>NC_056729.1:1901156969-1901499469 GCF_019279795.1 Protopterus annectens
GCAGAAATAAAAAAAATGAGAAAGCTATAAGAAGTATATACAATAGAATGTTACTTACTGTTTATATTAATAGAGTTAAAAATAAAACATATGATTTACTATTATTTAGTTCTAATTATTATTGGTTAAAGCATGACAGATTATTTGCAAACAAGCATAAGCAGTGTAATCAAGAAAGTATAATTAGGAATAGCATTTGAAGAACATATAAACTTTTAAAGGAAAAACATGTATCAAATTACTGACCTTATTTTTCCTCTTCAGAAAGAGAAACAAGTTAAATCACAGCTTGCCATTAAATCTCCAGATATTTTGGCTAGTTATGAAACAAAACATTACTTTGCACACAGAGAATAACTTTGATTAAATCTTTTTCAAAATATTTGTTGCTTCTTGGAAATGCAGGAACTATATTTAAAAAGATTAATAATAAAATAAAATGATGAGAGAGAAAAAAAACATAGTACAAATCATTTGTTTTTTTAGTCTCTTCTTCTTCTCTGAAGTCTTCCACGAAGTTTCAGTTGCCAGTCTCTTTAACGAAGGACTAGCCCATTCCATTTCTTCTATTTTTTCCAAAATCTTATTTTTTTTGATAAACAGTAAAGCAGAGTCTAAGTCATCGAAAATTTTAGGACCATCAGGAAGGAAGATTTTAAGCTTGGCAGGAAACAGAAGGTATGTTTTAAACTGTGCTTTTTAAGCTCCCTTATTAGTGGCAGAAAAACTTTTCTTTTAGCTAATACCATGGAAGAAGCACAGTTGTTTCATTAATCTTAACAGGAGCTTTAGCCCAAGCAGATTTAAGAACCATCTCTTTATCAAAAGATGATAGAAATCTAACTATAACTGATCTAGGATAGTTTTGTTAGAGTTAGTATTAGCTATAGATCTATGTGCTCTTCGATACCAAAAGAGAATGCTTCTGGTAAATCTAAAGTTTTAGGGAGCCATGTTGTTAAAAAGAAGTAATATCGTTACCTTCAATATTTTCTGGCAGTCCAAAATCCTAATGTTATTGCGCTTAGATCTATTTTCCAGGTCATCCAGCTTTGTTTGTAAATGTGTATTTTGTTTCAGCAGAAACTCAATGTTGATTTCCTCTTCTTGTATTCTATTTTCCATGTCATTCACAGCTTCTTCTATGCCTGTCATCTGGATCTTCTGTTGTTGCAGGTCCATATGTAACAAGTCTATTTGTTTTGTAGTTTTTCTATGAAAGTGTCTATTTTAGTATCCATTTTATCCATCTTAGCAGTAAGTTGCTGGACTATAATTATCAGAGACTGAAGTTCTTTCTTGATGCTGGAGTCTTGAGAATTTGTCTTACTGGAACTCATTTCAGACTGATAAACTGACAGGAAAATTTCCAAAGTAATTTCTGACAGGAATATTATTAAGATTTCCTTTCTTTTTTAGATATAGTTCAAGAACTATATAAAACAAACATATTTAGAAAGAAAATTACTTCAAAAATTATTTTTTTAAGTAATTAATTCCTGTCAATGTAATGAAATTGGTGGAGCTGAAGAAATCTGCTGCTATCCTGTGTTCATCCTTGGCCACACCCCCCCCACTTTGTACAAATGTTGATTGCTATGCATATTGTGTATCGGTGCATATGTTTGCACACACACACACACACACACACACACACACACAACATTGAGGTGCATAGCAGTTAATGCTATGTGTAGTACTGTGATTACTGTAACTGGATGGCGTGTTGTATCATGAGCCATCATCATGCAGCATCATGTGGTCACTCACAGCTACTTATGTGTGCCAGACCAGCACCTATCATGCTGTACCTGAACCGCAGTACCATGGCTAAATTCACCATTTCACAGGCAGTTGTTACATAGGTTTGTAAGGTGCCCAATAGGGAGCATTGCCTAACATGAATGTGTTGCGTGTTGGAGAGTGTTGCACTGCTCCATGATAGGCCTCTACCCCTCAGGTATATTATGTGTGCTGTGTGGATGACATTTGGGATACTGGAGTGTGACCTTACAGTGTGTGTCTGAATATGCCATGTGTAGCACATTAACATGTACTGCGTGTGACGGAGTTGTGTATGTTGTGTGCATGTGTATCGACTGCCTATCCAATGTCCACTATAGTGTAGCCACAATTGTTTGGGATGCTCTGTGTATTGCGTGTGTTTGAGGCAGCCACTCATGTTACTGAGATGTGCATAGACTCACAGCAAACATGCACAGCATGCATTATGCGTAGGTGTGTTACATGTGTACATGGCCTACACCTCACCTATGACATGCACATTTTATTAGCAATATTAAATGTAGAACACACTTACCAGCATGGGTCTGCTGCCTTGCTGTCACACCAGAGGGACCTACAAGGATATGAAACAGTCAATGGCAACAACTGTGGCATTGCTACTGTGGCTTTGCAGTCTTACAGTAGCACAATGGTTGACAGTCATAGGCCTACACATCATGTTCCAAATTATCAGTATTGAACAACACCAGGCTCCATATCTTCTAACTACACAGTACACATCTCACATATGCATGAGCTAACAATAGCGGTAACAGTAGTCTACAGATATGCCATCTTACCTGCACGCTCCATGTGAACATGCTGCGGGCTCTGGCCTCCATGATGATGCATGTGTGCTGTTGTTGTTGTTGACCGGGAGCCCCCAGGCTCAGGAGCAGTTCCTCCACTCTGGTGAGGAGGGGGTGGGTGGCAACCCCACCACCTGTGGCAAGCTGTTGCCTACGGACATCAGACGCATGCTGCCGGACATGTCTAAGTAAATCACTGCAGTGATGTCGTACCTGCTCATAAGTCCGGTTATGCATGCCTATGTCATTTATCCTACGGACAACATCTTGTCACAGCGCAGTGTGCTCTAGCTGGTCCTGGCTGGTTCTTGAAAATAGCAGGGTATACTGTTCGGTGAGACAGTTGGTTAGTATCTCATCCTCTGCACAGCTGTAGGCAGGATTGTGATGGTGGGACATGGCCCTGGAAGACAAGAAAACAATATGTGTGAGCAAGTTATGTGGCACACTTAACATTCTACAGTACAGATATCACTGAACTGCCATAAATAGCAAACTATTGTCTGTCACAGGATACACACTTTCAATACCACATATCAGTGCTCAACCGACAACTGCCTGACACTGCCTGACACTATCTATATATTAAAACATTTTCTGCACAGCAACAAAGAGAAACCACTATGTAAGACTATGCAACAGTACATGGCACACTGTATGTGACACAATGCATCACCTAGCCACAGTAGGTATATATCCAGCAAATGCATAACAAAATATGTAATCCATTGCAATGTTTGTAAAGTCCAGTTACAGTATTACCAGTATACCACACTAGTTGTTAATGGAAAACCCCTGCCTACAATATGTGCACATTCGTGAATATAGGAGGCATACTGCTGTACTAGACTATACATGTTGCTAGATACCCACTTATATCCTGTAACACACATATGACCGAGGGCATGTTACAGGTGCCCCACACACACATCAGACATACATATAGGACACAGAGGTATGGCAACTGAGATAAGCTTTACGTGTTTACCATACAGTACTGTGTGTCAGCACTTACAAACCCTTATGCCTGAGGTATGTAATCTGTGAGGACTACAGGGAACACATAAAACAGTGTTTCCAAGCAATGTGGACATATACCATACTGTGCTGTTTAGGCCTACAGCTTCAGGTAGTACTTCAGTTCATACAGGGGTTTGATTCACCAGCAGTACCAATCAATGAGCATACATGTAATGCGTTATCCTCCAATGGCACACCCCAGTTAACACAAAGGGACTACGTCAGACCATATGCCATACTGCCTTTTCTGGCTAGCAATAGCATACACATCTTTTGCTGGGATCAGAGCTAGGACACATAATACCATGACAGAAACAATTTCCCACTAAGCTATCCCACATATACACAACTGTGACACATTCACCAACACATTCACCATCACACTCAGTCAACCTCACATAGCAATTATTGCAACAAGTACATGTGGATGCGTATTGGTTCATAGGTAGGTTATAGGCTATTGGCCCTAGGGCCTATAGAAGCCTAGCCAAATGGTACCCTGGTCTTTGACACCCAAGTCATTTAGTTCCATGTGTCCCTGTCAAGCAGAGCCACAGAGGTGATTCCCTGGGTGTAATTCCTATCTCCCATCCAATCATCAAGACTATTCATGATGAGTGCTACTGAGGAGCTTTGTTTGCTATTGCTAGGTAGTTTGTTCCACAGTATGGGATGTCTCTGAGATAGGAATCTATCCCTCCAGCATGTTCTGTCTATTGTGGTGACAAGGTTTAGGTCCCTAGAGCATGTAGCTCATAGGGATAGTTATCTGTTTACATGGAGCATGTCCAACAGCTCTGGGTTTGACATAGCTTTGTATGTTAGGCAGGGGTCACCTCTGGGTTGCCGGTATGCAACACAGTGTAGCTGTGGTTTGGTGAGACGGTATGCATAGGGCACCTGTTTGAGGACAGTATTACTCTTTGTGAGATATGTCTGTGGCCTTTCCAGTTGCTGTAGATGTGTTGCAAGGTACATACCAAAAGGGGCATTGTACTCTATAATGGGTTTTGTGAGTGATGAGTAGAGGGGAACACTGACCTCTTTTTCCCTGGATGACACAGCTTTGGTGATGAGGTGTGCCATGTAAACAGATTACATGACTAGTGTGGCACTGTGATTATCAAGGGTGAGACTACTGTCCATCTGTGTCCCATGGTCTCTTATCACACTGTCGGTGTTAAGTTGACTACCACCTATGTGGTAGTTCATGGGTACAGAGTTTTTAGAAAAAGGGATTCAAATGTATTTCAGACATTGAGCTTGAGGCCATGGCTTTGTCACCAGGCATCTGTTGCAGTAAATGTGACTCTGTCTCTCTCTCTCTCTCTCTCTATATATATATATATATATATATATATATATATATACACATGCATATAAACATCCATTGGTGTACATATAGATATACATATAGGCACATATACAGTCCACCTTTCATGGTGGGAATATCAATTATGCGAAGTATGTGAGGTATACAGTTATGTAATGATATTGCACAGTCTTGTGTGAAATGCATTGAAGGTGTTCTCAGCCCATGTGGCTTTAGCAGGCCTCATTGGCTGCAACACTGCAAACCTAACAAATCCCACCCACAGCGTTTAACCACCACATGTCATATACCAGCAAACAGCCATTGTCCTCACTACTGTACAAAACACAGATGACATGGTTCAGATGTTTGACATTTAATGCTGAGCTACATATATCACAGTTATGTCCCACTGCACACAGCTGCACACTGATTTGTCCATGGCAGTAGTTATGCAGGGCATCTGTCCATAGATACCGTATCTGCTGCCACATATTGATGTTTCAAAGTATGTAGAGTAGTCTTCAAATACATCTACTACATGCCAGTAAATACATATCTGTTGCATACCTTTCCTTTCTATGTGCTTGTAGTTTTCACTTTGCTGTATCTTTGGCCTTATTTTAGATTTTTATTGTTTTTTTTTTTTTTTTTTAATTGAGTGGGGGTGTGCGTCTCTCTCTCTCTCTCTCTCTCTGTCTCTGTCTCCCTCTCTCTCTCTCAGTATCTGCAATGGAATGATTGCGTGTGTGGGCAGCAAGTACAGCCTGCTTTTATAGGTATCTGCACATGTGCATGTGATGGCCTCTGCGCCAACTAGTGGCCACCATTTGGTAATTGCATGCAGCCTGCTGTGTGGTAATTGCAGTACTCACTGTCATAGCAACCCAATGCTATAAATTCCTATGTCAGGTAGGCGTAGCCCTTTCAGCTTTCCAAAGTGGGGCACATTCTTGTTTGCTGTGGACACCGTTGTGTAAGTCAGAAGGTTGGTATACTTCTTATATGTAAAGCTATGTAAAGCTAGGGGTGTAGCCAGTGATTTAAATGTTGTTCTCAGACCTGAATGTTGCCACTTCCACTACACAGTTGTCAGTGTAGAATTGTACTCATCCCTAAAAATACTAATGCAAGATACATGGGTGTATGTAGTTTCTTTTCTACTTATACAATTAACTGCCATACAAAAGTAGTTATTGAGATGTATTCATTTGGCACATGAACTGTTTGTGAACTGCTATACTGTGAATATCAATTTACCCACTTTTGAACAGTTTCTGCTTTTTTAGTGTTGACATTAGCACAGGCTGCTCAAGAAAACTGGAGAAATTTCAGTACTGAGTATGCCTACCTACATCCTTGGTAGACCCTGAACACACAGGTTTATTGTACATTTGGGTAGGGGTGCAAAAGGACAGAGAGCATTATGTATTAATGTGTGAACTTTATCTTGCTGGACTTAAAGGGTTGCTGTGTACCTGTTCATTTACCAAGGCAAGTAGACTGCGTAGCTCCCAAATGTGGAACTATCCAGATGGTAGCCAGAGGTTAGCCTGTTATTCTTTGTCTGTGCACCATACCGGTCTTTTCAGCACTGGAACAATGGCATTGTCACAGATGGTTGCTACCAGTACATGGCTACATCCCATGGTATTTCACTGTTATACTCCTACATAAGGGTATGCTTCTGGAACTCCTTCCAAAGCTATTTGCACAGTGTGTAACAGCAGAATAGCTGATATGCCTGTGTGTTTCTGCATCTGCCAGGCCTCTCAAACACTCAGGTGCATATTTGAACAGACTCAGTGAAAAGTAGGTAGAAGTGAGGTACACCTTTACAATATTGGAGACATTAAGTTGGGACTTTGAGAGAAACAGAGCATATGGATTAATACACATTTCCTGAAGAACAAGCGGTGTCCAACTCTTACTTATTGTCATTATTCATTAAGTGTAATTCACCACCTTTCTGCCTAACGTCAGTAGCTTTCAGAGGGATTCAGAGGGACACAGCTAAAACCTGTCTCAAATTCAGGGACATGCCTGATATTTAGTCACAGTTGTGAAGTATGGCCTCTGCCCTAATCAGATATGCTAGTGTTTGTCCTACTGTGATACTGTGTGGGGGTTGTAAAGTGCTGCTGTAGCATTATTTTCTTCTAGTATGGCTGGGTCTCTTTTCACAGTCATGTAATGCAATTCCACAAGAACTGCTGGTAATGATCCACAGAACAGGATTTGTGTTATGGCATTCCTATTTGTCCTTTACATTTACTCATTCTGATGCATGATATATTGATTTCAGCACCAATTTGTTGTATGTTTACCATGGCTCAGTGGTACTTCATGCAGTCTAGTGTGTACCAGGTCCGGGGTTCGAGACTGACAGAGGTATTTTATTTTGCTGCTGAGCAGAACAAGGGCCCTGACATACAGAGTTACTAAGGCAATTTTAAGCAGTTGTAAGCAGGTTTGCATGGCTTTGTGTGATGCTTAGCAATACTTAGCTAAGTGCACACAAGCGCACACTCTCGCAATCCCGCTAACTACTGCTTAAAAGTGCTTACTCCCGCTAATCCTCGTGCTCATTTCTTTGAAAGAAAAGAAAATGGGGAGATAGTAAAGTGGTGAAAAGGGGCACAAAGAGGGAAAGACAGTAGGGAAAACAGCTTGGGATGTGCAGGACAGGTGTAGGGAAGGTCCATAGCTGCCCATTTCTTTAACAGCAACAGCTGTGCATATACTAATAATTTGGATGGAAATTTGAAACCTTCCACCCCTGAGAGAGGGGGAGAGGACAATGAAGTATGCTGCACTGCCAATTAAATTTCAGTTTATGTGTCCAGCGGATATGTGTGCAAAATGGGCAGCTATGTATGGGGCGTAATTTCTTTGTGGGAGCAGATTGCCCATTTTTTTTTCAGGTGAGAGTGGAATGTGGGGTAGGGGAAGTAGGTATATTTGGGGAGGTAGGTTGGGGAGGTAAACAGACAAGACAAACAAGATGCATACAGGGGTGGAATATGACACATGGGGTGGGTGAACACCATTGATGGGGAAGGGTGTTTGGAAATCACAAGCCCATGAGCCCACAGATGGCAACAGTGGAACTGAGATCTCCACCCATGGGCAGTCAACACTGCACCTTCACAGCTGTGCTGGGGGCTGCGTAGGAGGGGCAGGATCACCCGTGAGTTGCACCACTCTTGCCTCGAGCTGGCATAGAGGATCAGCGACTGAACGCTCGATCTCCCTACGCACCACAGCCCGGACCGTTCGGAGGGTGATAGGTGGCCCTCCTCCAGCCACGCTTGCATGGTGGGGACAAGCCCCATCCCCTGCAGCGCTTCCACCTGAAGGTGGCACAGGACTAGTGGAGGAGGAGGTTCCGGGCTGGGCACCGGACCTGCTGGTGCCAGGTGCCATCACCAGCTGAGGTGGGACAGGTGGGTCCGCTGGGACTGGCCTTCCCATCCATTCTATGTTTAGGAGGATTTAATGACAATATGGGTTAGTAATAGCCAACAGCATTCCAATTTAGTTGTAACAGCATACAGTAGTATTCCCATTAACCCAACACACCAAAGTTCCAACAGTTGAACAGCAAGCATAACACACACATATATATATATATATATATATAGAACAACAGTGGACATTCCAACAGCATGTAGGATTGATTGGTGGCAACAGGCCACCAGGATTGTGGTATGTGAACAGGGCACATGCATCAAAGTAAATGCAGATATTTATAAACCAATAGGACATGTGTCCCAACAAATGTTATGAGATTAGACATACCCACTGAGGTGGGGAATTGCATTGTTTAGGCACATACAGTAAGGTGTAAAAAGATACATCCATTAACAACTTATATATACTTGTAGTTTACACTACATTCCTATTGACTGCAGTTATATATTCCCTACATGTATTATTACACTGGGCAATGTCTGTTAAATTGTAAAATGGGTTTTGATAGTTGTTGATATACCTGACCTGTATCTGATATAAAAACTGTCCTGGATGCAGATGTTACTGCTACATATTTATATATTTCATTTATATTTAAATATCTACATGTCTGTATGTGTTCAGGTGACATTATCAGGTATATGTTGACAACCCCCTACATTTCTAGCAGCACACTGACATTTCTGGGGAACAGAATAACAAGCTACTCGTGTGCCAGATTAACCTGTACATGCTGGCCATGAACCGACAGTTGAGGACTGTATATATGCTTAACAGCTACTGGCACTCCCTTCATCCACTTTATATGGGCATACCCATGTGTGGGTTGGCTGCGCTTACTACAACAGTACCATTTCTATAATGCAAGGGTACAACAACATATCGAAGAAAGTGACATAAACACACTCCAGGAATTATACCTTTATTTATTACATTACACACTTTTCTAGTGGCTCTCTCATTTATTTGATATATCAGTGCATGCAGAGGTCTTTTATTCAAGACATATTATACCTTTATTAATGGGTTACAACACGTTTTCATGCTGTCTCACGTATTTTATATAACATTACTTGCAGAGAAGTTATTCAATACTCATTATACCTTTATTAATGGGTTACAACACTCTTTTTTAGGCTCTCTCACTTTTTTTATATGACAACACATGCAGAATAATTACTAACCTGCCTGGTGGCACAGCCTTAGCAGCCTATCTGTATAGGCTTGCTGATTTGCAGCACGGACACCTGCAGCTGTGAAGTAAATGAAGGGATATTGAGACATACCTGTCCATAACATGGACTACTATAGCAATTCTTACATACTTCATTCTATGGCTACATACTCAGTAGTGGGGCATTTTCTATTTGATGGGCCTCCTGTATCCACTGGTTCAGTCAGTCCTCCTTGCATCTCTTCAGGTCTGAGAAGTGGTGTCTGACCTGCTCACCAGTCCGAGGGATGCCTGTGGCACTGGTGAGATCATGTGCTAGACGGTTCCAGGCTGCCGCTTTGTATTCAGTGCCCTGAAACTGGCCCTGCAGGAGTCTTGCATCATGATGATGGACGAGGATCCAAACCATTACTTTTGACTCCTCAATGCCCCACCGTTGCGCTCGAAAATGAGAGCCCTCTCCAACACCAGCCATACTGTCTGCACATGGGAGCTACAACCAGTTATGGCAATTATTCCCACCTATGGAGCTTAAATATGCCTCATTTACTGAACTTATTTGCGATTGGCCAGTTTTGAAAATTCTCAGCTAAGAGCAGACCTGCTTAGCAATGGGTAAACTTCCATTTATATATATGAGTGTGCTGGAAATGCATCCATATTTAAAGCTGTCATGGCTTAGTGATTTAGTACTGTGATTATGGTGCACAGTATCCTGGGTTCGAGGCCTGTCATTGCTTTTTATTTTACTACTGGCCAGACCGGCTAGGAGGTGTGGCTGTGTTTAGCCGACTTTGCTCAACTTTGCCCAATGTTGCTCGACATTGCTCTATGCTGCCTGACGTTGCCCAATGTTGTGCTAGTTAGTGCGGTGCACAGCTCCGCACGAAGATGCTTTGTTTGCACTAGTTGGCGCGATGCGCAGCTCCGCGCAAAACTATTGCGCTAGTTAAAGCAGTGCTCAGCTATGAACAATTGAACTTAACTGTGCTTAATACTAGTAAACTTTGCTTAGTAGTGCTTCACATTGCTTAAGATACGTTACTTATGCATTTATCAGTATGCATGACCATTCCACATTCTTATATATATATTAAATATCGTTCACTAACACGTAGGCCATTTCAATGCATTTTACCAAGATTTAAAAGATAAATGTCAGGAATTCTATTTGTGCACACATTTCCGACAGAAAATAGGTAGGGGAGTGGCGGGACTCGAACCGGGAATGCCTCCGCTTTGTGCGAGGGCTGTATCACTACTATATTGGTATTTGGCTTAATTTGCATATAAATAGTTTATTATCCTCTTCGATGTCTACACTGCTACCTGTAGCTAAGCAATGGGCAATCCCACGCATACACACGCAAATACGGGAAGCTATATCGGGAATAATAATAAAAAAAAATGAAACTAATACATTTTACAGGGATTGTAGAGGGATTTAGAATGTGAGGGAGTGTAGCGTTGGGTATGTGGACATTTGAGTGGACTCGCTCATTTCAGTTGACATTTGCAGTTTAGGCACTTGCAGGGGCATGGATATTTGGACTGCTCGACAGTCTGACATGCCCCCTGCACTCGTGCATGCTCCGTGTAAGCCTTAGAGTTGAGTCAGCATGCCCTCATAAATATGCATGACGTGCTGACATCATGCCCTTACACTGCAGTTTCCGTGTAAGACTTAGTTAGTCTTACACGAAGGATTAGTGAATTCCGGCCTGAGTGTTTGTAACTACATCCTTACAACTACAATTATGACAAGGGAAAGTGTCTTTCTTAATGGTATTATATTTGACATTATTTTCATTTAATTTAAAATCTTTAAAATACGACCTCTGTCAAAGATTCCTTTCATTCTTATAGGCAAAACATGGTCTGTCTGTAATAATTTGTTTTAATTCTGACATTGATAATAAAATATTCCAATTCTTCCGTATAACTTGTTCAGCTTCCTTTCTTCTAGTATTAAAAGCTGTAACATATCTAATTGTTTTAGTATTAAAAGCTGTAACATATCTACCTGTGTGGCCATTAGTTGTATTATTGTTCATCATACAACTTTTTTCACTGAAATAAATTAATGTTCAGAAATGCTATGCTGTTATTTGATGAACACAAATCATAAAAAATTATTAGTTTCGTCTAAGGACAGTATAAATCTCTGTAATTCATCATAGGTTCATAGGTTCATAGGTTTATACTAGGCTATCTGCCCTAAGGCATTTATAAGCCTAGCCCAAAGTTTTGTGCTTACGCCACCCTTATATGAAAAATACTGTGCCCATTAGTTTGTTGTGCCTCTGTCCAGCAGTGACACAGAGATGATTCCCGGGGTAAACCTACGATCTCCCATCCACAGGTCTAGATTTCTCTTGAACAGAGTCAGCGAGGTGCTCTGCCTCACATGGACTGGGATTTTATTCCACAGCATAGGGAGTCTCTGAGTGATAAATCTATCCCTCCAGCACGTCCTATTTATATCCGTACTAAGGTTTAAGTCGCTTGCTCTAGAGATTTTGGTGGATTTGGATTTTTTGAGGTGGAGCATGTCCATTAATTCTGGGTTGGACATGGCCTTGTATGTCAGGCACATGTCACCTCTGAGCAGACGGTATGCGACTGAATAGAGCTGGAGTTTCTTCAATCTGGCAGCGTATGACAGATTTTGGAGTCCCTTTATCCTTTTGGTGAGGAACTTTTGGGGTCTCTCCAATTGCTGCAGATGTCGGGTGAGATACATCCTGAATGGGGCATTGTACTCGATCATTGGTCTGATAAGTGAAGAGTACAGGGGAACAATGACCTCACTAGATCTGGATGTGAATCCCTTCATGATCAGGTGGGCAATGTAGAAGGTCTTTCTAACGACTTTAGCAGCGTGAGTGTCAAAGAAAGGCCACTGTCAACCTGGGTCCCCAGGTCCCTGATAACCTCTTCTGTGCTTAGTGGATTGCCACCTATATGGTAGCTTGGGGTTACCTTGTTTTTCCTGAAGGGTATGACTATACATTTTTGGCGTTTAACTTCAGGCCATGGCTCTGGCACCAGCTATCTGTTTCCGTGAGTCCCTTCTGAAGGATATCCGTGTCCGATGCACTTTCCACTATGGCCCAGTTTGCAGTCGTCTGCAAACTTTGTCAGCCAAAGTCCTCCCATGTTGGCCTGTACTTCTGAGAAGTAGATGCCAAACAATAGGGACCAAGGACGAGCCCTGTGGGACACCACTTGTGACCGGCTTGGAGTCTGACACAGCGCCAGCAACTCTAACCCTGTGGGTTCTGTCCTTAAGCCAGTTTGCAACCCATCTTGTGACATATGGGTTTACATTTAAGCTGGTAAGTTTTCTACAATACCCGAGTGGGGTATTGTGTCGAGCCTTTGCAAGGTCAAGGTAGGCTGTATGGACTGCCTTTCCCTCATCAATGGTCTTGGTGACTGTTTGAAGAAGTCGACCAAGTTCAAAAGGCATGATCTTCCCTTGACAAAGCCAAACTGGGTCGGGTCCAATGTCTGCAAGTCCCCTATATCTTTGTTTATGAGCTCCATTATGATCCTCTCCATAGCTTTGCAGACTAGACTTGTTAAGCTTATGGGCGGTAATTACCAGGGTCCGTGGGCGCCGCCTTTGTGGAGTGGGACCACTGTTGCCGTCGCCACTCCTTGGGCACGTATCCTGTGGTAAGGCTGAGATTAAACAGCTGCCTTATGTGCGGGTTTAATTCCTCATTTAGCTCGTGTAGCACACAGCCGGGGACACCATCCAGTCCCATTGATGCTGTGTTTTTAGCTTTAGAGAGAGCAGCTTTCACCTGCGCATTTGAGATGTCCGGGAGGCTACACTCGGCTGGGATAGTTATCTCTCCTTTAGGGGAGGGGTGAAGTTTGCACTGAACCTGTCTGCCAGTATGTTGGCAATGTCTGTGGGTTCAGTGATTTTTGTATCATTTTGGACTAATTCTGAGCATATCTGGGAGTTTCCACCCAGGTTCCTAACATAGCTAAAAAAGGCCTTATGATTGTCCTTTGAATCCATGGCAATTTTTCTCTCAAAATTGGCCTTAGTTGATTTTATGAGTGCTCGTATTTTTTTACTAATAATGATCAGGAGTGACTTCCCTTTTATGGATTTTGTTCTGTCATGTAATAGCTTTCTCCTCTTATTGTAAAGTTTGTTAATGGCTGGGGTCCACCAGACTGGACGTTTGCCCTTTGTGGAAAGAGTCTTGGTTTTATTTGGGATTGCCTGATCCATGCAGTCCTGGAGGTGTTCATAGAAGGCATTTGTAAGGGCTTCCGCAGCTTGGGTTGTGGTTTCCACTGGCTCAGGGGCCTTGAAGGATACCACACCAGTCTTGAGTAGTGTGAAGTTTGCTTTAGAGAAGTTCTTCACTATGGTCTTTTTTGTTTGGGGTGGGGGCGGGATGTGGATTTCCAGTGAGATTAGTTTATGATGAGATCTCACCAATGAGGGATATACTTCTGGTGTGGAGCATTTTGTCCCCATGTTTGTGACAATGAGATCTAGTATATTTTCTCCTCTTGTGGGAACAGTGACTAGCTGTTCCATGGCATTTGAATTTATGAACTCCAGGAACCATTGGGCTAGAAAGTTAGGGCTTGAGTAATGTTCCCAGTCTATATTCGGGTAGTTGAAGTCACCCAATATGATGGTGTTTGGAGATACATTTATACCCTCCAGTGTCTTCAGGAAGGCTGTGTGGGGTTCCTGAGTTTGAGAGGGTGGCCTGTAGCATGCTACAATTTGTAGAGCAGTTTGCCTATGGTTAGTTGCACCTGGATGGTTTCGAAGCTTGCGCTGCCACCAACCTGGAGGTGTGGGTATCCTTTATGAATATGGATACACCCCTCCTTTTGTGGTGTGGTCCGGGTTTTGGGGCGGAGCATGATATGAGGTAAAACCTAATAGTGCTGGGGTGCTCTCAGGAGCCTTGAACCAGGTTTCAGTTACAGCACAGACATCGATGTTCTCCATACTGAGAAGGGCCTCGAGTGCGTGCATTTTGAGATTTAGACCTCTGGCATTGAGCAGCATTACCCTCAGTTTCTTCCCATTTTTGTTTTCTAGGGTGGTAGGTTTAGAATTTGAGCCTTGCCTAAAAAGGCACTATGGGGGTGGCAGAGCCTTAGCCAATATCCAGAATCCCAGGGGTGACAGGTGCAAGCCGTCCCTTGCGAAGCAGCGTGGCTTGTCAAGCATGTCATCCCAGGCAGACAGACACTGGATCCCCTTTGAATGACACCAGACATTAAGCCAATTGTTAAAGCTGATCATCTTGTCTCTGTATTGTGGCATCATTCTTGGTGAAGGAAGGATACTGCTCAGGGTTAGGGTCATACCTGCCTGGGCTACATAATCAGAGATCTCCTCTATGTCTCTTTTCATGTAGTCCAGGGAGGTACGTCTCAGGTCGTTCACACCAGCATGGACAATGACTGTGTCATATTTGTACTTGCCGTGGAGTGACCCGAGTGCTTGTGTTATGTGGTGGATTCTAGCGCCTGATCGGCAGCTTACTGTGACCCTCTCCTTGTTCAGCCTGGTGAGTGGGACGTCAGTGTGTCTGACTATGGAGTCACCTATGACAAGTATGTCTGGTGTTGTATTTGGCCTTAAGGGCTGTGACTGCTTTGCACACTGCTTTTGTGGTTTATGTGTTGCTTGTGGGGTGTCTTGAGGTAGCAGTTGTTTGGGTGTCTGCTTTGGAGGCCTCTGCTGTTTAGGTAAATTTTTACTCAGAGCCTCCGAGTATGTCTTTGTGTGTTTATGTGTTTGATTCAGTGGAGTGGTAGCATTATGTGAGGCTGGTTTTGTGGTGTGTGTAGTTGCCTTCTCCTCCTGTCTGGTCTTGCCAGTCCTGAGTTGAGAGGGCTCAGCCTCCAGTTTGGCTAAATAGCTGCATCTCTCGCAAGTATTTGTGTTATATGGGAGGAGGAGAGGGTTGTCTGTGTACATCAGCCATATCTTTCCATAAAAGGAAGCAGTCGTCCACAAATCTTTTATAGAACAATAAATTCACATTACAAAAAACATCATCTGTATAAATGAATTTACTTTCCCATTGATTTAAAACAATATTTGTGTACACATTGACCATTGGAGTACCCATGGCCCCCCAGAAACTTGAAGGTATTATTTTTCATTAAAAAGAAAAATATTGTTATATGGGAGGAGGAGAGGGTTGTCTGTGTACATCAGCCGTATCTTTCCATAAAAGGAAGCAGTCGTCCACAAATCTTTTATAGAACAATAAATTCACATTACAAAAAACATCATCTGTATAAATGAATTTACTTTCCCATTGATTTAAAACAATATTTGTGTACACATTGACCATTGGAGTACCCATGGCCCCCCAGAAACTTGAAGGTATGATTTTTCATTAAAAAGAAAAATATTGTTGTTAAGAATAATATCAATTATACCATGACCCCTCATTAATATTCCAAAACGTGCACGCTGATTGGCCAACGTGCACGTTGTAAATCGACTTATACTAATGGAAAAAGGTCCGGTCGCCCGGACTTTTCCATTAGTAAATCTCTTTAAAACACTGTCTCGCTATGTTAAAAGCATTTAACATAGCGACACAGAACTTTAAAAACGGAGACCTCTGTTGCTTTTTTTAAAGCTGTCTCGCTATGTTAAACTCCTTTAACATAGCAACACAGTGTGTAAAAAGCAACGGAGATCTTGCTTTCTCCATTTCCTTTTTTTTAAACCTGTCTCGCTATGTTAAATGGGTGTAACATAGCAAGACAACTTTAAAATAAGCAACGGAGATCTCCGCTGCTTATTTTAAACTGTCTCATGTTAAACCCATTTAACATATGGCTAATAAAAGCAATGGAGATCTTGCTTTCCCCATTACTTTTGGCCACAGCTCTGACGTACTGCATAGGATACCAGACAGCTGTGGAAGGGCAGCAAAGAGGCATTATACAATGCCATTATTTAAGAAAAGTAATTATTTCTTTTCTTAAATAATGTCATAGTATAATAGCAATAACCCACTTCTGGGTGTGGGTAATGTGGGATTTACCCACGGTTGTCTTTGTTTGGTCCCTTGGGCTTCGCCCTCGAGACCAAACCATGCCAACCGTGGGTAAATCCCGCATTACCCACACCCAGGTGTGGGTTATTGCTATAATAATTCACACACAGTGACTATTTTCCTTACTGTCAAGTCAGTATTACAGCTTAAAAATTCACGAATATATTCCAGCCCAAAATCATTTGGAATGACTGTAAACAAAGAGTTTATGTCCAGTGTTGCCATAATAAATTGTTCCCCTTTATTGTTACTGTTCCAAGCAAATAATACAGTAATCCAACCCCTCCCTGATACTATTGGTCTCGGGGGGAGGGGGGGGTTACTTAATGATTTATGTATTTTAGGTACAAGAAACAGTAAAAAACATAAACTCTTCTAAAGTAATGTCATTTTGTAATTCTAAATTATAAATAAACAAATTAATGATAGAAATGTGTTTTTTATCTTCATTAGAATCTATCAGTCTGAATATTTTTCTTCACTTAAAAATTCTTCCATTAGACTTCATGGTTATTGTCTTAAATGAGTTGAGTTTGGGTGTGGAGATGAGCATCTCTGAATTGTGGAACACTGGAGGTATTTGCTGATGAGGTGTTAGTTGATGGTGGTTTAGGTAAATGATGACAATATCTCCCACTTTTTTTGATTTATGAAAATTTCTAATGATTCTATATCCTGATGGTAGAATTTTAATATCTTTTATGTCAGGTTTTAGCCAAGTTTCTGTGGCTACAATGATGTCAAGTTTATGATGGGCTGTGAACACATGCAGTTCTGTTGTTTTACTGCAGATGCTTCTACGGTTTATATTGATAAACGTTACTCCTGCTTATTAAGGTTTTCTGATGGAGGTACTTTATTAATATTTAAAGGAGAGGGTTTACATCTCCAGAAAGTTTCATGGTGAGTATGGTTATTGCAGCTGAAGATAGCCCCTATTTTTTGTTTTGATCTGTATGAATAATATATAGCTGGGATACTTGTGTTTTTCCGATTTTTATTTGAAGTAAAGAATGTGGGTTATATTAAGGAGATTATGGGCTATTGGTGTGGCAGTTGAGGTGCTGTTCTTAAAGGGGCCTTGGGATTTGCTATTGGATAAATAATTTCTGTTGAGGGGTGTGTAGTACTCTTGTTGGAATGAGAACAGAAGTGAGTTAGAGCAGTTTGATGAGCATGCAATAAGAGATGACGTGTTTCAGGTACTTAATTTTGTAAGAGATATAGCTCTAAATATGTGAATGGGATTCTTAGTTTTAATGAGGAGATATAGCTAAATGTGGTAACTTTTTAAGTGTTAATGGACATGAAATAGTAAGGTGGCAGAGTGAAGGAAGATCTAGATAGTGTGGAGAAAAGGTGGGTATAGAAGGAAGATTTATAGGAGTGATTGAAAGTGTATTAAGTAGAGTATAGGTGTGGTTTATTATGCTGTGCAGGGTTTGGGCATGTATAAATGTGAATGAAGTTATCCTTGATGTTTCTGTATTGCAGGCCTTGTCCATCCTCAATATGCTTATATCACTTTGTAGATATAATACCAGGTGCAACACTACACAGAATTTGTTGAATGGTGCTTATCATCAGTTGACGTATCTAGCCATGGATACCCACAGGCTACATGACAATGGTAGAATGTGCCATGACATTTAATAGTGATGACATTTCATGGGTGGTGTCTGGTAAAATCGTTGTTTTGTGCCACCCTTTGGCTTTGTCCATCCACTGTAACATCTGGTTTCTTCTCCTGACTGTACTCATTAGCTTTCATAAATAGTTTATCTGATCCTAACAGCCCTCTGTTCTGCTGACGGGTATGTCTTAGTCATCAGACTATGCATTCTTCCCTAGGCTGTCAGTCATGTGGAAGTTGTTTTGCTTCCCTCCTCAGAGCACTGTAATCTGCATCATATTTACTTTGTATTTACTCAGAATGACACTTCATATGTGTTGTGTTGGGACTGGCCCTGTATCATACACCTGCCCTGTTGTTTTATGCCTTTTCTTCACAACTGCTTAGATCTGGACTGTTGTTTATAGGTTCATAGGTTCATAGGTAGGTACTAGGCTATCTGCCCAAGGGCATTTATAAGCCTAGCCAGAGTGTGTCGGCATTCGCCGCCCCATTGATTAATTAATTGATCCTCTGTCAAGCAGAGCCAATGAAGTGATCCTGGGGTATTTTTCTGTTACCCATCCACTCGTCAAGGTTTTTCTTGAAGAGTGTTAGTGAGGGGCTCTGCCTGATGTAATTTGGAATTTTGTTCCAAAGCATGAGGAGTCTCTGTGACAGGAATCTATCCCTCCAGCATGTTCTATTTATTCTTTTGGAGAGGTTTAGCTCACTAGACCAGGTGGCTCGCAGTGACTTGGATTTCCTTAGGAGGAGCATGTCCATCAATTCTGAGTTGGACATGGCTTTGTAAGTCAGGCAGAGATTACCTTTGAGTAAATGATATGCCACTGAGTATAGCTGGAGTTTTTTCAGTCGGGCTACATAGGACATATGTTTGAGGCCAGTAATCCTCTTGGTGAAGTACTTTTGTGGTCTTTCCAGCTGTTGGAAGTGTCTTGTGAGGTACATCCCAAATGGGGCATTGTACTCTGATGGGTCTAATGAGTGACAAGTAGAGGGGTACTATAACCTATTTATTTCTAGATGCAAACTCTTTTGTTATTAGATAGGCCACATAGAAGGATTTACTGACTACTTTGGCAATATGATTGTCAAAGGAGAGATTACTATCTACCTGCGTCCCCAGATCTCTTATTACCTCTTCTGTATTAAGGGGGCTGTGACCTATGTGGTAATTTGTGGGTGTTTTGTTTTTCCCAAATGGTATGACTATGCATTTTTTGGCATTTAGCTCGAGGCCATGACTTTGACACCAGGTGTCCATCTCAGTAAGACCCTTTTGGAGGATGTCTGTGTCAGCCAGAGAGTCAATTATGGCTCCCAGTTTGCAGTCATCGGCAAACATGGTTAGCCATAGTTCTCCTGTGTTTGCCTGAACTTCTGAGAAATATATGCCGAACAGTAGGGGTCCCAGAACTGAGCCTTGCAGGTCACCACTTGTGACTGTTTTAGAGTTGGAACTGGAGCTCGTTATTCTTACCGTGTGAGTTCTGTCTGTAAGCCAGTTGGCAACCCATCTTGTGACATAGGGGTTTATGTTCAGGCTGGTGAGTTTTTCTGTAATACCCAAGTGGGAAATGGTGTCAAAAGCCTTGGCAAGGTCAAGGTAGGCTGTGTGAACCACCTTTCCTTTGTCTACGGCCTTGGTGACTGTCTCGAAGAAGTCAACCAGGTTTAATAGACATGATCTGCCCTTAACAAACCTGAACTGGGTCAGATCAAGTGTTTGGAGGTTCCCAATGTCTTTGTTAATGAGTTCCATGATGATGCGTTCCATAGCCTTGCAGACTAGGCTAGTAAGGCTTATGGGGCGATAGTTACTAGGGTCAGTTGTGGCCCCTCCTTTGTGGAGAGGAATAACCATTGCTGTATGCCATTCTATGGGCACATAGCCTGTGGAGAGGCTGAGGCTGAACAGCATGTTTAGGTGGGGGGTTAGTTTGTTCTGTAGTTCATGCAAGACGCAGCCTGGGACACCATCTGGTTCCATTGACGCTGTGTTTTTGGCTTTTGAATGGGCTGCTTTCACCTGTGCGTCTGTGATTTCTGGGACACTACACTTTTCCGGTATTGTTGTAGGCCCTTTTGGATGTGAGAGGGGGGTGAAGTTTGCACTGAATCTATCTGCCAGGATGTTGGCAATATCAGTAGGTTCAGTATATTTTGTGCTATTTTGCACTAGTTCAGTGCATATCTGCGAGTTGCCACTTAGATTCTTAACATAGCTAAAGAAGGCTTTGTGGTTATCTTTTGAATCCTTGGCTATTTTTCTTTCGAAGTTAGCCTTGGATGATTTCATGAGGGACCTTAGTTTCTTACTGATATTGATCAGGGATGTCTTTCCTTCTTGGGATTTGCTTTTTTTCTGAACTAGTTTCCTCCTTCTATTGTATAGCCTGTTTATTGCAGGGGTTCACCAAACTGGTTTCCTTCTCTTAGAGGAGTGAGTCTTGGTTTTACTAGGAATGGCATGATCCATGCATCCTTGTAGGTGCTCACAGAGTGCATTTGTAAAGGTTTCTGCATCTTGGGCAGTGTTATCCTTTAGCATGCGGGCTGTGAAACTAACCACCTCTGTCTTAAGTAAGATAAAGTTTGCTTTAGAAAAGTTTTTTACTGTGGTTTCCTTAGTTGGGGGTGGTGGCGGGGTGTGGACTTCCAGAGTGATTAGTTTATGGTCTGATCTAACCAGTGATGGGTTGACCTCCTGTGTGGAACACCTGTCACCCATGTTGGTGATGACCAGGTCCAATATGTTTTCACCTCTGGTAGGGGAGTTTACCAGCTGATCCAGGGCATTTGAGTTGATGAATTCCAGGAAGCGCTGGGCCTGGGAATTTGTACTTGAGTAGTTTTCCCAGTGAATGATAGAGTAATTGAAATTGCCCAATATTAGGGTGTTCGGTAGGACCTTCATGTTTTCCAGTGTCTCCAGAAAGGTGGAGTGGTGGTCCTGGATCATGGAGGGTGATCTGTAGCAGGCCACAATTTGCATTGCAGATTTGCCCGATGTTAGTTGCACATGGATGATCTCAGAGGTATCATGCTGCACCACTAACCTGGAGGTGTAGGTATCCTTGATGAATATGCATACACCCCCTCCTTTTGTGTTTCGGTCAATGTTCTGTGGCCAAAATGTGTGGTATGAGTTGTAGCCCAGTAGTGCTGGGGTGCTCTCTGGAGCCTTGAACCAGGTTTAAGTTACTGCACAGATGTCGATGTTCTCCATACTGAGGAGTGCTTCGAGTGCGTGCATTTTGAGATTTAAACTCCTGGCATTGAGTAGCATAACCCTCAGTTTTTTTGTTAATTGTGCTATTTACAGAGGTGGGGTTGACTTTTGAGCCTTGCCTAAAAAAGGCACTATGGGGGCAGCAATAGCCTTGGCCAGTATTCAAAAGCCTAGGGGTGACAGGTGCAAGCCGTCTCTTACGAAGCAATGCAGCTTGTCGAGCATGTCATCCCAGGCTGACAGACACTGGATCCCCCTTGAATGACACCAGAAGCTTAGCCAATTGTTGAAATTGATCATTTTTTTTTTATACTGAGGTATCATTCTTGGTGAGGGCAGGATTCTACTCAGGGTCAGGGTCATACCAGCCTGGGCTGAATGATCAGAGAGCTCTTCCAAGTCTCTTTTCATGTAGTCCAGGGAGGTAAGTCTCAGGTCATTCACAACAACATGAACAATGACAGAGTCATATTTGTACTTGTTCTGGAGTGACCTGAGTGCTTGTGTTTTGTGGCGGATTCTGGCTCCCGACAGGCAGCTAACAGTAACCTTCTGCTTGTCCAACCTAGTGAGTGGGACGTCAGTGTGCCTGACTATAGAGTCACTTATTGCTAGTGTGTTAGGTATGTTATTTCATCTTAAGGGCTGTGATTGTGCGGCACATTGATTTTGTGTTTTATGTGTTGTCTGGTTTGTGACGGGAAGTGCAGGTTGTTTGTGTGTCTGCTTTGGAGGTCTCTGATGCTTTTGCAGATTTTTATTTACAGCTTCCAAGTATGATTTTGTGTATTTGTGTGTATTTTTTGCCAGTGCTGTTTTAGTACGTCTGTGTGCGGCTGGAAGTGTGATGCAAGTGTTAACCTTCTCCTCTTGACTGTCTGTTCCAGTCTTGGGTGGAGACAGCTTAGCTTCCAGTTTGGCTGCATAATTGCATCTCTCGCATATATTAGTGTTTTGTGGTAGGAGGAGAGGGTTGTCTGTTTACATGAGGCAGTTGTAACATTGCCTTAGGATACCCAGATTCACCAGCTGGACTGGAGAGTGCACCTGAAGTTGCCTTTTGGTCATGCCTGAATAGTAGGGTGAGCTGCTTAGTCGTTTGGTTGGTGAGGGGTGAATAAAGAGCCTTGCCTTGCTGGGCAATCAGTGTCAGGGTATATTAGTGCTTGCTATTAGGTCTGAGCAAGTGCTGGGCTGTAAGATGCTTTTTGAGTGCTTAGGTTGAGAGTTAGACTAGTTTCAAGGGAAAAACTGAAGAGGAGACTTAGTTGAGCCGGGAATAATTTAACCACAGCTAACCGGCACTGCCCGGTGCGCAAAACCGTGCAAAGACGTTTTTTTATAGTAGGGAAATGAAAGAGATATAAATTAGCCCAAAATGGCCAATAAACTATTATACCATGATCCCCCCAAAACGTGCACGCTGATTGGCCAGCGTGCCCGTTGTAAATCGAGTTATACTAATGGAAAAAGGTCCGGTCCCGGACTTTTTCCATTAGTACTAACTCTACTATCTCGCTATGTTAAATGGGTTTAACATAGCGAGACAGCTAAAATAACAGCGGAGATCTCCGTTGCTTATTGTAAAAGCTCGCTATGTTAAACCCATTTATAGCGAACAATGTTAAAAAGCAGCGGAGAAAGCAAGATCTCCGTTGCTTTTAATCTCGCTATGTTAAATGAGTTTAACACAGCGAGACAGTTTTAAAATAAGCAGAGATGTCCGTTGCTTATTTTAAACTGTCTCGCTATGTTAAACTCATTTAACATAGCGAACATAAAAACAGCGGAGATCTTGCTTTCTCGTTTGCTCAACTCTGATGTACTGCGCGGGCGCGCGCAGTACATCAGAACTACCGCGGATGCCAGGCATCTGCGGAAGGGCAGTAAACAGGCATTATACTATGCCATTATTTAAGAAAGGAATAGTTTCTTTTCTTAAATAATGTAATATAATAGCAATAACCACTTCTGGGTGTGGGTAATGCTAAATTTACCCACGGTTGGGTTTGCTTTGTTCCTCGGGCTTTGCCTTGGGACCAAACCACGCCAACCGTGGGTAATTGCATTACCACCAAGCGTGGTTATTGCTATATTAACTTCTGTGCTGGAACCACTCCTCCAGGGACAGATAGGTTGCTCAAAGCTCTACTATCTCGCAGGTGAACAGAGAAATTTCCTTCTATCCAAGTAAGGTATGGGCAACTCAGAAACTAGTATCACAGCCCTGAATTCAGCACTAGCCTGAAAACTGGACTATACTAGCTTAGAAGGGTGGGAAACAAGGAATTTTTTTGGTTTTTTGTTTTTCTGAAAAGATAAGGCAAAAACAGAAAAAATACACTTAAAACAGCTTTAAACAACTATAAACGATCAGAAAAGGCTATCACACTTTAGTGGTAGCCTACAACAGTTAAACAAATTATTTAAACAAAAAAAAAACGTTTTACGAGTGCAGGCAGTCAAATAAGTACAATATGTGAAAAAAACAAGCTTTTAAATCACAATAAATGCTGGAAAATCTGTGTTTAGGTGGAAAACAGTTAAGTACAGCAAGAAAGTACAGAAAACTGATACTTAATCACTCGAAAGTCTCTCTTCTATGCTAGAAGGCTTGTATCAGTTTAAGGTTTTCTAGTGCTACCCAGTAGGTTAGTTACAGGAAAGATGGGAAACAAGCACAGATATGGTCTTTTAAACCAGAAAGTTGAAAGAGACGGACAAACTGCCCAAATGGTCAATAAACTGCAATTTCTGGGCCAATAACCTCTCCTCTTGTGGTAGACAGCCTACCTAGTGCTTACCACTCCTACTGATAAGCTAGAAGGCTTTCTTCCAACACAGAAAGGCTAGTGGGGCTCAGAAGCTTACCAACAGTCCTGGATACAGCAACTCTGTATCTGGACTAGGCTAGTTACAGGAAAGGTGGGAAACAAGTGCAAGTGTGGCTTTCAAACCAGAAAGTTGAAAGAAATGGAAAAAAAACTTCTCAAACAGCCAATATACTGTTATGTCATTTTTCCCTTCACCACTGATAGGATTTGAGTCTGTGTTGTTACTAGGATACAAGCTTCTACACTTCACCACTGTTAGAATCTGGATCTGGATCTGTATTAATTTTATATAACAGATGTTAACCCTTCAGCACAGCTAAGACTTGGGCCTACACTTATGCTGTGGTACAGTCTGATATCTTTTACAGTTGCTAGGATCTGAACCTGTTGTAATACTGTGGTACAACCTAGTACCCTTCATCATGGTTATGGGCCTGTATTGATGCTACAGCATAACTTTGCATTCCCTATTGGTGGTTAAGCTTGTTTCTTAATCAATAGCGGTAATGCTGTTACCTCCAAAAGTATATAAGTTTGAAAAGGTCTCAATTTAATCACTTTCTGCAGATAATGCTCTATGTTGTTGTTATTTCACCTGCTGAATATGTTCACACAACAGTAAAGCACTGCTGATAGGTGCCATACTGTGTAACATTTCTTTTGGCAGATATTGTGGTATCTCATGATTTCTGCCATTACGGTATATCAGGTACAAATGCTCTGACTTAAGCCTTCCCTTGGCTGGTATTTGACTAAATATTTATTTATTTAGTTAGCTAGTTATGTATTTGTCCATCTGTCATCTATCATTTGATCTATTTATTTATTTTTCTTTCATATGCAGCAGGCATTTACAGTCTGTTGTCAGAATGTTAATGCCATAAATTATTAGGGATTTGTTACTGTGGTCCGTCCTGCTTTTCAGTACTTTCTGTTTATCTTCATTTTCTTGTTATTATTTTATTTGATGTTTTATAATTGACATGTAACAATTTTCTGAAATGCTACACTTTATTTTCAGCATCTCACTTCAGGGTGTGTTGGCTTTTCCCAACACTTTCCTTGAGTTCTTGCAATGTTCTGTGTATTCAATGATGTTTATCAGGTTATTGTGTGCTGCCTCTGAGATTGTTTCCTTGTGCATCGATTGGTGTGCTATTCTCTCCAAATGTAACTCCACATATTCATAACTGACTTATAGACTTGTGTCTCTTAGTTCAGCACAGTGAGTTAAGGCTGTGAGCTGCTTGTGTATTTCCCACTGTAGTCCTGGATCTGATTTATTCATTCTGTACTTGCTTGCATGTTGATGCCATGGAAGATAGTTAATAATGGAAAAGTATTCGCAAGGCATTCCAGAAGCAGCTGTTGTTCTTGGTAAGCTTTTCAGGTTAACAAAAAAAAAATGTTTGCCAGACAGCACACTTCTATCTGTATTTGATCTCTGACTGCAGTGGAGATACCTTTTCAACAAGTATTAGTTGACAACAGAGTAGTTTGTCAGTATGCAGACCAGATTCAGGAAACTGTGTGGTTAGCCACAACAAACAGTAGTTGTATTAAGCAAAGGGAAATGTGGCAATAGCCATGCAAAAAAAAAAAAAAACAGACACTAACCACATGTAAGCAGTTTTACTTAGAGATCAAACGTGCTGAATGATATTTGGCATCACTACAACATGATGAGATGCAAAGCGTTAATATTACCTGTCACATTTGCGGTAGGAATTTTAGCATTTAGAGACAAATTACATTTATTTATTTATTTTTCGTAATATTTTCTACAGCTGTGTGGTGTCCTGTAAGGTTAAACTTAGAGGGACAGTTCCAGGGATTTTTCCTTTTGATTCTGGACTTTGTTTACCTTTTCATGTCACATTTTTTTGGCTGAGAGAGTTGGGGAAGGGGCATTTAGAGGAAGCTGCAGCGGTCTTAGCCAGATGTCATCTCAAATTGCAGTTGTACTCAACACAGCTCTCACTGACTCATTCATTAGTTTTTTCTTTTTATCCTCAGGGAAATGTAGCCCTTCAGGAACTTTATGGCCGGATATGCTACAACCTTGCAGGAAAGTATCTGAGCAAACCTAAGCTAAAACATTTATTTTCTGTTCATGCCATTTCATACTTTATTTTGTGCTGATTTCTGAATGCTAGCTAAGTTCAATGGTTTTATAACCTGACTGCCACTAACTCTGTGTAAAGCATATCGATAATGCACATTTCAAACACTAGTAGAAGCAGTCTATTTTTTTTCGTGTTTTATTGGCAACTCGGCACGTAAAAATAATCTGCCAATCATTAGCAGACTGGAGTTCTGCTGTGGCGACCCCTAACCGGGAAAAGCCAAAAAGACACAACATTGTTTTTAATCTATGAATACCAGCCAAATATAATGACGTTCTGACCCACTGATAGCTCTGTAAAAAGCACATCTTCATTTTCTAGTCTAAATACTAACCAAAATGCTCTGAAATTTATGACATTGCAGCCTCTAATTCACCAGAAACATGGGTGATGAAAACTTTAAACATTAGTAGACACATTTATTCCCTTAATTTACTATTTTGTTTTGTGCTAACTTGTGTGTACTAGTCGTGCATTTCCTGTATACATCCTGCATCTTGGTGAGTTACTGCATTATACAATGTCTCCTTCAGGCATACTTCTTAACCTTTACAGCAAGAAATCTGGACAAAGCCAAAGAATAATGGCGTAACAAAGGTTCAAAAATAGGAACGGGTTTTAAATATTCCAGTTATAAACTTAGAAAGTTGAACGAATTACAGATGTTGCACTAGCATCCATTTTATGAGGGGATATTAAGTCTGAAATATAAATGTGACATGATTTAGTTATTTCAGTCCTCAATGGTTTGCCACAAACCATATATTTTATGAGGAGCAGACAAAAATATTAGACAAAATCTGGATATTCTGCAAAAATCTAGACGGTTGAGAGGAATGCCTTCAGCACTTCTCTTTCTGTTATCTTACAACTGTATGCATTCGTGCCTGGTCCCACTGTGGTTATCTGTTAACAACTGAAAGGATAATGGGTGGGCTTTTTGTCATTCTGACAGTCTGTAACACCTGATGAGTGATTGATTCCTAGTCTGACAACCATTAGTCTTATGTGATGCCATTCCAAAATACTGTCATGGTAGTGATGTCAGAGCAGTGACAAAACTAGTCTCCCACCCTGTTTATTACCTCATACTCTCTAATGCCTTGTCCCCATTGCAAATCAACATGAGATAAATACATCATTTTCTTTTAGGTGTGCTATTACCTGACTTCGTATACTGCTCTGGCACAATTATACACAGTGTCACTGTAGGTTCGTCATCTCTCTAAGTGTCCAAAGTGGGACTTTTTCATGCAGCTGTGAGATTTTACAGGACAAACCACATCTACAGGTAGTGCAATAGACTGGATTTCACTGTATTGTCAAAATAAAGGTTCATTTTTGTAGAATTTATTTATTGTTTGTCTATTCCCATTTGTTTACCAGGAAAAACAGGCTATGTCATAAATAACCCCTTTTCAGCAGAGGACCTGGAGAAAATCTCCATCACTCTTACATACATGAAGTAACTGATTTGATTTGTTTATGCTGTTCATACCTCTTAACCATCTTAAAGCAAGAAATCTGGGCAATGCCATAAATAATGGGGTGGAGGCAAAGGCCCAAAAATAGGGACAATTTTTGATTACTGGTCTTACAAACGTAGAAAGCTGGCAGAATAACAGGTTTTAAATTAGCATGAATTTTTTGAATGATATGAAGTCTGAATATATTTCATTATTTTCTGACCTCAATGTTCAATAAATTGCCAGTGATTTGACAGAAAACCACAATTTTATGACAAAATGGTTCATAAATATGAGGCAAAAATCTGTATATTCTGTGAAAATCTATACAGTTGAGAGGTATGATTTGTTGTTTCCTATAATATTTAGGTGTTTCAAATAAAAAAATAATGGTTTTATACAGCTGTTGAAGGAAACAACATTTCTGCATTAAAGATCTCTGGATGCTTGGCATTTTGATGTTCTGTCACAGAACACAACTGGCCAGATGGGAACTGTCCTGCATAAAGTAGAACATGCAGTACCCTATGTCACTGCCATTACTAGACACACAGCACATATTGGAAGCCTCCTTTATAATATAATGATAGTCTCACTGCATTATAAACATTCCTTCATACAATAATATCTGTCTTTATGGGTGGGTTAAAATTACCTTTTCATTACAGCACTTGTAATGAGACCACGTGTTACAGACTCCTCACACTACTGGGGAGATGTTACTCATGAGGGTACATCTGTCTTTTGGCTCTATTACTGAGATTGTACAATGTCACATTCCTTTAATGACTGCTCTTGAGACAGTGCAGCTATGCTCCAACATGCATGCTACGTCTGATAAAAATATGTTGTGCTCTGCTTCCATTTCAGTGCCACATAACTACAAAAGAACTTTGTGCTTCCTCAATTAGTATGGCATCTTGTGTCTAGCTCTGATTTTTTTTCTTATAAAGGCATGCCCAATAACCATCCAGACTACTATATATCCATTTATAAGCCTTTTGTCCTGATTTTGGCAAGATGACAAGGATAACCCACAATTTAACATGCCAGTCCACAGTCTTCAACTCATGCTGTGTGGCCCCTTTGCATTTCTAGGGGTGTTCCCACAGGCACATCTTTAATTGAACTGTGAGTATTACTCCAATAAAGAGAATTACATATTCGAGTGACATCTTGATATTCTGGTCTAACCTGCTTAAGTCAATCATATAAAAGTGAAACAGTGCAGTGACTATATTTTGAGATCTCCTAGATCACAAAAATCTGCCCAGTGTACTGTTGTGAGTGCTTTGATATATACAACAAAACTGGAGCAACTGGCGTGAAGGAGCCAATAACTAATATAAAATGCTATGGCAGTAAGTTGGCAACCATGAAAAAACTATAAAGGCATAATAGTCACAAATGTAATAAAAAAAATGTTAAGCACTTTCATCCATGTTGAATAAAGACTTCATCAGAACAATACAAGTAAAACAAACACTCATTTAAATACTGAGGCATATTTTGCAGGATCAGCTGGGACAGGCAGGTTTTAAAGTGCAGCTGCATAGAAATGGAACAGCACTAGACATATACAATAGGTAAATTATTATTGTTTGAGTTTCAGACTCCCAGAGCAGATCAGCAAAAAACTATCAACAGACCTCTATATTTTTTTTCCTTTTATGAATCTAATCCATTGATTATTGTTTAATTCTGTTGAGAAAGCAGTTTTACTAGAAGTTGTACTTTATGCAGTAGTAAGAGGAGAATCATTAGTATCAGATGTAAATGCTATCTTGCATTCTACACTTCATGGCAGAATGGAGTTAATTACTTTGAGTCTATGCTGAAATGTCGGCACTTGAAGTGCCCAGTGCCAAAAAGCTGGAAAAAAAAGACTGAAAACCCAGAGAAGATCAAATCTAAAAAAGCACTCTTCTCCGTAAAACTTCTTTTTGAAGGAAGGCAAGTCCCCCCTGCACCATCCATGTGGGGGATGGCGAGCCCCCTACATCCCCCAAACTTATACATAACAACTCCAAGATTCTCATACCTCAGAGTTGTTGTGTCTTTCAGCTTTTCCTGGTTAGGAGTCGCCACAGCGGAACTCCAGTCTGCTAATGATTGGCAGTAGATTTTTACGTGCCGAGTTGCCAGCCCTGACGCACAACCTTCAACGAAGGTACGCCCCTTCACGCATGTCTCCACACAGAAGACACTTTAGCTGAGAATTGAATGGATGTCTTGCTGTGAGGTGACAATGCTACCACAGCACCACCACCACAGTTATCAAATGTTCTGAGAAATGGCATCTTGTCATCAGTACAAACAAATTCAATCTTTCAGCCATTCAGTCTCCTTATTTTAGGATTTGCTTTAGTCAGACCTGACATTTCAAATGGTTGCTGATTATTTCTCGTGGTGCTTCATTTAGAGTTAATATTTTACAAAAGCAAATTAAGTATTTAAAATAATATTGTTTGAATAATCTACACAGCATACATCTTTACAGTGTGGCTAGAAGAATGCTTTTCTCAGTTTGGTGTTTTTAGGTAGTTACAAGGTATTTGTTCAGGAGACAATTAAGGAGACTAGTCTAATTCCCCAATTGCCTCAAAGCACTTTGCACTTTATGTTAAGCAACTTACTCAAGGTCATGCAGAGGGCAAATAGATGCTATGGGAATCATACCCTTGATTATAGGAAGCAACATATTAATAGTGTGCAGCCTTAATCCTCTAAATTGACTTCCAGTTGGTGTGCTAACTAAATTATTTTTCTTTCAGTCAATAGCACCAACAAAGATGTTTTCTTTATTTATAAACTGTGAAAAGCTGCTAAGCAGACACACTTTTATGCAGGGCGAGTCAGGAACAGCATCAGGGTAAGTGACTTACTCAGACTCATACAGTATATATGTTGAATAAATGTTAAATAAATAAATAAGTAAAGATAAAAAGAGAATAGGGGAATCAAACCAAGACTTCAGTGACAGTTAGAAGTGTCTGGCTAAGTGACTTGCTTGAAATCATACAGCCAAGTAATAAAAATTATGTCCGGCTTTTATATAGGTAGACCTTGGGCACAGAGTCTCTTCAGGACTTAAAAAAAGGCTGCAGCTTTGTTAGCTTGTCAGGGAGAAATGCTTATATCTACTTCTTGTGCACACAAAAAAATGAAAAAATTAACTTTCCAGATGTATTTATGTGGATACAACTACTTATGCTAGAAGAAAATTGCTGGAATTTGACAGATTACTAGAACAAGCTACTGGCTTGAATCTTTGTTGTGTGTGGAGTGCTCAGGGCCTATTTCACTTGCAGAAATCCTGGATCATCAGTTTTGCCTTGTCTCATCTGCTTCAGAAATTGGAATTTGTCGGCCAAATGTTCCTGTCATCATTCAAGAAATACTGTTAACATTTTAGAGATGGCACTTTGCAAAAATAGAATGGGCACTGGAACGGAGATTGAAAAAGCCATAGACTTGATGTAGAAGGATCTCATCCAGCTCTGAATACTATTTTATAAGACTAAAAGACAAATGTGGTGAGTAACATGAAAGAGTAAACCTGCGTTCCTTAATGAATCGATCAAATAAAGCTTCTGTAACAGTTATTCTTTTTACCTAACAGAAAAATGTTTTCCTTGTGAATATCGTTGTCAAAATATTAATTATACAATGACTGGCCAGTAACATCATAAAACGAGCACACTGATTGGCCAGCCCAACCAGCGTGGCCGTTGAGATTATACAACGGAAAAAGGTCCAGTCACCCGGACTTTTTTCCATTGATATATTCTTTAATTTTAAGGGTTTAAAAAAAAAAAAAAAAGGCGTAGCAATGGAGATCTTTTCTCTGTTTCTTACTTTCCCGAGCACTGATGTACAGGGTATGCATGGGAACGCAAGTTCCCAAACGCATGCGCAGTACATCAACAATGGCAAAGTGGAGCTGTCCAGCACCAGAAGGACAGCACGGCGCCGTTATACAAGGACATTATTTAAGAAAAGTATTTTTTTTCTTAAATAATGTCATTGTATAATAGCAATAACCCACTTCTGGATGTTTGTAATGCTGGATTTACTCACAGTTGCCTTTGTTTGGTTACTGGGGCTTCGCCCTCATGACCAAACTACATCAACCATGGGTAAATTCAGCATTACCCACACCCAGGCGTGAGTTATTGCTTAAATATCAGATAGTATGTTTGTGCCCCAGCAGTGGGTAGATCTAAAAGTTAAATAACGACTACATAGACTATAGGATTACAACAAAGATCACCAATGAATCATGGTAGAGATCAACTTTAAACTGAGTCTCACAATGAGATAACAGCAATATTTTTATTGTGTGTGTTTATTTATTTATTTATTTTCATAGAGAGGATTTACATTTCTTTTTCTTCCACAATCTAGGGATGGAAAAAGATACGGAGATAAGGTAACACAAATGGATGATAACATTTCACTGCTGAAGATTAAATAATTTAATGCAATTTATTAAACTAAATAATATATATTTCAAAGTTCCTGACTGGGTTTCATATATGATACTTATGGAAGAAGATCAGCTACACATGTGCAAGTTTGTTCCAAAGTGTAAGACTGCTGGAAATTTCCACTGCACTTCCTTCATTTTCCAGTCAATATTTTGTTAAAGACAGGCTAGAAGCAAAGTAGAATCGTATCACAAAATGAAAGATGAAAGGGTTTCTGATATGATGCAGCCATATGAAGAAATTGTTAATAACATTTCTTTTTGCTAAACTTAGCATTATATTTACATCTAATTCATGAATTTTCATAACTGTATACAAATTATTTCAGTTTACAAAGTTGTCTTTCAAGGAAGTATGGAAAATTTCTTGTGGGTTTTAACAAACAAGTGCAATAAGTCTACTTTCTGTCAGCATGATGTGCATCTGCTGCTTCATATGCAAATAAATATTCTCTGGGGTGGAAAGTGTCATGTTAGGTATACATATAGATTTACAGGTGAAACATCATTACAGAAAAAATAGATTAATTATGCTAGAAGCGTAAGGAGAAAGGATTTATAAACCTCTAGCTCCTGAAACATCTGGAGTGGCAAGAGATTGTAGTGTTGTTGCTTTAGTCATTTTTTTCTAAACATTTAATTGAAGTTTTTTTGTAAAGAAGAAATAGCAACAGGTTTAAAAATTTATAATCTTACAAAAAATAAACTCTAAAACAATTCTTAAGGAAGAATTAACAGGCAACTGTAAACATAATTAAAAAGTTCAGGACTGGTAGCATATTTTACAGTTTTACATTCACGTAAGGAAACACTTTGTCCATCTCTTATAACTCTCTACTTTGTAATCCAGCATTTCCCTAGTCAGTTTCAGAAGACATCCACTTTGTGACCCATGAGCTATTTTTACTTTATTTTTTACAAACTTGCTGTTGATGACACTAGCAAATATCATAATTATTTGTATGTCTGTCTAGTTACAAGAAGCATAGGTGTCTTCTATACTTAACAGATAACATTTCCATGAAAAAGTGCTTCACTTATCAACAATTTCTTCCAAAAGCCTGAACTCCTTTTTCTACCTAACCATTACACTCTGATACACCCATAGCATATACAAGATATTCAAATACTGAGTACCACATATCCAGCAACAGTCATTTTATTTATATATTTCCTTAAGCTTAGTAGGTTCATAGGCAAGTACAATGCTACCCTTGTGGGCTATTTTAAGCCTAATTAACTTCCCAAAGATGAGAATCAAACCCTATACCTTGAGTATGGAATGTAAGTATCTTAACCATTATACCAACTACAAACCCATACAAGCTGTGCAAAAATCCTTATCTGTTGATCCTAAATGTCAGGCCTTCTGCTTGCATCATTAACATTTTCTCACATTTCCTCTGAGAATGTTATTATTGATCTGTTCTTCTCCTGAGTCTGATAAATGTCAGCATAGTTTCTGAGGACTACACCTCCTTTCTTTGTCCACAAATCTTGAGAAATACAACCACCTCTTTCTTTCTTTAAGCTGGCCTACTTCTGTCTGGTGGTTATTTTACTCCTGTGTAAATCTACTGAAGAAATATCTTTCACTAGCTGAATTCTAAGCAGGGGAGTAGATAAAAATTATGAACTATATCTGACCATAATGGAAAGTTACTGCTGTTGTTTGTAGTTTGCTAGTAGATGTGCAGTACCACAGACATTTCAAAAGCATAGCTTAGTTTTCCAACTGACCCACATAGCATTGTCTGGTTAAATAACTTTCTCAGAGTCACCCAACAGGCAAATGAAGGTTGAGGGAATGAAACACTGGACTTTAAGATACAGCATATTAACAAATGATAGCCTTAATCTTCAGCTTAAATGTTAACCCATACATCACAAGATGGGTTGCAAACTGGCTGAGTGACAGAACCCACAGGGTCAGAGTTGCTGGCGCCATGTCAGACTCAAAGCCTGTCACAAGTGGTGTACCACAGGGCTCAGTCCTGGGCCACTCTTGTTTGGCATCTACTTTTCGAACAAAGCAAACACAGGAGGGTTATGGCTGACAAAGTTTGCAGATGACTGCAAACTGGAAGCCATAGTAGAAAACACATCTGACACAGATATCCTTCAGAAGCCATGGCCTAAAGTTAAATGCCAAAATGCATAGTCATATACCCTTGGGAAAAAAGGTTACCCCTAGCTACCAAATGTTGATAGTAGTCTGTCATTCGACACCCATGTAGCTAAAGTAGTTATCTAGATCAAGGGAGTCATAGTCTCCCTATACTCATCACTCATCAGACCATGATTGAGTACAATGCCCCATTCGGAATGTATCTGACCCATTGCTTGCGCAGCTGGAGGCAAGAACAAAGTTCCTCACCAAAAAAAAATAAAACATCTCACCTATGTCCTATGCCGTGACGAGAGAAAGAACTCCAGCTCTATTCAGTCGCACACGCTTTGCCAGAGTGACCTTTGCCCCTAACATACAAGGCCATGTCAAACCCAGATTTTAAAATATGTTCACCTCAAAAAATCTAGATCGTCAGAGCCACAAAGAGATGCTGGATCAAGGAGGAGTCATAGTCTCCCTATACTCATCACTCATCAGACCAATGATTGAGTTACAATGCCATTCGAAATGTATCTGACCCGACACAGCTGCAGCAGCTGGGAGGCCAGTTCCTCACCTCACCAAAAGGATGGGGTCTCAAACATCTGTCTGCCCTGCCCGACTGAAAAGAACTCCAGCTCTATTCATATTCTTACTCTTGCTTCAGAGTGACCTTTGGTTACAACACCACATAGCAAACTCAAATGACAATGAATCAGATAAATCTCATTCAAAAAAAAAAAAGAAGATCCGCTTTCAGAAGCACAAGGGAGACTTAAACCTCGATCATACTATTAATAGGGATCGGGCAGATAGCCTAGTATGAACCTATGAACCTATGAACCTATAGTTCTGAACTACTTTATCCGCACTAGTTTCCTCCAACTATCCCTATTATATTAAGGTATAGAAATATCTTTGTGCAGGGATTATAAATTATGTTGCAAGGTACCTTACTCCATGCAAAGTCTTCCGAATTTTATTAACCTTTTACAGCAAGGCGTTAGCCACTCAGTTATAAAGTCGTCACCAAAGACAGCTTTAGTAATTATATCCCAAGCCTCTTTTCCTTCTTTACAATTTCTCAAAAACTTCAAGAAATAAACCAGCAATCATGTCAGGTTTGTCCCCCTAAGAAGCAAGCAGTTATCTGTGAACAACCATTTAATCCTCAAAGAAGCAAGAGATTTATACACGCAATGTGTCTGGAGGAAACACACTCACATAAAAGCACTCAAAATAACAATCTGGTTGTCAGAAACACACACGCTACTCCCACCACAAATAATACCCACCCCTGACATAGAACTACTTATGCTGGGGCACTTAAATGTAATCTTCCCAAAACCCAAAGACTCCCAGACATTGCAATTAAAAAAATTATCCCAATCAAACTCAAAAGCACTAAACAATAACAACACTTAACATTGCACATACAGCCATGCCCAGTTGAGCCACAGCCACCAAGTCCACGAAACAAGCCGATACACTACCCAGGACTCAAGTCATATGGGACTTCATTATACAACATACTGATGCCCAATTAACCAGGATGAGCAAGGTGAAAATAATGGTCAATTGATTATCAGGGGCCAGGAACAGCCAAGGCACACATGCACACAAGCCATTGCACCTATTAGAGTATCAGTATAACTCAGCTATAGTCCATTTAGGTGTAAATAACCCGAGACATACTCCCCTAGACTATATGAAAACAGACATGAAGGAGCTTTCAGATTGTGTGTCAAAGGCTGGTATGAGCCTAGCATTGAGCAGCATTCTGCCTTCACCAAGGTTGATGCCACAATATGAAAAGAAAATAACTGACTTCAATAATTGGCTTGGTATCTGGTGTCATTCTAGAGGGATGCAATATTTGTCAGCATAGGAGGATGTGGTTAACAAACTATGTTGCTTTTCCCAAGGATGGATTGTACCTATTCCCGTCTAGACTTTGGAATATTGGCTAATGCATTATCCTCCACCATAGAGCCTTTTGTAGGCAATACCAAATTGACAAACTTTCCAACATAGCAAACTCTAACCAGGGAAATCTAAAGGTGTTGCTTCTCAGTGCCAGGAGTCTAAACAAGAAGCTGCACTCCCTCCAAGCTCTACTCACTTTGCAGAATGCAGGCATTTGTTCAGTTACTAAGACATGGTTTAAAGCTGTAGAGAGTACTTCGGCAGTGCAGGGCTTCAGTGCAATCCACACATTTAGACCAGCAACTGCACAGACTGGGATTAAAGGTTGTGTTGTCTTGCTCTGCATCATTAACAAGCATATGTATAGGGTCTGTAAAACAGGATAAAGCCCTGGAGTTCCTCCATGTCCAGATTACCATGTTCAAAGTCCTGTACCATACCACACCATACCGTATCATTCCGTAAAATAGCACACCATACCTTACCAAGCCATACCATACCATGCCATACCAAGACATACTGTACCATTCTGTACCATACTATACCATAGTATAGCATACCATATCATGACATACCATACCATGGAATTCTATACCATGCCATTTCATACCATACCATACTATACCATACCATACCATACCATACCATGCCATATCCTAGTGAGCTATTGGTTACCTTTTGTGTCCCATAAAACCCATAGCTCATACTTAGTCCTATTGGAGACATTCATACTTCAACCAAAGACCATACTCATGGAGGATTTTAAATATTCCTCTATAAAATAGGAATCATACATGACCCCAAATTTGCAGGCACAGAAATTCCTAGACTTTGTAAACACAAACACTCTGGACTCTTGATGCATCTCTGATGGTTGTTAATGCTAGGAGCATTAATAATAAAGGTTTTTTATTGGAAACTTTGTTACATTTCCACAAGATTGATGCTGTTATTGTTTGTGAAACATGGTTAAAGAACAATGACTGGAAACCAGTTCTGTCAGGGTATAAATGTTTTTACTGTAACAGACATTCTAACAAAAAATCAGGTGGAGTTGTTATGATAGGGATTAAACATAGCTATGAGACTTGTGATTATTACTTGTTCAGTGATAACACCAATACTATGGACTGTGGAACTGTGACAATAAAGACAACCCTGGAACATATTACAATTGTTGGAGTGTACAGACAACCAAAGTCAAGTGCAGATGACCTAGAGGAATTCATACATTTCTTACATTGAGGGAATAATAATATTAGCTGAGAACTTAAATTTACCAGAAACAGACTGGAATATTATTGATTCAACAATTTTATTAAGGAAATTATTCACAGTATATATTCAGGAGCAACAATTGCTTCAGAGAATAAAAAATCTACCAGGGGATGGAACATACTTGACATTGTTTGTGTTCCCAAAGAAATTACTGTAACTTTAAGTCAAATTTTACCACCATTGATGTGCAGTGATCATGGGGTTATAAAGGTTAATTTGTTGTGAGATAATTCTGCCAAACTGAAATCTAAGCCAATGCACAAAAGGCTGATTACAGATTATATGAAAGCAAAACAGTCACTATGTAAAACTAACTGGAGTGAGATGTTTATTGGAAAAACTGCAGATGGAACATGGAATGTTTTGAAAGACAGACTGAGTGCAAAAAAATAAAAAAAAAGTCTGACATCAAGATCTAGGCATACAACATCAGGGAATATATTTTCATAAGAACAGGATAGCTGATTAAGGTGAGAGACAAAAATATATGAAATGGGAGAGATGTCGAACTACAATGTTAAAAAGTGAAATAAACAAACTGGACAGACAGATTAAGCATAGTGTGAGACAAAATCAAGAAATATTTGAAGAAAATTTATATAAAGATAGTGTGCAAAATAGGAAACTTTTTTATAGATGCATAACATGGGGAAGGAGTAAAGACACACAAACTGATAAACTGTGTACAGATTCTAAAATTTATTCTCAGACACAACAGCTTATAGATATATTGGCGCAGTGGTGCAGTGGTAGCATTGTCACAGCGAGAGGTTCTCAGGTTTGAGTCTCGGCTGGGGTACCTTCTGTGCAGAGTCTGTATGTCCTCCCTGCATTTGTGCGGGTTTCCTCCCACATTAAAAGACATACATCTGGAGTGTTTCTCCCTGGGCCACTGCTGAAAATTGGCTTCATTCCATTCAGACTTCCCCAGTTAACAAATGTTAAATAAATAGAAATATTTACAAAATCTTATGCAACACTTTGGCTCCACAAAAAGGGGGATAGACTGTCCTAGTGACATCCAAGTAACCCTAAATTCTGGAATCAAATTAAATTATATTGAAAAATAATTGTGCAGACTGGATCCAAACAAAGCACAGGGAGGAGATGGAATTAGTAACAATGACCTGAGAGCACTTTAGCAAGAACTTACAGTACCATTATATTTATTATTCACTAGGTCATATAAATATGGAGAGATTCCTCAAGACTGGAGACATGCACGTATTAAACCTGTCTTTAAGAGAAAGGGGAGTAGAACAAACCCAGAGTCATATAGACCTTTAAGTCTACTTTCAAGTTGTGGAAAAGTAATGGAGAAGGTAATATTAGATAAGTTATTGTCAGAACTGAATAGGCTGGGACTTGAAACCATATGTCAGCATGCATATGTTGAAAACAGATCTATTACCACCTGTAACATGATGTTCTATAACAGTATAATAACAGCTATGAATAAAAATTTGTACTATGATGTAAATTATAGGTTTAACTTCAGCATTTGATAGAGTCACATACAAAACACTGATCAATAAATTAGTACAACTAGGTGTTGATGTACTCTTGATAAGATGGATGGCTGCATGGCTTACAAGTAGGACGTGGCAAGTATCATACAGCAACTGGACAGGTGAAATCCTTGGTTACAGTCAGGGTGTCACATAGGGCTCTATCCTTAGCCCTTACTTGTTTAGATTGTAACTTTCAGACCTTACTTTTTCATCTGAGGTGTTCTACAGTCACTATGCAGACGACCTGAAACTGGGTGAACGGATTACATGTGTTACAGATAAGGCAAGGCTCAAAAGTCAAACCCACCTCCATAGATAGCACAAGGAACAAGAAACTAAGGGTAATGCTGCTAAACGCCAGAAGTCTTAACCTCAAGATGCATGCACTCGAAGTTCTCCTCAGTATGGAGAACATCAATATCTGTGCAGTGACAGAAACCTGGTTCAAGGCTCCAGAGAGCACCCCAGCACTACCAGGTTATACCTCATATCATGTTTTTCGGCCCCAAAACCTGGACCAAACCACAAAAGGAGGGGGAGTTTCCATATTTATCAGGGATATCCACACCTCCAGGTTAGTGGCAGTGCACGAAGTATCGGAGACCATCAATGTGCAACTGACAGTGGGCAAGACTGCTTTTCAGTTTATAGCATCCTACAGACCACCCTCTCAAAGTCAGGAATCCCACTCGGCTTTCCTGAAAACATTGGAGAACATGAAGATCTCTCTGAACACCATTATATTGGGCGACTTCAACTACCCAAACACAGACTGGGAGATTTACTCAAGCCCCAGCACCTTAGTCCAAAGATTCCTGGAATTTATAAACTCAAATGCTATGGAACAACTAGTCACCACTTCCACAAGAGGGGAAAACATATTAGACCTGATCATTACCAACATGGGGACTCTATGATCCATACCAGAAGTATATCCCTCATTGGTAAGATCAGATCATAAATTAATTTCACTGGATATCCACATCCCGACCCCACCCCCAGCCCAGAAATCCACAGTGAAAAACTTCTCAAAAGTGAACTTCACACTTCTCAAAACTGAAGTGGAATCCTTCAAGGCCCCAGGGCCTGTGGAAACTATGGCCCAAACTGCAGAATCCTATATAAATGCATTCTACGGGCATCTCCAGGAATGCATGGATCATGCTATCCCAAACAAAATCAAGACCCAATCATCCAAAGGCAGGCGTCCAGTCTGGTGGACCCCAGCCATAAATAAACTGTACAACAGAAGAAGGAAGCTACTACATGATAGAGCAAAATCCTTAAAAGGGAAGGCATCTCTGATCAGTACTAGCAAAAAATTACAATCCCTCATAAAATCCTCCAAGGCCAGCTTCGAGAGAAAAATTGCACAGGACACTAAAGACAATCATAAGGCTTTTTTCAGTTATGTTAGGAACCTGGGATGCAACTCTCAGACTTGTTCTGAGTTGATTCTAAACGATAAAAAATACACTGAACCCACAGACATCGCCAATACCCTGGCAGACAGGTTCAGTGCAAACTTCTCCACCCCCTCCCCCCCAAAAGAGCAAGTATCTATCCCGGCAGAGTGCAGCCTCCCAAACATCTCTGATGCTCAGATGAAGGCCGCCCTCTCCAAAGCAAAAAACACTGCTTCCATGGGACCAGATGGCGTCGCGGGTTGCCTCCTACATGCACTCCAAGAAGAACTAATCCCTCAAGTAAAACTTCTATACAATCTCAGCCTCACTACAGGATATGTGCCCAAAGAATGGCGTACAGCAACAGTGGTCTTACTCCACAAAGGTGGCGCCTCTACGGACCCTGGAAACTATCGCCCCATAAGCCTGACTAGCCCAATATGCAAGGCTATGGAGAGGATCATCATGGAACTCATAAACAAAGACATTGGGGACCTACAGACACTAGATCCTACCCAATTTGACTTTGTCAAGGGCAGATCCTGCCTTCTGAACCTGGTTGACTTATTCGAAACAGTCACCAAGGCCATAGATGAAGGGAAGGTAGTCCACACAGCCTATCTGGACCTCGCAAAGGCATTTGACACAATACCCCACTTGGGCATCATGGATAAGCTATCCAGCCTAAATATAAACCCCTATGTCACAAGATGGATTGCAAACTGGCTCAAAGACAGAACCCACAGAGTCAGAGTTGCTGGAGCCATGCCAGACTCGAAACTGGTCACAAGTGGCGTCCCACAAGGTTCTGTCCTGGGACCTCTCTTGTTCAGTATTTACTTTTCTGAGGTACAGGCCAATGTGGGAGGACTATGGCTCACCAAGTTTGCAGATGACTGCAAACTGGGCGCCATAATCGACTCTGCAGCTGACACAAACATCCTTCAAAAAGGTCACGCAGAGCCGGATAACTGGTGCCAGAGCCATGGTCTAAAGCTAAATGCCAAAAAGTGTATAGCCATACCCTTTGGCAAAAACAATGTGCCCACAAATTACCACATAGGTGGTAACCCATTAAGTACAGAGAAAGTAATTAGGGATCTGGGGACCCAAATTGATAGCAATCTCTCCTTTGACAACCACATTGCCAAAGTGGTTAGAAAGACCTTCTACATAGCCCACCTCATCATGAAAGGATTCGCATCTAGATCAAGAGAGGTAATCGTGCCCCTTTATTCATCCCTCATCAGGCCCATCATAGAATACAATGCCCCCTTTGGGATGTACCTTACCCGACACCTGCAGCAATTAGAAAGACCCCAAAAGTACCTCACCAGGAGGATCAAGGGACTAAAACAGATGCCATATGCTGCTCGGTTAAAAACCTCCAGCTCTACTCAGTTGCATACCGCCTACTTCAAGGTGATCTATGCCTGACATATAAAGCTATGTTCAACCCAGAATTAATGGACAGGCTCCACCTCAGTAAATCTAAATCCCTTAAGCCACGCGCTCGAGGGACTTGAACCTCAGCAGAGAAATAAATAGAACATGCTGGAGGGACAGATTCATAACCCAGAGGCTCCCTTCGCTCTGGAATAGAATTCCAATTCATGTTAGGCAGAGCACCTCACTGACTCTCTTCAAGAAGAATCTTGATGAGTGGATGGGGGATCATAGGTTTGTCCCGGGGATTACTTCTGTGTCACTATTAGAGAGAGGCACAGTAAACTAAACTTTAAAAAGGGCACAATATACTCAAATCAAGGGGTGGCATAAGCCAAACACAATCGGGCTAGGCTTATAAATGCCCCAGGGCAGATAGCCTAGTATGAACCTATGAACCTATGAACCTATGAACATGTTTGCAAAATAACTTCACTAAATTGACCATTTGGGCACAGGAGAATAATATGCTGTAAATACATCAAAACTAAGCATATGAGATTTGAGAGACATAAACTGAAAGGTGAATATTTAATACAGCACACAGTGATTGAAACTGTACAATCATTTAAGGACCTGGGTATATGGGTAGAATCAGAAATGAATTTTTCTAACCATATCAGCCAATTGGTTAATGATAGTTATAGAACTATAGGTTGCATAAAAAGATTTATAAAGTCTAGGAAATCAAAAATAATGAAGTCATTGTTTTTTAGTTACATTAGACCTAAACTTGAGTATGGAATAACAATATAGAAACCCTATAAGAAAACAAGCATGAGTAAACTGGAAAGAGTACAGCAGAAGTATACCAAGGGCATCCATGAATATGCAAATGTAAGTTATTATGAAAGACTAAAATATCTGAACTTGTACAGTGTCTCTTACAGATATCTAAGAGATTTTATTGAGGTATATAGTGCATTTAAAGACAACTACTTCTGGGAATGTTTGGGGTTATCAAAATGTGCTAAAGGATCATCAGACAACCTGTGTACAGATTCTATAGGAATGAGAAGTGTACTAATTGGTTCTATGACAGAGTAGCTGATGCATTGAACAGACTACCAAATCACATTAAAGCAAGTACTAGTTTAGATATTTTTAAGAACAGCCTGGACACATTATAGGAACAAGTGTTTTGGTGTATTGGCAAGTTAGAAGTCCATTAAAGCCCGTGCTTGAAATATTTGTATGTATGTATGTGTGGACAAGATAGTGCATATGCCTACCAGAGGTACAAGCATATTGGACCTAGTACTCACAAACCATTGACAAATTTATTTATTTAACTGTTAAGTTTTATTGGGAAAAAATAAGGGTACTTTTAGTTCCAACATTTTTAATTAGGCAATTAAATAGGTTTTCGATTGGAGGGAAGTTAATGAGTCTTGTATTTAATGTGCATTAGTTCAGGGTTTGATGTTCTGATGAAGTCCTGGATGAGCCAGGACAAAAGCGATTGACCTTCAATAAAGTGGATATTTTGTAATACGTGTGAATTTTACTTTCTGTTTCTGGATATTGTGGAACTGGTGCAAGATGGCTAAGATGTTGTTCGGCTTTTCATAGTATTTTGGAACACCTACACATCCTTATCTTTGGTTTTTTGGTGTGGTTTGCTTGGGCTGCAGTCACTGGTTCTACAGTGGCTCCTGGAATTCTGGCCACAGCTGTTGAAATTGTTGAGACTGTTGTGTTTTTACTAGAAGATTTTTTCATCTTGCTACTTTCAGTAAAAGACAGAGCTTACACTGTGCTTCATCATTGCTGTCTTTTACTTTGGAGACTCCTTTGTTTCTGGAGTTATCGGTAGTAAGTACCCTAAAGATAGAGCATATACTGTGCTCCGTTATTTTCAAGTTTTCTTTTTTAAAAGTGTTTAGTTGGATTGGCTTCCAGAGCTGAGCTCCTCAACCCTCTTATTAATAGTCACCAGTTGGGGTCACTGTGCATCCATGTACCTTGTTGCCACATTAGTTACTATGCCTCGGACATTACGTCTGTCTTTTCACAAACTTCGTCAATTCATACCGCCAGGACATTGAAGAACAATATTTTGTTAACTTTTTCATCGGATATCAGCTGAAAGAGTGTGTTCAGAGCAAAGGAAGTTGTGACGGCACAGTAACACATTCTTCCCCTTGGTTCTTTCCACTCTGATGAGTTTTACATTATTCTATTTGGGTACTTCAATTTTGTTTCACGGATTTAAGCAACGGTCCCTACCGAACTTTAACTGTATGATGTTGCCTTGATGAGGGCATTCAATAAGGTACATTTTTTATCAAACTTCTCATAGTTTTTTGTTACTGGTTCAGAATGTTCTGATCTACATAACGCTTGTGTTCAGTTACCGAGGAGTCCTTTGTGCACTGTTTTTCAACCTGTTTTTTATGGTCTTCTGTTCAGCCCCAATACATACTTTTTTGAGTGTTGTTTTGGTTCAACAGGTGGTTAGCAATTTAGGCCAAAGGGACCATGTTTCCTCTTGTACATTATTTTCCAGCCCCGTTTTTCAGCCAGTACTGGTGTTGTTGCAATATATTGTGTACTTTCAAAACTTATCATTCCATTTTTGTCAATTTTGTGGTTAAATAAGTGAGTGTCAGATTACTGGGGACTCTCCTGGTTCACAATAGTTGCGTTTTCTGCCAAGATGGATTTCAACAGGATGGCAGGGGAGAAAAATGGAAGTGAACATTCTAATAGTGAGGATCTGGCATAGCAGAGTGGGAACCTCCCTCAGTTAGTCCTATTTCTCTCCCAGGAGGTTTCCCAGCTACAAGAAGCCATTGATAAACTTAGTCCACCACAGTGTGTTGGGACAGGGGCAAAAGACACAATTTCCAACACGTGACGGGTTTACCGGCTTTTTCATCCCTTGGAGGCACTACTTTTTCAGATCATGGATTCCCTTGTGGTCAACAACAAGGGAATGGTTTTAACAACAGCAAACTTACAGACTGGTTTAACATGGATATCAGCTTTTCTAATGGTAGAGACATTGGGGAGAGTAGCAGTATTCAGACAAGAAGTTCAGATCTTGAAACTGCTCTTTTGAAAGTGTATAATCTCCAGTGTAACAATGCCTATCTGAAAGAGAATATCAAACACAAGCAGGTCCCTAAGGAACTTAGAATGTATGCATTTCCCAATGGGGTGGTTAAAGGGCAGGTGGAGTGTGATATGCTAATTGAAGTGTTTGATAGGCATGGTTTGGAGCTGATGGAATTTATTATTAAAAATAATAACCAAGGAATTGTTTGCTAATATTGACAAAGTCAATGACAGTATTATTAATGATGCACATTTTTTACAAGAGATTCTCTTGTTCGATCCCCTGCTAGTGTGCCTTGTGTGCATAGTCTGCATGTCCTCCCTGTGGTCCTGTGGGTTTCCTCCTGGTGCTCCAGTTTCCTCCCTCATCCCAAAGACATGCTGTAGGTTGACTGGACTCTCTAAATTGTCCCTAGGTGTGAGTGTGTGCATGTGTGTGCCTTCTGTGGAAGATTGGGCACCGGGCTGGCAACTCGACACCGTAAAACTCCACTGCCAATCATGAGCAGACAGGTGATCCATTGTGGTGACCCCTAACTGGGAAAAGCTGAAAAGAAGAAGAAGATTTTTCGCATGTGAATGATAACTATAACAGGGTGTTTGAAAATGTGAAAAAGCAAATGGAGGTGAATTTTAGAAGGAAACAAGGTAAATTGAAGAGGGATGAAATTGAGTACAAGGAAAACAGGGAATACCCATTACCGAAAGCATATTTATTTATTTATTTATTTTACATTTGTTAACCGGGGGTGTCTGACTGAGCCGTAAAAGCCTTTTTTCAGCAGAAGCCCGGGGAGAAAAGCTCCAGAAAGAAAAATTACAGACACATTTAGTTATTTAGACATGATCAGTATATACACAAATTACAAGAGACATGTTTTTACAGTGGTATGCGGCACATAAACAGTTACAGTGGAGAGGACAAACAAAAAAATATTAATTTTAAAAATAAAGGTAATTAATAGATTTGTGGTGTACAACTGAAATTTGGAACATAGGTAGAATACATACACAGTACACAGGCACAGTACATACATTGTAGATTAGCCAGTGTTTGTGAGTAAGATTGAAAACTATTATCAAGTACTCTAGGTTTAGTATGTGTACCTCATCCACTTTCACTAGCCTGGGGAGCAATCATGGCACTGCCAACTTTGCTTGAGATGTTGCCTGATGAGGTCTTTAAAGGAGGCTCTGGATGATGTGTTTTGAATGCTAGTAGGGACAGAGTTCCATTTTTTAGCCACTGAACTACTATATAGTGCATATCCAAAGTTATTGCAGCCGTTGGATCTAAGAGGCCTTTTGGCTGAGTGATGTTGTACTAGGTATTTGAGGGCAGGACACTTATTGGGGAGGTAAAAGATAGAATGACAGAGGCAGAGCTGATTGTAGGTTAGGAGGTTGGGCAGTTCAAGCCAGTGGAGCTGTCTCAAAGCAGTACAATGATGAGTTCTATATGAGCAATTTGCAGCAAAGCAGGCAATTCTGTTATAGCAGGCTTCCATTTTTGCTTAGTTCAATTTTGTTGAGATTAGTCAGAATGGGAGATGCATAGAGTAGGGTGGATATAAGTTGGGAGCGAGCAATGGCTGATCTTGTGTTGGTGGTAAGAAATGGTTTGATACAGTAGAGTGACCCCAGTTTGGCATGTACTTTTTTAATAGTTAAGTTGAGATGACTATCAAATTTTAGGTGGGAGTCTATGGTTATTCCCAATAGCTTAGCTTGTGCCACTGGAGCAATTGGAGTAGCATTTGTGGAGTAGATAGTGAATTGACTGTTAGTGTTTTTGTTAGAAATGGTTATAATCATAAGCTGAGTTTTCTTTGGACTGAGGATAACTTGGGCTTTGGTAAGGTAGTTTTCAACATCAGAAAATGCTAGTTGAGTTGTTTGCAGGAGGGTGAGAATGTTTTGTGCAGCACAGATTAAGGTAGTGTTATCTGCATACTGAATTATAGATGCATGCTGTGTGGAGGTATGGAGGTCATTTGTGAAGACTGTGAATAGTAGTGGTCCTAAGATAGAACCCTGTGAGTTATGGGCAGCTGAGGAGAGAGATAATTTTCCCATTTCACAGCTTGGTACCTGTCAGTTAAGTAGCTTTGGAACTAGGTAAGAGTGGAATTTGATAGATGATATTGGTTTAGTTTGTTTAGCAGGACTTGGTGTGAGACTGTGTCAAATGCTTTGGACATATCCAAAAAAAGAGTTGACACTTGTTGGCCTTCATTTTTGAGACGGTTTACTGTGTCTGTGAGCAGAGGAGGGCTGTAGTGGTACCATGGGCAGGTCTGAAACCATGCTGAGTAGGTGACAGGATGTTGCTGTCTAGGAGATAGTTTAGCATTTGGGTATGGATGCATTTTTCTAGGATTTTGGCCAAGGGGGAGAGTAAAGCAATGGGTCTGTAGTTATTAAGTTCAGTGGAGGTCCCGCCTTTATGTATGGATGTAACATAGGATATTTTCCAGTGTTTGGGCACATAGTTTTCAACAATTCATCTGTTTATGAGAATGGAGTCAGGGATAGCAATAGCATCTGCTGTGAGTTTCAAGAAATAGCTGGGCAGTAGGTCGGATGCTGTTGATGAGGTTTTTAGTTTGGAGAGCATGCTTTTGATTGAAGTGGTGGAAACTGTTTTGAGGGTAAAGCTTGTATTAGTGTTATTTGTGTTGGGGGGGATAGTGAGGAAGGAACTGTCCTGTGATACTAAGGATAGAATTGAGTTCACAAAGTGGGAGTTGAATTGTGTTTCGATGGGAACTTTAGTGTCAGGGGTGGTTGGTTTGGGGTAGCCTTTTGGGTGGATTTTAGTAGCTGCTTTACATTTTTCCAAAATTTTTGCGGGTTGTGTTGGTATTTAGTTTGTAATATTGTGTAGTAGGATTTTTTGTCCAGTCTAATGCATTTTTTTTGCACGGTTGTGCAGTTCTTGGTACTTAGTTAGGCTTTGTGTTTCTTTGTTTTTTGATAGTAAAGCCAGGCAGTGTCTCTGGACTTGAGGATTTGTTTGGTTTCTTTACTGAGCCAGGGGTTTGTAGAGGTTCTAACCTTGATTTTGCATAATGGAGCAACAGTGTTTAGGTGTTGTAGAAATGTTTTGTTGAAATATGCTACAGCCTGGTCAAGTGGGAGGGTTTTTAGGGGGGTCCAGTCACAGTTACAGAGTAAAGTGTTGAGGACCTCAGGAGAGAATTTTTGTGTGTTTCTAGTGGATATATAGTTAGTGGTTTTGCATATGCTTGTTCTACTACATCTAAAGTATATTATGTTGTGGTCACTTAAGGTGTCTGGGAGACTGCCTGTGTGAGGGTACAATGTGGGGTTGTTAGTTAGGACCCAGTCAAGGATGGATTCCCTTTTAGATTTTTTATCACATCTAGTTGGAATTTGGACTGGCTGCTGGTAGCCATGGAGATTTATTAGATTACTTGGTGGTTCTGATATAGAGGTGAACCAATCTAGGTTGAAGTCCCCCAGAATAAGGGTTTCTTGTGAGTATATGGAAGAACACCAGTATAAGACATTTTCAAGGCTAGCAGGTGTATTACCAGGTGGAATATAGATCACAATTGTGGTGATGACCTTTTTAGGATGAAGTTGATGTTGTGAGATAAGTATGTCCCAATTATTGGGGGAGGGGTAGGAGTTTGGTAATTGACGGACAGTTAAGTTGGACTTGTACAGCAAGGCAGTTCCACCCCCTTTACGAAGTTGTCTGTCTTGTCTAATGATATTGTAGCCAGTAGGGAGAACTTCTGAGTTAGCTATGTTTTTATTTAGCCAGGTTTCTGTTAAAGCAACTATGTCTGGTGAGTAGTGTGCTATTGTGGCCTGGAGTTCAGGTATTTTATTTTTGATACTTCTAATATTAATATTTAGCATTAAAAGATGACTGGTTTTGCTGATGTTGTTGATTTGCCCAGGAATGAAGAAAGTGAGGTATTATGTTCTGACATTAGTGTTGGACTGGATGGATTTGGGCCTGGGTTGGGGTGGATATCCCCACTTATGGTGAGCCTGTAGTTAAAATGGTTATACAGATGTTGGAGTTAGGTGAAGAGTGTGAGAAAGTATTGTGTTTTTTTTTGGACTAGGAATGAGAGCATATGTGTTTAGTTCTGAATTGGTCCATTATGTAGTTCTTGAATAACTGTGGGTAGATATTATTATAATGTGTGGTGTCTGTATACGAGAATGCATAATGCAGTGTTGTGCTACTAAGTTTAGGGATACTGCTAGAGTGATAACTTGTGGTGTTGTAAAGAATTATGAGAAGACAGACTAGACTTAGTTGTGTGATAGTCATGGTTATAAAGTTTAAGTTGTTTCTAGGTAGGGGGTCTGAAAAGGAAGTATAGGGTTGCACTATATGTGGATGGGGAAGTAGTGTGGGTGATGTAAAAAATGCCTAGTGGGTATGAGAGTGATTGGGAGTATTTTGTGTGGAACAAGTTGGTGTTGTATAATGTGATATGACTTGAGGAGCTGTGATTGGTGGAGGTGATGTGAGGGTGAGCTGTGGGTGTGGCTGTGATTACTATAAGTGGGGGTGGAAGGGAATAGGGGGCAGGGCAGGGGAGTGGAGAGAGCCCGAGCATTAGCGAGGGTGAACGGAGCGGGGCAGAGCCAACCAAGACAAGAGAAAAAAGTAAGTATTACTTTACAAATCTGAACACTTTTAAAACAAATTGCTGAGGTCTAATGGCTTACCGGCAAGCAGAATGTAATTGCTGAAGAACACTTGTGTCCTGGTGGAAGACTAGAAATTTAAAGATGGCTCCATGCTCAGCAGGATTCTAATATAGACTTTGTATTGGGGGAGGGAGATAGCACAAGGAGTGTAAACCAGGTGGAATGCAAAGAAACCAGAGAGGCAATCAGTGAAAATCAGTGAAGGCCTCAGAGGGGGTAAGTAATAATTTAAACTACCTTTAAAGTGAAGGAGAGAAGAGACAGCAAAGTTTATTAAGGTTGGGAGTGTGTCTTCACATTGACTTGCTGATTAGTAACCAGTTTGTGCACAGATTAGAGTAGGGAGATACGTTAGCAATGAAGGGGAATGTATAGAGATGCAAATAAACAGGTGGGCATCCAAGTGATACAAACTAAGGCAGAAAGCACTGAGAGGCTGCTTGATGGTTAATTTAGTCACAGGGATGTGAATTAAATGTATACCGTCTACTGGACAGTTAGGATTACTGTACTAGCAGGGTGGGGAGGACACAAGGCTACAACAGTCAGTTTTATTAGCAAGCTGAGAACTACTAAGAAATCCTGCTAATGTAATAGCTTCACTCTCATAAAACATACAAGTAGAATGCCTAGGTGGACTGACCCTGCTCCTGAGGCTCAAAATGTATATCCTTGTTTAGTTTGCAGTACTGATTCCTTCTTATACTGTATGGATGGAGTGGTAGCTGCAGACTGCAGATTTGCTTGAGTGTGCTGTGCTCCTGCTCTTGAGGCTCAAAATGTATATCCTTGTGCATATATATATATATATATATATATATATATATATATATATATATGTATATATATATATATATATATATATATATATATATATATATATATATATGTATATATGAAAATAAGTACACCAATGATCACAACCCATTTCGAGATAGGGGTCTTAGTGTAGGGGATTATTACAATTATAAGAACTCAGTTGAAACCCAAACTTTAGAAGAAGCTGTGTTTTATGACCAAGAATATCCCCCTTTGAGAAGATCAGAAAGGTTACAAAGTAAATACAAAAACAATAATAGTAATTTTTAGGGCTACTGGGGATGGGCCAAGGGTCTCAACCAGAGAGGGCAGAGATGGAGGAAAGGGAGTTACAAGTAATAAGAGATGAGGTCATATTAAATGATGAAGTGGTATTAAATGATGTATCAAATGATGTGGTAGTTGACGAACAAATCAAAATTTCATTTGAAGGTAAACTTTTGAGTAAAGGCAGTTTTAATATTTATAATTATAAGAGTGAAGTTATTGATTCAAATTATTTCTCTCTCCTGAAAAAAAGGGGTGAAATTTGTACCTGGTAAAAACAGCAACGCTGCTGAAACCATTATAAATCTGAAGATGCTTTCAAGGAAACTAAATCTACAGTTTTAAACAGGCCCAGGGAGTAGCTATGGACGCAAGCTGCTCTCCATTATTTGCAAACTTAGTGGTATACACCTGGGAGAAGGCATTTTGGGTTGCGAGTACAGTCAAGTAATAAGTTTACATGTGTTATAATATAGTGTAGACCAATTAATATAACAATATGACATAGATTGAAAATATACAATTAGATTAGACAAGAACAGACATTGCAAACAGTATAGGTTTTAAATAAATGAACAGGTAGTGCAGAATTTTAAGGAATGATTACAAGATATATACAGGAACATTAATATATAGAAAGTTTAAGTAAGAGGTGTAGACTAGAATAATATCTAGTTTGCAAGTAAATAACAACAGTTTATGAGTTTGAGGAGAAATTAGATGGTGCAATGTTGATAAAAAAGGGGAGAAAAAGAAATTTTGCAGTGTGAGTTATGTGGGGTGGCAGCCGGAGCATTCCAACTGGGATACTAGGTATGAGTGAAGAGTTTTTTTGAAGATAGAGTAAGTAGGGGTAGCATGAATGTGTGGTGGTAGGGAGTTCCAGAGTCGTGCTAGACTAAAGGATAGAAGGTGTTTGCCTGGGGGGCGAGCTGGTTTGTATATTTCTAGAAGATTTTGGTTATTGGATCGTAGTACTCTGTCAGGTAGATGCATTTTAAAGGCAGAGGAGAGGGAGGGACAGAGTGAGGGGTTGAGAATGAGCTTGTGTGCTAAAGTGAGTTGTGTATAGATAAGGTGATTAGGTAGTTCTAGCCAGTTTAGTTTATGGAGAGAGGAACAATGGTGAGTGGAGGACTTATGGCTAGTAGCGAACTTGGCAATTTTGTTGTAACAACATGAGAGTTGAGTTTTCAGAGAGGATTGTAGATTAGTTAGGAGTGGAGCTCCATAGAGAAGGGAGGGTATGAGAAAGGATGTAGAGAGGGTGAGTTTAGTGGTGGGTGTAAGATAATGGTTTTGTCGATAGAGCATACCTAGTTTTTGATGGGTTTTTTTGATATTTAGTTGTATGTGGGAATTAAATTTAAGCTGATTGTCAATTAGCACGCCAAGTAGCTTTGTCTCTGATACCAGTTCCAGAGTTGTGTTGTTATGACTAGTGATACAAAATGTGTTTTTGTTGAAAGGGGTGACTTTAGAGGGAGTAAATACCATTAATTTGGTTTTAGAAGCGTTGAGTGCTAAATAATTATTTTTCATCCATTGTTCAGTGGTTGAAAAAGCATCTTGAGTTAGCTTTAGAAGTAAAGGGACAGAACTGGCAGAGCAAATAATAGTTGAGTCGTCTGCATATTGGATGATGTTAGAGAATGGGATAGAGTTATTAAAGTCATTAATAAATATGTTAAAGAGGAGGGAACCTAATATGGAACCTTGTGGAACACTAAATACAATATTTCGGCCTCTACTATAAACTATTCAGGGTTTATTGCCAAGGAGTTCATTGGTCACTTCACAGAAACAAGTGTCCCAACATCTATTGACAATTGAACATATATTATGGGAATCTGTGTTGTAACGCAAAACCATCACATTTGTAGTAGTATCTCTAGGTCTGGTTTGTGTCTGGGCAACTGTGGTGTTCAATATGGGGATAAAAGATGTGATCTGAAGTAGTTTACTTCATTTGGTCTTTAACCTGTGGAATACCGGATCCGTATTCAAGCTGGCAATTTTACTAGCATCTGCTCCTAGCTCCAAGCTCCTCCCCTTACCCATAATACACCTTCACTACCTTCCAACCCCCAGATCTCATTTGCCATGAATAGCTAAAGCCTCGTGCTCTCCAGAGCTCCAGGTCATAAGTGGGTTAAAAACTTTAAAATATCTCTTTTTTTTCTCTCTAAAGTTTAGATAGTGATAGTGTAGGTTCCCCTTTCTCCTCCCCTCACTTAATGTGTCAAGTTTCTAGTTTTTAGAGTTGTTAGATTAGTTTAGACTAGTTGTGTGTGTCTTTTGCTTCCCCTCCTCCCATCAGTGTGTTCTGTGTGTGAGTGTGGCGAGTGGATGTTTTTCAGTAAGAAAGAACATTTGTTTTTTTCAGTTATTCTTTCTGATATATTCAAAAGATGCACTAAGTGTGGCCATAAGTTATCCCATGCAGATGGCCACACTGTGTGTGTGTCATGTACTTGGGCATGGCCTATCTGAGCACAGACCGCACTATATGCGCAGGGTTTAGCCTGCACGCCATTAAAGACAGGAAGGACAAGTTGGCTCTGAAAGGCCTTCTTCCCCTTCTGAGACAGTTGCCTCGTCTTTGGCTTCGGTCACAGCGGCTGCTGTGGCCACCTCTCCTTTTTCTCTTCCCCTGGCTTCTTCTCCCTCCCAGGCTGGGACTCAACCTCCTGTGCTAAAGCCTGCAGAAGTGGAGCAGAAAAGAGGCATAGAGAAGGAGAAAGAGTTGAAGTTGAGGTAAAAACGTAAGAGGTCTCCATACCACCCTTCACCAGTCAAGATGCTAAGGATCCATGACTCCCCTTGGCTCCGATCTCTGAGGTTTCCCCCAGAGCTAGAGGAGACCATGCTCAGCTTTTAGGGCCTCGGTGCCCTGACCTGCAAAGTCAGAGTCCATGGCCTCGTCAAGGTCCTCCTGGTCTTTGTCTGAGGTCGAGATGGATAAAATGATGAGATTCATTTGTACTCAGATCCAGATGGAGGTCTTGGCAGCCCCTCTCCCTCAGGAGGGGGGAGCTCACTTCCTTTTTTCTGACAGATGTCTCCTTCTCCAATCTTTCCATCAGGTTCAGAGTATTGAGATCCGAGGATGGCTTTAGTCAGGGGGATCAGCACTGATGGCATCTGCTTCCTTGAAGCCAACAGCTGCCTGGAGTGTGTCGGATCCAACCAGCTCAGATCCGAGCCACTCTCTGAGCCAGAGCTTGGGTGTCGGATCTGAGGGAATGGAACTTTTTTCATTGGCTCCCCCTTTGTTAGGCCAAGTTCTCTTCCTCAGAGTTCTGTCCACTTCGGGCCCAGCTCCAATTCTCTCGTCAGACCTGGGGAGACCAGCCTCCTTATTGGTTTCTCAGGAGGTTCGCTCTCCTTTGAAGTTCAACTTGGTAAAAACGGTTTTCTCTGCTCAATTGAGACCCCTGACTGCCCCCTCAGACTCCACCAATACCCCCTCAGCTCTTTCTATGATCCCCATCATTTTACCAGAGGGACAGCCCATGCTCGAGGAGCCCCAGATGGTTTCCCCCGAGGAACAAATGCTTGCGAGTTCACCCTGGATAGCTCCACTGGAGAGGTGCCTTTCAAGAATATGTGCAAGAGGAGACACTTGGACTCCCCCGAGTCCCTCACCAAGGATACAGACTTGGATGATGGAGAATGTTCCCCTAGGTCACCTCCTGAGGATGTCTCCTTTGGACATATCATGGAAATCCTACACCAACAGGGAGGTTGGTCTGCACCCAAACCTTCTTCTGATGAGTCCGTGTTCCTGGATACTTTCGGCATGGGCCCATATTCTTCCTGGGTGTCCCCTTCTGCAGATCCTTTGCTGGACCTGGTCACCTCACGGGCATGGAATGAGCCAGAAACCATGTAATCAATTCCAAAAAGACCGGCAAAATTTCGAATCCTTCCACAGATAGGCCAGCATGGAACAAGGGCTCCCCCATAGATGCTATGGTGGTAGCAGCAGCCAGAATGAAGGAACTTGCCCAGGAGAGTTCCTCGGTTCATCCTCCTGACTAAGAGTTATGGATGATGGACCTGCTAAGAAAGCGGGTTTATGCTTCAGCTATCTTTTCCATTGGGGCACTGAACTACCTGGCCCATGTCACCAGACTCCAACGCAACCTGGTAAAGAAGCTGGAGGAGTCTCCCCCCAAGTCCATGTCACAGGAGGACAGGGTCTCATTCTCTGCAAGGATGGCCACTTTGAAAGCAGTCTCCAACATGTCCATGTGACTCCTTTCACATGCTACTGAAGGAACGGTTAGGGTGGCTGGGTCCGGCATGTCCATGAGGCACAATGCCTGGCTCAGATTATGTAAATGTTTGGAACCTTTAAAGGCATCCTTTGCCAATGCCCCTTATGACAGCTCTACTCTTTTTGGTAAGACCATCAAAGAGACGTTAGTCCAGAGTGAGAAGGATGGGAAGACACTGTCTGTCATCGGGATTGGCTTCTCAAACCCTCAAAGGTCATTTTCCCAGTACCAGAAAGGGTAAAAAAAGATGTCGTTCTGGAAGTCCCATATTCTCAGGACACTCAGGGCTCTTCTTCCCCCCAGAGGCAGAGGGGGACAGAATGGACGCCGGCCCAGAAGCAGAGGGGGTCCGAGGAATTTTGAGTCTCAAGAACATTTCTCGGACAGACCCAGGCAGTAACCCTGAGGGGTGGCCCGACTGCTCTACTCTGGAAGCAGTTGGGGGATGATTGACCTTGCACCTAGCAGTATGGGAGTCCATAAAATCAGACCGCTGGGTCCTTCAGATCATATCCAGAGGATACTCTATCCCCTTTGTGGGTTCCCCCAAATCTCCCAAACACCTCCTGGATGTACTTCCCACACAAAGGGAGTCATCAGCACAGGAAATTTCCAAGCTGCTAGAGAAACAAGTCATCAAAACTGTCCCCCCAGATCAATCCGGATCAGGCTTCTACTCCAGGTTCTTTTTGGTGCCAAAGAAAATGGGGGACTTAAGGCCTATTCTGGATCTTTCAGTTGCCAAAGTGAAGTTCTGGATGGCCACACTACAGTTCATCATGCCATTCCTGCAAGAGAATGACTAGATGTGCTCATTAGACCTCCAGGATGCTTACTATCACATAAAGATGCACAGAAGCTTCAGGAGGTTCCTCCGCTTCTGGATAGGAGTCAATGATTACCAATTTCGAGCCCTACCCTCTGGTCTTACCACAGCCCCCAGGGTGTTCACCAAAGTCATGGTGGTGATAGCAGCTCACCTGAGGCTTCAGGGGATTCAGGTCTATCCGTACCTGGATGATTGGCTCCTCACTGCTCCCACCAGGCGTCTACTCTCTCAAACTAGGGATTATTCCTGATCCTTGTCATGTATTTGGGGATTAAATTAAATGCATCCAAATCACTCCTAGATCCTGCACAGGTGACAGACTACACTGGTGCCAGGATAGATACTTTACAGTGCAAAATCTTCCTGACCTTGGAGAGAGTGCAAAATCTGAGGATGCATGTCTCCCTGATCTACCACTCTCATCTCCCAATGGCAAAATTGGTGTTGAGGGCTTTAGGCTCTATGGCGGTGGCCATAACACTTCTCCAGTGTGCCTGATTGCACATGAGAATCCTACAGTGGACTCTAGCTGTACAATGGTCCCTATTGGAACTGCCATTGGCATATCCAATTCAACTCAGTCAGGTCTGTCGGTCATCCCTCATGTGGTAGATTTGTTCTCTGAACATTTTGGAGGGGCAACTCTTTGTTCCAGCCCTGGTCCAAGCCACAGTGACCATGGACACCTCCCAACATGGCTGGGGGGCATTGTTAGGGCATGACAGTCCAAGGCCTGTGGTCCACTGTAGAGACCAACTTGCACATAAATGTCTTAGCAAAGAGGGTGGTCCTTCTAGCATCGCAGGCCCTTCTTGCCTTTTTTCCTCAGAATTATTGCAGTTCAGTCAGACAACATGTCAGTGGTCTGGTGTATCAAGAAAAAACAGGGAGAGACCAGATCTTACCCCCTTTGTCGTGAAGCCATGAGAGTGTGGGAATGGGCAATCTCCACCAGTCATTTTCTCATCGCAATGCACATTTCAGGATGGTCCAGCATCTTAGTGGACAGGCTAAGTTGGACTATTCTGATGCCTTATGAGTGGTCTCTGAATCTTTCAGTAACGGAACAGATCTTCCACGAGTGGGGTCAATCTTGCTGCGATCACTTCACATCTCCTTCCAACATGAAGTGCAGCAAGTTTTTTGCTCTGAACCATCTGCCGGGGGAGCCCCCAGAGATGCTGTAGTTCATGCTTGGCCTCCCAAGCTTCTGTATGCTTACCTTTCAGTACCTCTTATACGATGTTTCTACAGAAAGCTTGTCAACTGGGGAGCAAAGTGATCCTCATTTCCCCATTTTGGCCTCACCAGGTATGGTTTCCTTTCCTTTGGTCTCACCTTCTGGCTCCACCTTGGATCTTGGCTCCCATTCAGGATTTGATTTCACACCCTTCAGGGGTGCCTCACCTGAATCTGGGCAATTTGAAGCTCACAGCTTGGCTGCTCCAGTTCTTGTGATTGCTAGAAATCCGGGATTATCCTCCTCAATTAGGTCTATTTTGGTAGCTGCTCATAAGTCTTCAACCAAGAAGGTTTATCGCAGGAAGTGGAAACTTTTTTCCCTTTGGTCCTATCAAAGGAGTTTAGACACCTTCACAGCCCCTATTTCCACCATTTTTGATTTTCTAGCTGATATTTTTCAACACAGAGCTAGTTCTTCTACTGTCAAGGTTCACATGGCTGCCATTTCTCATTTTCATGTGGGTGAGAATTCTGCCTATCTAGCCTCCTCTAGGCTGTGTAAAGCCTTTATTAAAGGCACCTTTTTGTTACGCCCCCCAAGTCAAGGATCCTGTTTCCCCCATGGGACCTTACTATGGTTCTTCAAGCTTTGGTCGCTCCGCCTTTTGAACCTGCTGCTACAGCAGATCTGAAATATTTATCTTGGAAGACAGATTTTCTGGTTGCTATTATCTCTGCCAAAAAGGTTTCAGAACTACAGGCCTTGTCCATCAAAGTTCCTTACATGATTTTTCACAAAGATAGGATTTGCCTTCGGACCAATCCATCCTTTCTTCCTAAGGTGGCATCACCAGTCAATATCAATCATATCATCAATTTGCCTGTGTTCTTTCCTAATTTTACTAACAAGATGGAATACAAACTCCACCTGCTGGATGTTCATAGACAGTTACGATTCTATTTAAACAGCAGAAAAAATTTCAGTAAATCTGATCAGTTGTTTGTACCTTCTATAAACCCTTTTTGGGAAAACCAACCATGCAAGGCGTCCTTCAAGATGTGGTCAGTTTCCCTGACCACAACACTGGCCCTTTTGTCAACTAATACTGCCAGAGGTTCCAGCACTGTTTAGAAAGGCTTAAACTGTCAAAGGTGTAGGCAGCTATTCATTCTTGACTATTGATGCCATTAATTTGTTTTCTTTAATTCCACACACTGAAGGTTTGGAGATGTTTCAGGACAGTTTGCACAAGAGTTCACAGATAAAAGCTGATAAAATAGTGTTCCTTACTGATGTCATGGAACTTGTTCTGAAGAACAATTTTTTGATGTTTGAGCATGAAATTTATCACCAGATATCAGGTGTGGCTATGGGGGCCAAGTGTGCTCCCATATTTGCCAACCTTGTCCTCTTAGAATGGGAGAACAAGTTTGTCTTTAGATCACACTTTTATGACAAAAGTTTGTTATACAATTGTTTTATGGATGATTTACTCATCCTATGGCAAGGGACTGAAGATGAAGCTGATAAATTTGTATAATATTTAAATTCTACTAATAATTTTTTAGGTTCACTAGTACATGATAACCTGATGAGAATGATTACTTGGACATTAAATTGTTCAAGAATGAAATAAATCAAGAATTATGCAGCACTATCTTTAGAAAAAAGTCCTATTCCAATAGCTTGTTGCAATTCAAGTTGCCACCCACCACACCAGTTGAAAAGCATAATAAAGGGCCAAATGGTGAGATTAGCATGTTTAATAAGAGATGATGTGAACTTTACCAATGAGCTGTTTTAATAGGGATGTTCAATGAGAGGGGATATCCACTGAGAATGTTGATTAAAATTAAGAAAGAAATTTTGGTAAAAAGAAGCACACCTTTTATCTCCGTATTGAACACAGTTGCCCAGACACAAACTAGGCCTAGAGATACTACTACAGATGTGACGGATTTGCGTTACAACACAGATTCCCTTAATATATGTTCAATTGTCAATAGATGTTGGGACACTTGTTTCTGTGAAGTGACCAAGGAACTTCTTGGCAATAAATCCCAAATAGTTTATAGTAGGGGCAGAAATATTAAGAACATTTTAGAGGGGAATTTTAAAACCAACTTAAAACCTGGGTATCATTCCCTTATGATGAAATGTGGTGCCTGTAAATTTTGTAAGTTTATTAATGACGGGCCATATATCACGGTAGGGAATTATGATTATTCTATTAGATGCCTGGGGAAATGTAACTGCAACACGACCATGTTAGTCTATCCAGCTACCTGCATGTCTTGTACATATTTTTATGTTGAAAAAACTGTGCACAGGTTGAGAGACAGAATCAGTGAACATTTAAGGGCAATAAAGAATAAGGATTCACATAATGCTCGTTTTTGCTCACAGTAATAAGTGTGTGAATTTTAAAAAGTTCATCTTTTTTGTGATTGACAAGGTTCAACAAAATGAGAGGGGTAGTGACATTACATTTTAAGTAGCAGAAGAGGAAAGTAAATGGCAGATGAGGTTAAATGCCAATGTTTCACCAGGACTTAATGACAGTATATCACTGGCCCGTATTTTGAAACAAAGGACTTGTTTAATTTGAATTAATATCAGTGTTTTGTATGTTCCACTTTTGGAATTATAAACTTTGATAGGGGATTGTATTTATATTTAGGTCTTAGGCTTTTGTTGTGTTAAAATGTATTTCAAACTGTATTCACCATGTTTTTATTATTTCTATGACAGTTATTGTTTTAAAATCTTGACTTTTGGTGATATGTCTTTAACTAGTTAAACTAGTTAGTGTCTTGCATTAATTGTATGAAGAATGTGATTGGTTGTTTATTTCACCTATGAGGGTACTTAAGCTGTCATGCTTGGCTTTTTTTTTTTTTACAGCTCCGATGATGCCAGTGGAATCCAAGGTGAAAGCACTTAGTTCTTAGTCGATTTGCTTCTCTATTTGTCATTAAAACAGTTTTCAGGCGTGGCCAAGGATGAACACAGGATAGCAGCAGATTTCTTCAGCTCCACCAATTTCATTACACTGACAGGAATTAATTACTTAAAAAATTAATTTTTGAAGTAATTTTCTTTCTAAATATATTTGTTTTATATAGTTCTTGAACTATATCTAAAAAAGAAAGGAAATTTTAACAATATTCCTGCCAGAAATCACATTGGAAATTTTCCTGTCAGTTTATCAGTCTGAAATGAGTTCCAGTAAGACAAATTCTCAGGACTCCAGCATCAAGAAAGAACTTCAGTCTCTGATAACTATAATCCAGCAACTTACTGCTAAGATGGATAAAATGGATACTAAAATTGATACCTTCATAGAAAAAACTACAAAACAAATAGACTTGTTACATATAGACCTGCAACAACAGAAGATCCAGATGACAGGCATAGAAGAAGCTGTGAATGACATGGAAAATAGAATCCAAGAAGAGGAAATAAACATTGAGTTTTTGCTGAAACAAAATACACACTTACAAACAAAGCTCGATGACTTGAAAATACTTCTAGGCGCAATAACATTAGGATTTTTGGACTGCCAGAAAATATTGAAGGTAACAATATTACTTCTTTTTTAACAGCATGGCTCCCTAAAACTTTAGACTTACCAGAAGCATTCTCTTTTGGTATCAAAAGAGCACATAGATCTATAGCTAATACTAACTCTAACAAAAACTATCCTAGATCAGTTATAGTTAGATTTCTATCATCTTTTGATAAGGAGATGGTTCTTAAATCTGCTTGGGCTAAAGCTCCTGTTAAGTTTAATGAGACAACTGTGCATTTTGACAATGACTATTCTCCCTTGGTAATAGCTAAAAGAAAAGTTTTTCTGCCACTAATAAGGGAGCTTAAAAAAGCACAGTTTAAAACATACCTTCTGTTTCCTGCCAAGCTAAAAATCTTCCTTCCTGATGGTCCTAAAATTTTTGATGACTTAGACTCTGCTTTACTGTTTATCAAAAAAATAAGATTTTGGATAAAATAGAGGAAATGGAATGGGCTAGTCCTTCATTAAAGAGACTGGCAACTGAAACTCTGTGGAAGACTTCTGAGAGGAAGAAGAGACTAAAGAACAAATGATTTGTTCTATGTTTTTTTTTCTTTTTTTTCTCCCATCATTTTACTTCATTATTAATCTTTTTAAATATAGTTCCTGCATTTCCAGAAAGCCACAAATGTTCTGAAAAAGATTTAATCAAAGTTATTTTCTGTGTGCAAAGAAATGTTTTGTTTCATAACCAGTCAAAATATCTGAGGAACTAATAACAAACTATTATTCAATTTGTTTCTCTTTCTGAAAAAGAGAAGATCAGTAATTAGATACATTTTTTTCCTTTTTTTTCTCCTTTCCTTCTTTTCTTTGTTTAAACAATGACATTCTATTTAGATTATGTAGTGGGTAAAGGGTGGGGGAGGGCAGGGAGAGAGGAGTAATTAAAATATGATAAATAGAATAATAACATATTTATTCCTTGTAAAAAGTTTATATGTTCTTCAAATGCTATTCCTAATTATACTTTCTTGATTATACTGCTTATGCTTGTTTGTAAATAATATGTCATGCTTTAACTAATAATAATTAGAACTAAATAATAGTAAATAATGTGTTCTATTTTTAACTCTATTAATATAAACAGTAAGTAATATTCCATTGTATATATAGAAATGCTTTTGATCATATAGACACAGTAAATAATGAAATTTGCATAGAATTGACTTGGGACAGTGATATTGAGTTTTATTACCTATTAATAACTTTGGGCTTGATTTCACTTGCATAGAGGCTGTGGTAACCTGTGGGGTACATCGTGAAGGTTTTGTCATGTTTAGATGCATTAACACTGCTAAATGAATGTTTGTCACTAGTTTTAAACAAGTTTCCACCAAAATGTTAAGGAGACAATCTGGGATGTGGGCTACTTCATGAACAGTGTCCTCATGCTGTTTCAAAAGCTTCAACTCTCAGAATTCTCACAGAGAAGCTGAAAGCAGTTAACCTGACCTTTCACCCAAATATCACACTGACACATCACAGATTCAGGAAGAACACTCTATCAGGAAGTAGAACTGATGCAACTGTGACTATGTGAAGGAAAATGAACTATTTGACATTTAAATGTGAGTTATTCTATATAATTACTTAAATATCTATGTTATAATTCATAAAATATGTCAATTATAATGATTTTAAATGATGCAGTTAATTGTAGTAAGTAAATGTCTTATTTTAGAAGGCATAGAAAATGAAACATTTATTCAAGTGTTTTTGAAAATCTACCTGACTGCAGCATACTAATCTGTGTTCAAAACTTATGTTCCAAACATATACATTACTATAACTCATTTAATTCATCTGATTGACAAGCATAAATAACTTTATAACTGTATTCTGGAAGAAATTGCCTTGTGATATATTTTAAAGCAGTAGTATAGACATACAAAATGCAGATGGTTGTTTTTTTTTTTTTTACAATAATGCAAGTGTTTCTGAGAATTTGCATAACTATGCAGTATAATTTATAACAACTTCTATAAATGTAATATTTTATTCTATTGACAATAATGAGTATGAGTAAAATGCTCATATACAAGCAATTCAAGTTTTTTTTCTGGAAGCTGTTGACTACATTTAAAGCAGTAGTATAGACATACAAAATGCAGATTTTTTTTTTTTTTTTTTTTTTTAAAATAATGCAAGTGTTTCTGAGACTTTGCATAACTATGCAGTATGATTTATAACAACTTCTATAAATGTAATATTTTATTCTATTGACAATAATGAGTATGAGTAAAATGCTCATATACAAGCAATTCAAGGTTTTTTTTCTGGAAGCTGTTAACTGCATTTACATGACAGAAAATGGATGCATCTTAATATATGTAATGTCTGAACCATATTAGCCAAAGTTTTTCATTTAAATGAATGTTAGAACTTATTTTTACATACTTTCTCTCTCTTTCTTTCTCTCTCTCTCTTTCACGTCTTTTATTTCTCTCTCCTCTTGGTTCCTAATATCAAGTTTATTTGAATGCTATTTGAATACAAGTGTATTATATTACATAGATGTATATAGTAGTATGAATAGCTTTTAAAAAAAGTTTATTTTAGTTTATATGATGCTGTTTTATCAAATGTGTAGTGTTGTCTTGCTAGATAATTGAATTGAAAGCTGTTAATTTAAGTTAAATATAACCAGTATTAAATTGATAAGGTGGTAGCTGAGGTACTGCTGCTTAGGGTAGGGGGTTAACTTGAGTGGTAATTACTACTCTAAGTTGGAGTTTTTAACTCAGGCTGGATGCAAGGTTTAATCCTTACATTATTTTCACTTGTTCATTGTTATATGTATATAGTTTTGACATCCACAATATATTTTGTACACTCATTGTCACTACAAACAAAATTGAATCCTATACAAAATCCCATAAGAGATTCAATAAGTACAGCTATATTAAAGGTACACCTAAAGGAGGAGATGTAACATTACTTATGTTGTTATTTGTTATTTTGATCATAAGATTCTTAAGTTTTAAAAATGCCAAATGACATCTTTAAAAGGAATTTCTTTAAACATTAATGGATTGAATAATCCGTGTAAAATGGCAAGCCTAATAAGATACATTAATTTACATAAGGCCAACTTAGTCTTCCTGCAAGAAACACATCTCTTGAAAAAAGATATTGATAAACTAGCCACACACAAATATACATTATTGGTTAGTTCAGAGCACACTCAGAAAAAAAGAGGAGTGGCTATTTTATGGAATAAAAGTATGCCTATTCCTAAAACCATTAAGTCTTATCAGGATGACAAAGGAATGTTTTGTATGGTTACAATACAAATTAATGGGAAGACTTACACTTTAATTAATGTATATTGGATACCTGGAATTGGTATTAATACAGAGAAACATCATCTTGATAAGATTATATCATTCTCTATAGGAGATATTATTTTAGCTGGTGACTTTAATTGTATACTACATGAAAGTGATACTACCACTATAGGAAAAGAAGAATTACATCTAATGCAAAACATTTAAATGATTTTGCTAATTCTTATCATTTGAATGATATTAATAATCAGATAGATTCAAAATCATTACCATACACCTTTTTTTCTAACAGATACAAAACTTATTCAAAAATAGATAGGGTCTTTATTTCTAACCAGATGGTAACAGATTTAATTAATTCCAAAATCATTTCATGTCCTATATCTGATCATAATTCAATTGTTTTGAATTCACGATAAAAAATACTCATAATGTTCAGATCAAAAGGATACCAGCATACTTAACTCAACTAAAAGACTATAAGGAATATATACTTTCAGAAGTACAACATTTTCTAGACATAAATAATACTCCTGAAGTCTCCATTGTCTATGTTTGGGATGCCTTAAAATCATATCTATATGGACAAAGTATAAGATGGTATAATAATAAAAGGAAATCTTGGGATAAGGAATTGTTAGATATTCAAAGTAAATTAGTCTCTTATAAACATAATAATAAAGAAAATATTATGGATAAGAAAGCCATTGAAGAAATAAACAAACTAAATGACAAATACAAAGAAATTTTAACTCATAAAGTTAAAATAACTCTAGAGAAATACAAGTTTTTGTCTTACTCAATAAGCCCCAAATACTTACATAGATTTAAAAATAAAACAAAAAGGTTGAATAAACAAAACCATATCAAAGAAATCTTTTCTCTAAGGGATAAGTAAAATGTTTCTAGTCTACCAGAAATATTAGATGAATTTAGAAATCACTTTCACAATATTAACAATAATAACATTAACATGGAACCTAAAGATAAAATAAAGGAGTTTATAACCACAAACATGAATAAAAAGCTTAATAAACAACAGATTAAACTATTGGACAAAAGTATTTCATATACAGAGGTTATTACACAAATAAATAAGCTTAAACCAAACAAAGCACCGGGTAATGATGGTATTATATAAAATCCTTTCTAAAAGTACATATTCATTAATACATAAGGTTTTTATTTTGGCCCAAACTGAGTTAATAACCCCCCCATCTTGGCAATATACATTTATTTCGCCAATTTTAAAACCTAATAAAGATCCAACTAGATGTACTTCATATCGGCCCATCTCATTACTTAATGTTGATTATAAAATGTTTATGAGTATTTTTGCTGATAGATTGAAGACAATCATTCCCGGCATTATAGATATAGATCAGACAGGCTTCATTGTAAATAGAAATACTTTTGATAATATAAGAAGAACTTTAACATTAATTGATTTTGCAAATAGGAAAAGAAAGATTTAACACTTATTAGTCTTGATATAAGTTCAGCATTTGATTCAGTAAGTTGGGACTATCTGTTTACCTTACTGAAGTGCACAAACTTCTCAGATGCATTTGTAAATCTAATTGAGCATTTATATAAAGGAACGTTGGCTTATATTAAGGTAGGAACATATGTTTCACAAAAATACCCATTCTTAAAGGTACAAAACAAGGATGTCCACTTTCTCCACTATTATTCACTTTAGTAATGGAGCCTTGGGCTAATTTGATTAGAAACAGTACTGACATAGAGGGTTTTGAAATAGATGAAAATACAACATCCAAAATTCAACTTTTTGCAGATGATGTTCTAATTACATCAGCAGGATCTAATTCTTCTATGCTGTCTCTATTTGATAAAATGATGAATTTTAAAAGTATTTCTGGTTTAATATTCAATGAAGAAAAAACTAAAATACTACCTATATATACACGAAAAAATATTCTCATTAGTAATTTTACTAAATATGTACCCAATTCAGGTCAGATAACTTATTTAGGTATAATACTATCTAAAGATATTAAATCTATTATATATAATAATTATAATACCTGTTTTCATAATATACAAAATATTTTTAATACCTGGAATAATATGTTTTTTACTATGGAGGAGAGACTTACAATTATTAAAATGATAATATTCCCCAAGATTTTATACTTAATACAATCAATAATACTTTCACCTACAAAAATAATTATCAAGAAACTGAATACACTAATGTTAAATTTCCTATGGGCACCTAATAGACCTAGGATTGCATTAAAAAACATACTAATAGCTGGTCTCAAGGGGGTATTTCTTTTCCAGACTTTAATTTATATACTATTTCTTCTATTGTAAAAGTTATTACTTTATTAATAGATCAGTCATATGTCACAAAATGGAAAGATTATTGGGAGCTAATTAGTATGCACTTCATGAAAATCTCCTTAACACATAAAAATATGATTGTAAATAACTCCATGTTATGGTTACTAAAGGAATTTTGTACTTCACCTATTACACCTAAACATATGGTTTGTTACCCATTAACTATTATTATTAGCTATCGTAACTTTATATTCATGCACCCTAAGTATAGGGAATGGAATTTTATTATATTCCCTATAATGTATACTCAGGGTATGCTTTTGTTATCTACTTCTGAAGGAACTCATTTAGCTATAGATAATGATCTAAAGTACTGGTATCAGTTGATATCTGATAATAAAGTTAAAAATCTAGATTTCTTAAAACAAGAATTTGATCTAAGAGAAATTTGCTGGTTAGAGGTTCAGACCTTTAGACAGCATCTCATTGATAGAATAGATCTAATGTCTATAACAGTTAAAGAATCTATTCCAACACTGATTGATTACTTGATATTAAATTTACAACATAAAGTTTCTGATAAAGGTAAACTTTCATACATACATAAAATTATCAGACAAGAAACTTTTTACAGTGTAGATACATACTGGAATTATTTCACTTCTATTAATGGGGACCCACCAAATCAACAAGATAAACAATATATATTGGAATCTGCCTATAGAACTACGTCTTCCATTGTCTGGAGACTTTATACATGGAAATTTTACATAGATCTTTTATACACCTTTGATGATGAGTAAAATAAATAATAAAGATAATCTATGTAAGAGATGTAATGTAGAAATTAATGCTGACTGGGCTCATATGTTTTATGACTGTATAAAATTGAAAGAATACTGGAAATCAGTTAATGAATTTTTGCAGGCTCTTTTTACAGATAATTTCATTATTTCTAAATCTCTTATATTATTCAAGACACCTGTACCTCAAAGTGTTAAAAAGGTTAAGCTTCCCTTGTTATGGTCTATTTTAGCAGTGGCTAGGAAAATAATAACCAGAAATTGGATTTCAGATACACCTCCTTCGTTCAATGAATTTAAAAATGTTATGAATATAGTGTGCCATATGGAAATAACCACAATTATGTCAAGAACAACTAGAAAAACATCTTATTATATTGTATGGGATAATTTACAAAATTTGTTAAAAAAATCCTAATTTCAATAGCATGGTATTTTAGTTTAATTAATTGATCTGATTGTAGTGGATGTCTTTGTAAATACTTTAGTTGTTTTGTTGAATGTTATAATCATATCTATTTTTAATTACTTGTATAAAATTGTTATGATATTTCTCTTGTATGTTAAAACAATAAACCTGTTTTAAAAAAAAAAACAGTTTTCAGTTTCCAGCGAAGTGTTGTGACTGTTTTTCTTCATTTTTTAACAAGTTTGCTGCTTGTTAGCACTTCGTTTGTGTAAGATGTGCAAGTTAGTTTTGGATGGTTGGGGGATTAATATAAACCATTATTGGGATTACCGTTAGATTCACATAAAAACAAAAGTGACACAAGTTTATAACAGAACACTGTGGTTCTGACCTATGGAAGCCTGACTGGGCAAGTGAGAGGTATTTTAAATAAAAATTGGGTTTTGTTCAAAAGTAATACCCAATTGATAATTTTAGGTGACAAGCCGATAGTCAGCTACCATACTAACCCTAATTTAAAATTTCTTTTAGAACACCCAGGGCTACCACGACGGTTAAGTATGTAAGGGACAACCAGTTGTGGAAGTTGTAATTTTTACAAATATATTTTGAAGGAACCAGTTATTACCCTTGTTGGGAATAATTTGGTTCTCCAAATGGTTAATGGTAATTGTGGTACTATAGGCATCATTTACATTGTGGTATGTTCAAGTTGCAATCAGTTCTATATAGGAAAGACAGAGAGAATCCTAAGAAAGAGGGTTCATGAGCATTTATATGCTATTAGAAAGTTAAACAGTAACAATGCCCTTTATAGGCATATGGTAAATAGCCCACAGTGTAAAGGTTTAATCACTGAAAAATGTCCAAGTGGTGGAAACTGATGTAATAAATTGGAATGGCAGAATTATATTGGCAGCTTTGGTTAAATGCTACTCAGCACCCAGGATTGAATGATACTACTTCCATCATGCCTATTTTGAAATATAGGGCATGTTTTTATAATAGTTATTTTAAATAAGTTGTTATTTTACAAGTATTGTTCCTAAAATGTCTTTAAATGTTTTTACTGCATTTATATGGTCATTCATTGAGTATATTCTTCACATATTCACACATTTATTTATTTAACTGTTAAGTTTTATGGGGGGAAAATAAGGGTACTTTTAGTTCAACATGAATTTTTAATCAGGCAATTAATGAAGTAGGTTTTTGATTGGAGGGAAGTTAATGAGTCTTGTACTTAATGTGTATTTGTTTAGGGTTTGATGTTCTGATGAAGTCCTGGATGATCCAGGATGAAAGGGCTTGACCTTCAATAAAGTGGATATTTTGTAATACATGTGAATTATATTTGAGATTGTAGAACTGGTGCAAGCCAGCTAAGCTGTTTTTGGCTTTTCAGCCTGGACACTTATTATAGGACCAAGTGTTTTGGTGTATTGGCAAGCTAGAAGTGCATTAATGCCCGTGCTTGAAATATTTGTATGTATGCATGTATGCATGTATGTATGGACAAGATAGTGCATATGCCTACCAGAGGTACAAGCATATTGGACCTGGTATTCACAAACCTTGGATAGTGCTGCCCATCCCCATGTCATGTTATCTCTGGTAGGGTCAGACCACACAGACCACAAAGCAGTATCATTTGAAATAAAACTCAGTTCTGTAACTCCAAAACCCTGTCACAGGAACTACACCAAGGCAAACTACCATTCATTAACCTATATTCTGTTAATTCAAGCTCCTCCAAACACAGATAACACAGCAGCCTATGTGGAATGATTCACTTGAAGCTCTATACAATTATGTTAATGATTGTATAAAGAGAGTTGTGCCTACTAGAAGTAATCCCAAAGCTAACTTAAAAAACAAAACACTGGTTTGATCCAAAAGTTATACAATAGATTATACAATGAAAAAAAAGAGAGTAACAGCTAAAATTAGAAAGTGTAGCAGCAAAAATGATGAAAACTTTCATCAAAATGAATAGGCAACTAAAGACACCAATTAAGTCCAAGAAAACAAATTCTGAGGTAAAAGCAGCACTCCAGGCCAAAGACATCTACAAGGGCTTCTTTGGTTATGTCAGAAACCTTAAAAAAAGCACACCATGGAATGTCCCTACTAGTTATTTTAGCCACATTTATGGAATGAGGAGATATAGCAAATCTTCTAGTTGACAAATTCCACTCCAACTTCAACCCCATGACAGGAAACATCATCTAACCTAACCCCTCCAGCTATAAGTAGGGAGCTGGTCCTAAAGGCACACTCTAAAGACTCAAATACAGCTTCAGTGGGCCTTGGTAATATCCCAGGATGCATCCTAAATGGTCTGAAATATGACTTATCAGGGTCACTGTAGTCATTATTCAACCATAGCATCTGAACAGGTTTTGTGCCATGTGAATGGAGGACCACAATGGTCATCTCTGCACAAGGATAGGACAAAAATGAATCCTGGGAGCTACAGCTTCACTAATCTTATATACGAGTAGTATACATAGTCACATACGAAAAGCCAACAAAATAATTATAATGGAAATTATTAATAATGACATATGAAACCTTCAGACACTGGACCTAACCCAGTTTGATTTCATCAAAGGCAGGTCATACCTACTAAACCTGGTAGACTTCTTTGAAAAGGTCAACAAGGCAATAGATGAGGGCAGAATGTTGCATACTACCGACTTTGACACAGTTAAGGCATTTGATGCAATGTCCGATTTGGGCATTGTAAACAAACTGATGGAATTAGGTATAAACCCCTATGTAACCTGCCAGACCCAGTGGCCTTACAGATAGATCTCAGGAATTTAAGATTGTGGAGTGTGGTCAAGATGTGCTCTGAGTAGCAGCAGTTCTTCTCAGCTCTGTCAATTTGTATGACAGGATTTTTGGGGAAAACTTATCCTAGAGTTGCTATTTTTATATTTTTTGATTCTTCTAACAAGACTCTAGGATTATATATATATATATATAGACATTTTCAAGAATTTTCCATTTTTTCTTGTCAGAATTACATTGGATATATTCTCTCATCAGGAATTCTCAGAATGAGTTCAGCAAAAACTGCTCATCAAGAATCAGTTCTGAAAAAGAACTTCAATCTCTGCTATCTAATATCCAGGCCTTATCAGCAAAACTTGATAAAATGGACTTAAAATTAGATAACTTCAAAGAAAAATGCACTAAGAAAATTGAAGTTATACATGAAGACCTTCAACTACAAAAAATACAAATTTCAGGATATGAAGTCTCTCTTAATGATACTGATAGTAGGCTAAAGCAAGAAGTAAACAACATAGAATTTTTACTAAAACAAAATACTTTGCTTCAGTCAAAAGTGGATGATTTAGAAAACTGGTCCCGCAGAAACAACATTAGAATCTTTGGATTACCTGATAATATAGAAGGTAACAACTTGACAAACTTTCTAATTTCTTGGATACCAGCAGTCCTGGATCTTCCAGAAGCTTTATCATATGGGATCAAAAGAGCGCATAGATCCTTGGTGTCATCTAAATCAAGCAATTCTAAATCCGTGGTTGTAAGATTTTTATCCTCATATGACAAAGAAATGATCCTAAAAACTGCATGGGCAAAAGCACCTATTAAAATAAAAGACAATATAATTAATTTTGATAATGACTACTCTCCATTAGTTATTGCTAAAGGAAAGCATTTTTTGCCCTTAGCAAAAGAGCTAAAAAAGTCTCAAATAAAAACCCATCTGCTGTTCCCAGGTAGACTAAAGATTTTTTTACAAGATGGTCCTAATGTTTTTGAACATTTGGATGCAGCTCTCTTATTCATTAGATCTAAGAACCTTCTTGATAAACTAAAGGAAATGGAATGGGCTAGTGCAAGTTTGAAAAGAGTAGCAGAAAATGGTACATGGAACACATCCGAAAAGAAAAAGCTGAAGAAATAAACATTATCTATTTTTCTTTTTTTTTTCTCTAAACCAAGAAATAAATGTTTTCTGATGACTATCTTTAACATTAACACAAGGACTTGGGTACAGGTGAGTGTTTTATGTTTTCTGATGGTTCACTACAAACTCTGCTCTACATTTAATACTAAGTTAAATATATTATATAGTCAAATGTTGAAATGTGTGATACTCCATTGTTTATTTTTAGGAAAAGGGGAAAGGAGAAAAAAAAAGTCTGCTTAAGCATTTTTATTTGTGTGTTAAATGGGGCAAACCTTTTATGTGGGATATGTTAAGTCTTTGGCTGTACTTGTTGAATGGTTGGGGAGGATTTTGTGTATGTGATTATAGTCTTAACATGCTTATCTTAATATTGTGTTTCATTTTGGTTGCCAAATGTTGCCTCGGTGGCGGGCTTGTGCTTTGGAAAATGTTTATTTTAAACATTTGAACTATGTGATCTGGGCAGCTTCTTGGTATGTAGAGTTTTGCAGTTTCATTAAAAAATGAATTTCCCTGAAGCATATGCACTTGCATGAGCTGTTTTCAAGTACAAATCTTCTTTAGTTACTTACATATTTCCCACCTGGACTCCTGGACTCTTTTTTTTCTTTGTTTCTGGCTTGTGCGTCCGTGTCTCAAGCCGTGATGTGGATGAAAGGCTTCCGCATATGTTTTCAAGGGCGACAGTATGCAAATAATACTTTGACCTTCGAACCAACATTCTAAACCAGGAAAGAATGTTGCAACATGGACGACTCACCAAACAGGCTTAAAATCAGCAGTTTTAAATATGCTTATGACTATTTACAGTAAAATTTTATTTTTTCTTGCGTTTACGTGATTATCATGTTTCTCACAATTATTTTCTGATGGCAGTGTAGTTTCAACTTTTCCCGCGCTAGATACCTACAGCATCAGCCTTTGATTACAACTTTCTGACGTTTAAGACTCATCACACAAGAGTGAATTTTGTTTGTTGTCCTAAGTACTTGCACCCTTCCAAAAATGTGGTTTATGGTTTATTGTTTTTCTTTTTCAACAGTCTTGATTCTGAGATTTTATTTCACTAAATGTGTGCTAATCATACAAAACAAAGTAAGATTCTAAAAGAGTAACATGGCATTTAAATAATTTTCTGCTCCACAGAACTTTAATTTTACTAATGCATCAATACCTTTTGGTGTTGCTGTGCTCCAATTGCCAGAGATAAGCCCAGCTTTGGTGTTTATGTTTTTAGGCAATATTCACATATATCTGACACAAATATCCATGATTTAGAATATAGCCACAGGTGTTTCATAGGAACACAATATGTTATGTAAAACAGATGAAGCACAATATTCCAATTGTCTGTTACAGTCTCTTGTAGACTCTTTTATAGATTGTGATGCCCATTTCTCATATGTGCCTCAAAAATTATTGATAGTACCAGCTGTCACTTTTTCTCATTTTTTTCTACTTTCTGCTGTGCTTGTGCACACTATATGCATGCCTAAGGCTTTTAATAATATTGTTTTTCCTCTTGAAAATGATTTCAGTACCTACCTTTTTCTGTAAAATCTCATCTGCAAATGTAACTCTCTTGTATCCCTAAGACTTGAAAGTTCCCTTAACTTAATGCCTTTCTATATTTCTAATGGATGTTTCAGTCACATTGTGTTTACTACCACAAACAGCATGTGTTTCAGTTATATCATTTTTTTATTCATCTCTCTTTCATGAAGTACATTATCTATAGCCCTGATGTTTTCTCCTGTTACCCCCTTTATTATTTTGGTTGTTAAGGTTTATGTCACCTTTCATTATTTCTGCAAACATGCTACCTTTATTTGCAGCTAAAAGAAGGGTCTCATCTTTCAGCAATGTTAAATCCGTGCTTCCTCAATACTCCTGTAAGAAGACTACTACTAAATTTGTAGTGGCCATTGGAGCAAAATATCCAATATGTTTAAATAACAAAGTTAATCTATTTTATTTTAGGATTAAGATGAACAAATATATTAATCTTCTGACACAATCATCTAAATGTTTAATCAGCAAATACGATGTTAAAGAGTTATTTTCAACTGTATACTCTACTAGACTAGTATGTTACAAGATGATGATAGCTCCTTTTCTTTTTAATGTGCATATTTAAATTGATCCCATGATTATAATTATAATTGCAGCAGCTGAGTAGTTTTTGCTGCTAGGTTGTTGGTTAATTTGAGTGGTTAATGCTGCTCAAATTAGGAGTTTTTAATCCCAGAGAGGGTGTGAGCAAAGTCAAATTTCTGTTTTTCTGTATTTATATACTATTTCAATCCTTGCAGACATATACTATATCTATATGTTTTAAAGCACTATTACCTGATAATCATTTGATTCTTGATTCTATATCAAATGCTGGGCATATGGAAGTATTCCTCATAGGTTCATACACATACAAAATATTAATAGATAGCATATATTTCAACAACACAAAAAATATATGTTTCTTTCAAAAAGAATTTCAGTTAAAATCAATTGTCTAAATAATCCTTGTAAGAGGGGACATTTACTTAGATATCTTAAACTGCGTAAATCACATATAGTTTTTCTACAGGAAACACATTTAAATTCTGAAAATATAATTAAACTCAATACTAAATTCTATACACTAATATCTAGCACAGAACATTATCAAAAGAAAAGACGGGTAGCTATTTTATGGAGCAAAAATATACCTCTTCCCAAAATATTAGAGGTAATGAAGGATGATAAAGGAATGTTTTGCTTGGTTACAATAGAGCTAAATAAGGAGATATTTACACTCATAAATATTTACTGGATACCAGGTATAGGAATGAATACAGTTAAACAGCATCTGAACCAGACTGTCAACTTATCTAAGGGCAATATTATAATTGCTGGAGATATCAATTGCATATTAAATGAGGAAGAACTAATACCACAAGTAAAAGGAGAATTTTAGCTTCAGCTAAATTGTTAAAATATTTTGTTGAATCTTATCTCTTAAAGGACATAAATAATTTTGCTGAACCTAATTAATTATTTTATACTTTTTTCTCTTATAGTCACAACAGTCAGCCCAGAATAGGCACGGTTTTCATTTCCAATTATTTAACTAATAGTTTGGTAAAGACAAAAGTTGTTTCTTGCCCCCTATTAGATCACAGTTCAATAACATTTGAGTTAATAACCAAAACAATGCATAAAGTACCGATTAAAAGACTTCCAGCATACATCACAAAACTAAAATATTTTAAAGAGTCCCTATTATTAGAAATCCAAGACTTTATTAATGTAAATAATACAAAACACATATCTGAAATATATATTTGGAAGGCTTTAAAAGCATATTTATATGGAAGAATTCTAACATGGTTCAATAATAAAAGGAAATCTTGGGATAAAGAATTACATGAAATACAGTCTAAATTAGATCAATTAAAATGTCTAAATTAGATCAATTAAAACTAAGCATTAAGGATAAAAGCAGATAAGAAAAATAAATTACTACAGTAAAAAATAAGTAATTTGAGATTTTAAATCATAAAACAAAGATAAGTTTGGAGACATTCAAACTTACAAATTTTACTATTAATTCAAGATATTTAAATATTTTAGCAAATAAAACCAAAATGACACAACAAATTCAATCATATAAAAGAAATTTATTCTCAAAAGAAAAAAAGTCTCTGACTTACAAAGTATTTGACAGAATTTAGATAATTCTTTATTAACATCAATCAGAAATCTCAAATAATAGATTCTAAAGATGAAATCAAAGACTTTATTAACAAATACACTAAACCAGGCTATCAGAAGAACAAATTACGAGCATAGATAAATCTATTTCATTTACTGATCTTCAAAGGCACGTTAATAAACTTAAACCTAATAAAGCTCCTGGTAATGATTGCATTATTCCTGAAATATATAAGATTATCCATAAAACAGCTTTAAGTTTACTTCCCAAAGTTTCTAACATTTCACAAAACACTTTTGTTATACCACCATCATGGAAATACACATTCATATCACGCATAATAAAAACAGATAAAGATCCCACAAAATGTTAATCTTATAGGCCAATCTCTTTATTGAACATTGATTATAAAATGTTTATGTCCATATATGTAGATAGGCTGAAGGTATTTCTTCCATCATTAGTAGATGAGGATCAAACTGGTTTCATTGTTAATAGAAATACCTATGCCAATATAAAAAGAATAATTACTAGAGTAATTAACAGAATCTGCAAGAAACTTAAATAATGCTCTAACATTAATAAGTTTAGATATAAACTATACCTTTGACTCAGTCAGTTGGGATTACTTATTTATACTTATGGAAGAGTTAAAATTTTCTAAAAACTTTATAAACCTTGTTATGCATTTGTATAAAGATAGTCAAGCATATATAAAAATTGGCACTGATATTTCTCAAAAATTCCTATATCAAAAGGAACCAAACAAGGCTGCCCTCTATCTTCCCTATTATTCACATTAATAATAGAACCCTGGGCTAACTTAATAAGATCAGATAAAGGAATTAAATGTTTTAGGTTAAATTCTATTGACACTTCAAAGATACAGTTATTCATTGATGATATTCTTATAACAGTTGATGAAAATAAACAATATCTTCAGTCTTTAAGAATATGAAAATCTTTTAAAGCAAGTCTGGATTATCCTTCAACAATAAAACAAAAATTCTACCTATTTATCCAAGTAACTATAGTTTAGACAACAAGCATATAAAATACGTAGCACATGCAAATCAATTACTATATCTGGGTAAAGTGATTGCAAACAATTTAAATGACATAATTCAGGTAAATTACAATAAATGTCTATCTATGCTAGAAGATCTTATAAGTAAATTGAATAAATTACCTTTAATTAGCTTAGAAGAAAAGTTTTCTATTATAAAGATGATTTTACTTCCCAAGATACTTTGTATTATACAGTCAATATCCTTACCCCCAAAAACAATAATTAAAAACATTTATTTCATTTACTTTAAAATTTCTATGGTATCCTAATAAGCCAAGAATAGCTTTAACCTATCATATAAGAGATTGGACTAATGGAGGTATACGCTTTCCTAATTTAGAAGCATATTCAATTGCATCTGTAATTAAATCTATTATACTTATTTTAGATAATGAATATTCGGCAAAATAGAAGACATTCCTAGAAATATTATCTTTGGAAACTTATATTACCCTCCTTTCTCAAAAAATCAATAGTAAGCAATTTATTTCAGTGGATATTAAAGGATTATTTTTCAATTCAAGCTTCTCTAAAGCATAAATCTAACTATATGGTACTTCTCCTTAAAACATTTAGGAATTATATTTATAAATATACATCCTATAAATCTTGTTTTTCCTTTTTTCTCCTATAGTTTTACACATGGTTTCATGATCTCATTTGATTGCACAAAAATGTTACTTTTCAAAGAGAAGCTTTTAACTCACTGGTTCCAATTAATGATAAATGATGAACTGAAATCATTTGAATACTTAAAAGCAGAATTTGATATGGATAAAAATTCCTGGTTAGTCTTATAAGAATGTAGACAATTTCTTTTAAACAAATTTGATTTAATGTCATCAGTAACAGCACAATCAATGCCCACACTTTTGCATTATTTGAATTCATCCATTCAACACAAATCTCCGATCAAAAGTACTCTATCACAAATATATAAAGTAATTCGAGTTGATTCTGATATACACTCTGAAAACTACTGGAATTATTTTGCTAAAATAAACAATTACCCTCCTAATGACCAAGACATACAGAATATAGTAGAATCAGCTAAACAAACCATATCCTCAATAAAGTGGAAAGTATATGCTTGGAAATTTATGCATAGACATTTTTAACTCCATATATATTGACTAAATTTAATAAAAATAATGAAAAGTGTCGGAGATGTAAGAACATAATTAAAGCATATTGGTCACATGGTTTTTGATTGTGTACTCTTAAAAAATACTAGGAAAACATTAATGCATTCTTACAAGGTTTATTCACAGATAATTTTACTCTCTCTAAAGCTATGATATTATTCAACACTCCAGTACATAATTGTATCAAAAAATAAATAAATAAATACCTTTTGATTTGGTCTATATTGGCTGTTGCCAGAAGAACTATAACTAGAATTTGGAAATCAGATACTTCTCCTTTTTTCAAGAATTTAAATCCCTTCTTACTGAAGTTTGTTATTTAGAACTATGGACCATTAAGACAAGATATATTAGGAATACTTCCAAATATAATATGTGGAATAAACTATATGAATTGATAGGAAAATAAAATATAGTTTGTTGTGTATTAATTTTAATACATTGGTGAACGTCTATGTAAATAATTTATTGGTGTTATTCAATATAGACTTGTTTTATCTATTCAACAAGTTTGTGAACATTTTATGCTAATTTTTTGTTTCTATTTGAAAATTAATAAAATTGTTTTAAGAAGGAATTTAAGATTGGAGTGACCAACTCCACAGACAGGCCATTCACCAGTGGAGTCCCCTAGATCTCTGTGCAGTGTCCACTCATATTTGGTATCTTTTTCTCAGAAGTCAAGGTCAATCTCTAGGGTCTCTGGCTTTCCATGTTTGCAGATGATTGCAAGTTAGGAGCAAACACAGAAGTCTCCCAAGATGCTTACATTTTACAGGAAGGTCTAACACAGGGAAATAGCTGGTGCAAAAGCCATGGCTTACACCTCAATGCTAAGAAATGCATAGCAGTACCTTTTGGGAAATCAGCCATCCCAGGTAACTACCTCATCAATAAAACAGCTCTAGGAGTAGACACATTAATCAGCAATTTAGAGACTTGTGTAGATAGTAATATGGCTTTTGACCAACATGTGTCTATGGGCATTAGAAAAGTATGCTGTGTCACTTATCTTAGAAGTAAGTGAGTGACATCTAGGTACAGAAAATTCACTGTGCCACTATACCCAGCATTCATCAGACCCATCATTTAGTATAAGGTTTCCTTTGGTATGTACCTGACCAGGCACATGTGATGACCAGAACATCCACAGTAGTTCTGTACAAAAAGAATAGAACATGTAAACACAATGCCCACTACACATTGCCTCAGTGCCCTATCTCTATACTCCCATAGACTGTTGAGAGGGATTTATTTTTGGCATATAAAGTATTCTTGAACTGAGTGCTGATGGACCTTTTGCATATCAGAGGAACAAACAGCAGCAGAACTACTAGAGACAAGGATTTAAACTTTACTTGTGATTTTAATAAGAAATGTTGAAGGGACAGGCATGTCTCTCAGAGAATTATCAGTCTTTGGAATAGGCTTCCAATCCATGTGAAGCAGAGCATTTCCCTAACCCTAATCCCACATAACTTATACCAGTGGATGGGAAATCATAGATTCACCCCTGGTCTGACACATATGTCTCTGATGGACAGAGGCAGCAGTTTAATCATGCCCTAACTAACACACACACCTCTTAAAATAACCTCTAAGACAAAATAGCCATTGGGATACATTTGGGTTGCATAGATAAGCTTATAAAGGCCTCATTGGTCATTAGCCTAGTATATACCTTAGGAACCCATAAATCTATTTAAAAGCCCCTTTTCACTATTCCTTAGTCTTCCATTTGGTCAGTTGCTGATGTATTTTAAGTGCCAATTCCTCCATTGCCAAAATAAGTTGGCTCAGGGGTAGTGAGGAACCATTCCTGGTACTTCTGATTATCTATTATATATGACACTTAATCTGTTAAGAAAATGATCTCTGAAACCTTATTTTTGTTAAATCATAATCAAAAGTGGGCTTAAAATTGAGCTGTAATATTTTCAAAGATCCAACAAGACTAATCCAGTGAATAATCTTATTTTTTTTTTCAGTAAGGATGCAAGGACCCAATAAAAGTCTGCATTAAAGGTTCAAAGCCATTTTACTCTGGCTCAGAAAGCACAAGGTGAAACCTTTAAAGCCTCAATTCAAATCTCACTAGGAATTTTGCTAAAATGTTAATATCTGCATGAAATAATGATTTTAGATATCAATTTCCATTTTCTGAGCCATAACCATCTAAATTTAGAATAAACAAAGGCCTGTGCCTCTGGCTCTGGAGGTTGAGATATTCTTATAATTAAGCTGACAGTATAACTTAAAATGTTTACTAGTATGTCCACACCCTATTTATAAAATATCATTGGAAAACATTCAGTTCTGAAGTCTTTGTTATCTATTTATTTTATCTGACTCCTCTGTCTGTCCACCTATCATCTATCATGACCTATCCTAAGAAGTCTCTTCCTTTCCTTGCCAAGAGCCATACAACTATTTGTTCTCCAGGACAATAGCCAGATGATGGATAAACAACAGTACCTTCCATCCTGTATTAGGAAAGTAAAATGTTCATGTACACGCTACCATCTCAGAGTCTGCCCTAAAGCATCTGAAGAAGAAAGTGCAGCACGATCATTATGGCCCATACCTCTGTGCAAGAAGCAACCAAAGTCTTGTCCCATTAGAGGCAGCATCTCCATAGGATGTTGCTCTATACCAGTAGTTCAACCACAGAGATTGTGCTTGGTCACACACACGCATTCCTTCTCTTGAAGGCCAGCATGCAGGATCTGCTCCTTTATTCCACTCCTTTCTGATGCCAACTTCAACAGGATGCTGACCTGCTAATCAAACTAGGGTGATCTGGGTCCTCATCTGGGATTTATCACTCTGTCATGAAGCTGGCATCTGGTCAAGTGGGCATTGTTTTTCAAGTTTTTAAGGTACCAAAAAAGTTTCGCATGAGAGAGTTCAGCAGAGAGTAATGATGTCCTTTATTGCATAGAAAGGTATTTAGATTGGAGACTAGGAAATCAAGGTCTTATCTCCCTGTGCTACTAAAGCCATGATTTTTCAAATATTTTCTGATTAAAAACGACATTATTGTAACAATCGTAGGACAGTCACTGACCAACTGAAAATGAACATGTCAGCATTAATGCTGCTAAGATCTCCTAGCTCTTTGTTTATGACTTTCCATGAGTTCTAAATTACATAAAAGAACGTTCTATAAAAACAGAAGCTTCTACACTTTACAAGGCTAGAACATTTTATATTTGTCTGAAAGTAACTCATCAGGAGTAGACTAAAAAAACACACAGGGCTCCATCTTGAAATAAAAGAGCATTGAAAATAATATACCCATTCTTAACATTTTTGTTAGCCTTGACATTCACCATCTGATGCTCTAAGGCATCACTCTAATCACGTATAGTAGAACAATGGTTACAGACCCTTAGATGAGCAGATGCGTATTCACTTGCTATCAGACATTCTTCATATATGGTTTCCTTCTCTCCTTGACATGAACAATTTGAATACAATTGCTTCAAAATGTTGTCTTATTTGCAGTAAAAATATACCTATGGGCCAGATTCATGAAGGCTTTCACGGAGTCTAAGAGTAGAGTAAGACTCCAGACAGCCAATATGTCTGCCGAGCGATCCAGGAACAGCCAGCAGGGGTGTGCATAAGAGCTCCTAAAACGACTCTTGCACGGACAGTGGTAGGTTATGCAAATTACCTCATTTGCTGCTGAAAGCTATGCGAATGAGGTAAATCTGCGATCCGGAAACACTAACCTGTCCGAGTAAGAGTAGTGTTATTTGTAGAAATGTACTCCGTTGGTAACTGAGTACCGTTCTGCAAATAGCAAAACAAAGCTATGACAGCTTCAAATAAAGGATGCATCCAGTTGAGGAAGCATGCCAATGGCCAAATATAAGGCCATTGGCATTTTTATGTGTTGCAAAATAATAAAAAATATTTTTTTCCACGATCTCCGATGTTTAAGCATAGGGTAGTGCCGCGCAAACGTGCAGTGCTCTAAAAACCAAAAAAAAATAAATAAATAAATCCAAAAATAGGCATTTTATTAAAAATATCCATCTGCCATGCAGGTGAATGGCAGGCTGAAGACAGCATGGCTACTGAGCAGTGGTTGCTAAGGGGGGAAGCTCTGTCTGAGAGATGTAACCAAGCATTAGTAGGCAATCCAATGTAAATGAGTGTAAGGATAGTGAATCCCAATTTTCCCTGCCATGTGAACCATGTCCCTAGAGTGCAAGAGTAGGATTAGGGGAGTAACAGAGTAGAAGATAGGTGATGTCATGAGGGGGTATGTATCAAAGACTGTAAGCTTATTGGAGCAAAGTGGCATGTGTTTGCTGTGAGTTACTCAGGACTAGAAGAGGCGTGTCTACAGTTGTCTGAACTGAAACCTAGAAATGGAAGGTGTATGCGGTGGCTATAACTAAAGTTTCTTGCAAAGATGCTTACACTGTGTGCATGCTTGTGCGCACCTGTAAACTCGTCTAGGTCTGTGTGCGCGTGTGTGCGCCCGTGTAAGCCTGTGTAAGGCTGTCTAAGCCTGTGTGCGAGGATGTGCACCCGCCTAAGCCTGTTTAAGCCTGTGTAAGGCTGTGTGCACACATGGGCACTTGTGTGCGCAGTGCTGCCCCCTGTGGAAACAGAAAGGGAAAAGGAAGGAAAAGTAGTAGTAGGAAGTTAACCAAGGAGAACTAGCAGAGCTGCCAGGTTAAATCAATCAGAATCAGCCAATTACACAGGCAGTACACTAGCCCAGCCCAGCCCAGCACTTAAAACTCTGCAAACAACATTCCCCCATGTTTTACTCAGAAACACTGCAACACTGCAGTATACAAAGAGAAGTGAAAACTTAAAAAGCTTAACTGAGACAAAAAAAATGTTAAGGGCTGCCATTGCTATTATAAGGTAACATGTGCAAGATGCTGAGGGTGCTGCCATTGCGAATGCTGCTGAGTAACCCACAGTGAGGAGACGGAGAAGAGTGTACAGACCCAGGGTAACCTATCAGGGGCTACATGAGCTGGAGATAGTGGAACGCTATAGAGTGGATAGAGACCTCCTGCAGCAAATTGTTGAGCTGTGCAGGGCACACCTCCCACACAGAACCAACAGGGGGGAACCCATCCCAGTGGAAACTAAGGCATGTGTTGGCCTAAGAATACTAGCAACAGGTACCTTCCAGAGACCTACTAGTAATATGATGGGGATTTCACAGGCATCAGCATCCAGGGTACTGCACCAGTTCCTGAATGCCATGTCAGCACATGTCGGTGATCATGTATATTTCCCCAATTCCTGTGAGGTACTGGCCAGAAATATGCATCTCTTCCAGCAAATAGGGGAATACCCCGAGGTAGTGGGTGCAATTGACTGCATGCACATACTCATCAAAGCACCAGCCAGTGAGCAGGGTAGGGCCTACATCAACCGCAAGGGCTTCCACTCCATCAACTGCCAGGTTGTGTGCGATGCCCAGGGTATAATACTGAATGTGTGTGCTGGCTGCCCTGGAAGCTACCATGATTCCCATATCTGGTATCTGATGCAGCTGTACCAGACATTTGCCAATGGGGACATCCCTGACGGTCACCTAGTGGGGAATGCTGGCTACGCACTGGAGCCATGGCTGATGACACCCATCAGAAATGCACACACACCTGAACAAGAACTCCATAATGAGGCACACATACAAACACGAAATGTAATCAAGCATGTGTTTGGGATTCTCAAGTCACAGTTCCAGTGCCTGGACACATCTGGTGGAGCCTTGCAGTACTTACCAACTACATGTACCCAAATTGTCATGGTTTGTACCACGCTACACAATATGATGCTGTGAAAACAGCTGTAGCAGGAACAGCATGGGGCAGGGCCAAACAGGCCCCCACCATTGCCAAGGCCTGCACAGGCACAGCGTGACTCGGAGGAGGAACAACCTGAGCCTGCCCCAGTAGGCACATGCCCAGTATGCCTTGGCCTTGGCAAAGAAGCAACGCATAGCACATACACTGGCTCAGTAGGAACCCTGGAAATTATACCTCTCTGTGACTCATACATAAAATAAAAGGGATGCCTAACTTGACACTACCTGTTTCCAAACATGTATAGGGAGTATAGTATGTGCAGCCGACATAGGCAGCCCTGCAGCACCACCTGAGGCATGATTGCCATGTTTTAAGCAATATAAAGCAGTGCTAAGCAGCATTTACCAATATTTAGTACATGTAAACAAAATTGCCCGTGTTAACTAGTGCAATGTTGGACAACGTTGAGCAATGTTAGGCAAGGTCGGGCAAAGTTGAGCAACGTCAGGTAAACATGCTCATATTTGCTTTACTGTTCCTTTAGCAGTCTGGTCTGCCCAGCATGAAAATAAAAAGCAGTAAGAGGGTTTGAACCCAGGATACTGTGCACTATAGTTACAGTACTGAACCACTAAGCCATGATAGCATTTCAGTAGCGCAGACACAGCAGGACAATTGTACACTAATGCAAACACAAAGAAATGCTGTATCATGCCCCTAAAGAGGCATATGGGTAACCTCCCCCACAGGCCTATGCAGACAGAGAACATCAGGCCAGGTGGTGTGATGTGGGTTTTGTAGGCTATGAAGTCGCAATCTAATATAAGTGACATTGGATGCTAGGATCTGTAGCACAGTAGTATGCCTCAAGCCAGTACGATAGGCAACTGTACAGACTGAAATGGTGTACCGTACATAGCAGTGCAGGCATAGCAAATGTGTATAAGTGTCAGGTGAAACCCTCATCCTATGTACACCCACAGTAACAATCAGGTGTGCCCCAGGGTAGAAATGTACAAAGAATAGCTGTCCCTCCTGTATGTATAAATGTTGATAAGTCTATGCAAAGTGTCTCATGGAAGCCCTGCAGGCACAGCATGATCCCTGTTGATCTATGACACAAAGGTGAGCCCTGCTGTAAAAAGACAACTTGATTTTCCATACACATATAGTATAAATGTCTATACTGGGCGTGCTCACACACTCCAACAAATGTAGTGGATTTCATTCAGCATCACACTGAAAGGTCATATTGGGCATGCCCACACACTTTAATAAACAAAGCAAATGTCAGGCAACAACATACTGAAAGGTCATACTGGGCATGCTCACACACACAGGCTGAAAATGGATGTGATAATAAGGGATCTATGGACAAATGTGGAAAGTCATCTCTACTTCCAGAAACACATTCACAAAGTGGTCAGAAAATCATGCTATGTGTTCACACAAACTGCCAAGGTCTGTGCATGTAGGTCAAAGATCCACTACTCAGCCTCAGCAGTCATCAGACCCCTCAGAGAGTACCACAACACACTTGTGATGAATCTGACTAGACACATTCAGCAGCCAGAAAGACACTGAAGTACCTTAACAAGAGGATTACTGGCCTCAAATAGTTGCCCATGCAGCAAAACTGAATGTAACCCAATCTGTACTCTGTTGCATACTGTCTACTCAGGAGATCTCTGCCCAACAGACAGGTCCATGTCATGGCTACACTCAGATCTGTTCTGAGTTACAGCTCAATGGCACTAAATGTACAGAACCAACTGATATTGCCAACATCCTGGCAGATAGGATCAGTGTTAACTTTAGCCCCCTCTCACCCATGAAATAGCACATCTCTATAATGGAAGACTGCAAAGTTGCTGTCATCATGGCTCCACAGGCAAATAACACTCTTCAAAGCCAGTATCACAGCAGCCATGGGACCAGATAACTTCTCAGGCTGTGTAGTATCTACTTCCCTGAACTAAACTTTAACATGGAAGGTCTGTGGCTACTGAAGTTTCCAGGGGACTGCAAACTAGGAGCCATAATTGTAAACACTAAAGATGTGGACATCCTACAAAAGGGCCTCACTGAGACAGATGGCTGTTGTTACAGCCATGTGCTCTAGCTCAATGCCAAAAGGTGCACTGTCATCCCCTTTGTTAAAAATTCTGTAGCCAAGAACTATAACATAGGTGATAGTATGCTTTACACTGAAAGTGTGACAAGAGACCTTGGGTCACAGGTGGACAGTGGACACAACTGTGATAATCAGATTCCCACAGTAGTCAGGAAACCCTCCTATGTGGCACACCTCATCACAAAATGTGTCTCATGCAGAATAGAAGAGGACATTGTTCCCCTCTACTCATCACTCACTAGAACTATAATAGAGTACAACACCACTTTTGCTATGTACCTCACAAGACAACTACAACAACTGGAAAGCCTGTAGCAATACCTCACAAAGAGCATTAGTGGCCTGAAATACATGCCATACACAGACCATCTCAAAATGCTCCATCCGTACACCCTTGCATATCGCCTACTCAGAGGTGTTCACTGCCTAACATACAAAGCTATGTCAAACACAGAGCTGTTGGACATGCTCCATGTAAAACACTCACAATTCCTCTGACCTTCGGACCCAAAACCATGAGTGAAATACAAAAGGAAGGGGTTTACCCATTTACCCTATGGATACCCACACCTTCAGGTTACTGGCACAGCATGAGGCCTTGGGGACCATGTAAGTGCAACTAACATTGGGCAAAGCTGCTCATCAGATTGTAGCCTGCTACAGATCATGTACCTTGTCTCAGAAACCTCACTCAGTATTCTTGAGAACAGTGGAAAATATAAAGATCCTGTCAAACACCATTATATGAGGAGATTACAACTACCCAAACATTGAGTGGGAGAATTACTCATGTACAACGTCCTTTGCCCAATGTTTCCTAGAGTTTAAAAACTCTAACACCCTGGAACAGCTGGTCACCATGCCCACTAGAGGTGACAACATACTGGACATGATCATCACCAACATGGGGTACCAGTGTTCCACAACAGAGATAAACCCCTCACTGGAAACATCAGATTATAAAGTAATCACTCTGGACATCCCCATCCCCCCCCCCCCCAGTCAATGAAACCACTGTGAAGACATTTTCAAAAACAAACTGCACACTTCCCAAGACCAAAGTGGAACGTTCCAAAGACCTCTTGCTATAGGATAATGGTATACAATCTGCCAAATAATTTACAAGTGCATTCTATGAGCATCTACAGGGATGCATGGAATGAGATATCACAAATAAAACCAAGATACACTTCCCCAAAAATAAGACAACAATCAGGTGGTTGTTGCTCATAAATAAGCTAGACAACAGAAGGAGGAAAAGAACACATGATAGAGCCAACACCACTAAAGGAAAGGCATCACTGATCATTATTAGGAAGAAACAATGATCGCTCATAAAATAATCCAAGGACAGTTTCTAAAGACAAATAGCCAAGGAATGTAAGAATAACAACCACAAAGCCTTTGGTAGCTATACCAGACATGTAGGTGTCAGCTTCCAAATATACTGTCAGCTACTGAAAAATGGAAAGAAATACACTGAACCAAATTTCATTGCCCACATCCAGGGGGACAAGTTCAGTGTAAACTCCCCCCCATCACCCCCAAATGGGCCTGTGTCCATCACAAAAGGATGCAGAGCCCCAGACGTCATGGACATGCAGGTAAAGACAGCCCTCTCCAAAGCTAAGAACACAGCATCAATGGGACTGGATGGTGTCCGAGGCTGCGTCTCACACTAGGCCAAAAAGGAACTACACCCTCACCTACATTCAATGTCTAGACTCAAGCGTACCACAGGCTATGTACCCAAAGAATGGGATACACTAACAGTCATCCAGCTCCACAAAGGGGGTGCCACAACAGAACCTGGAAACCATTGCCCTGTATGTCTACTCAGGCTGGTCTACAAAGCTATTGAGCAAATTGTCATGGAACCCATAAACAGAGACATTGGATACCTCCAGACACTGGACTCTACACAACTTCACCTTGTTAAAGGCAGATCCTGGCTTCTAAACCAAGTTGACTTATTTCAAACAGTTACCAAGGACATAGATGGAGGTGAAAGTAGTCCATACAGCCCATCTGGACCTCATTAAGGACTTTCTACACCATTCCCCACTCTGTCATCATGGACAAGCGTACCAGCTTGAACATTAACAGCTATGTCACAGGATGGGTGGCCAAGTGGCTCACAGATCAAACACATATGTTCAGAGTTGCAGGTGCCATGTCCAACTCTAAGCCAGTCACAAATGGCATCCCACAGGTCTTGGTCCTGGGACCCCACCTGTTCAGTAGATACTGCTCAGAGGTACAGGCAAGCATGGGAGGTGTATGGCTGAACAGGTTTGCAGATGACTGCTAACTGTGGCCCATAATCGACTCTACGGCTGACACAGACATCCTCCAGAAGTGTCTTACAGAGACTGATACCTGGTGTCAAAATAATGCCCTCAAGTTGAATGCCAAAGAATGCATAGTCACCCCCTTTGGGTAAAACAATGTGCACACAAATTACCACATAGGTGGCAATCCAGTATGTACGGAGAAAGTCATTATGGCCCTGGGGACACAGGTAGATAGTAAACTCCCCTTTGATGATCACATGGACAAAGTGTTTAGAAATTTCTTCTATGTAGCCCACCTAATATCACCTAATGTAACCTACTTTGTATAGTCTGATGATGCCACCATTCTACAAATATACCTGTGGAAAAAACAGCTCACAGTAATGTGCATAGCGCTTTGTGTAAACGTGTACTCTTGTAGTATCATGAAGTAATTAAGCAGGGCTTTGAATCCTGCCCTTGACAAGTGTGGTTTTCTTGGGAAGGAACAACCTTTTTGGAGAGTAGTAAAACACCTTAAAAGTGGTACACTAATCTTTGTCAAGTCTGATGATGTCACCATCCTACAAATATACCTGTTGAAAAGAGACTTTCCAGTAATGTGTATAGCAAGATGTGTTAATGTGTACTTCTCTAGTATCATGAAATATTTAAGTAGGGGGTTGAATCCTGCACTTGATAACTGTGTTTGTGTGTAATTACCTTGGAGAAGCAAAACCTTTTTGTAGAGTAGTAGAACACCTTAAAAATGGCATACATATCTATGTCAAGTCTGATGATGTCACCATCCTACAAATATACCTGTGGAAAAGAAACCTCCCAGTAATGTGTATAGCACATTGTGCTAATGTGTACTCCCCTAGTATTGTGAAGTAGTTAGGTAGGGGTTTGAATCCTCCACTTGGAGAGAAGCAACCTTTTTGTAGGGTAGTAGAACACCTTACAAGTTGTATACTTATCTTTGTCAAGTCTGATGATGTCACCATCCTACAAATATACCTGTGGAAAAAGCAATCTCTCAGTAATGTGTATAGTGCATCATGTTAATGCGTTTTTCTCTAATATCATGAAGTAATTATGTAGGGGTTTGAATCCTGCACTTGTCTACTGTTTGTGTGAAATTACCTTGGAGTGGCGCAACCTTTTTGTAGAGCACCTTACAAGTGGTGTACTTATCTTTGTCAAGTCTGATGATGTCACCATCCTACAAATATACCTGTGGAAAAGTGACCTCCCAGTAATGTGTATAGTGCGTCTTGTTAACGCGTATTCCTCTAGTATCATGAAGTAATTAGGCAGGGTTTTGAATACTGCACTTGGTGAGTGTGTGTGCTCTATGTGTGTAGCACTGTTTGTTAATGAGTTGTGGGTTTTGCTTTTACTACTGTATGACATATCAGTATGCATTGCACATGTGAGGTAGCTGTGTGGCAAATACATATACGTACATGTTACCTCAGTTATTGCATGTGTGGGAACCCTGCTTTCTACAAGAACACAGTTGTCATCTTTGCCAGACTGTGCTGCTGCTTCCCAGACCTTACGTCACATCTGTATGCTTGTGACAAGGCCAGCCACTGCAGTGATCCCTGGCCTAGATCATCCGTGTCACACACACTCATTACGGTTTCTATTGAATTGTGTGAGTGAGGGTTTATGGCTGAGGTATATGTCAGACCTGTTCAAACACAGCAAAGTCTGTCAATGATGACTATGCATTATAGGTGTACAAACACCTTTGTGGATATGCATGCAGACCCTTATTGCTTATGTGATCCACCGAGGGATTTCAAAATAACTTAGGAAATGTGATTATCAAAGGAAAGATGACGTAACACTAGGTTGCTTGTACACATCGGTACCTTTTCATCATGTTGGTGGCTACTACCTATGTGGTACTGTGGGGATATTATGTTCCGTAAAGGTGGATGACTATGCTTAGTTTGGCTTATAACTTTACAGCATGGGTTTGACAATGGGTATCTGTCTGTATGATACCCTTGTGGTGGATGTGTGTGTCATCTGGAGAATGCATTATAGGCCACAGTATGCATTACCAAACATGGATGGACATATCCCTACTGTGATTGCTTGTACCTAAGAGAGCTATATGCCAAACAGGAGTGGTCTCAGTAATGGGTGCAGGTAAATACCACTGGTTACTGGCATAGTATAGTACCTGAAGGATTCAAATGTTGATGTGTGTCCTACATCTGTGTGTCAGTTGTCAAGACATCATCTAACGATTGGTTATGGTCAGGCTGTTGAAGTTATGTATACTACCAGAATGCAAAACCATGACAAATAGTAACAGTATCACCCACAGCACAGTGTCAAACCATGTCATACACACATGTGTAGTCAGGTTCCGAAATGTGGGTAGTACAATGCATACTGGCCAGCAATAGAAACTATGGAGTGTTACTGTGCAATACAGGGCATGTCACCCTGCCCATGTGTCCACTATGCACGTACATGAAGACAGTGCACCTCCACCATGTTCACAAATGAACACCTGCAAATCTGTGCTACACACATCCCACACATACTCTCCACTCTCTAACACATGCTGCCAATACTACACACATCAGTCAAGTGGCACGTGGGAGGACAATACACTATTGGAACTAACACTGGTGTAAACAATACTACAATGACAATCATAGCTTTAATGTATCATGCCTGCTCAGCTACACCTTCACCTTCAAGCATATCATTACACTCTACTGCTGACAACATGCTAACATTGCTATACTGCTATAAAATTACCCTGTGTATCAGCACCATGGTAGCCTGTTCCTGCATCAATGTTACAGATGACAGGAGGTGGAACAGGTTTCATCATATGCACAGGGTGTGTTGTTGGTTTGCCAGAGGCCTACAGTGAGCCATCCAATCGACATGTATGTGTGGGTGTGTGTATGTGAGGGGCAAGAGTACTGCTATCGGCCAATGTTGATGTAATGTGTGCGGGTATGTGTTAGCCCTAGGTGTCTGGCTTATGCGTGTGTGTGTCTGCATGCACAGAGTTCCACCATGTGACTGCCATATACGGGTATTTGTGGGACAGCCACAGACTGTACCTGCCAGGCTTTACAGATAACCATCTCTGGCCATGGATATGGTACCTGTGCCTGGCAGGGGTGCTACTGACACTATCAGGTACTAAGCCAGACTGGGTACTATCCCCAGAGGTAGATGGATGTACACTGGACCCAGGTCCCTGCTGGGACTGTCCAGAGCCATGTGCACATGGTCTTCTAGAACATTCTATGGACAGCCCACCCCCAACATTGCTGGGGCTGGTACTGGCACTATGGGAGCGGCTGTGGCTTGAGGGATGTCTGTGGCGACAGCCAGCTGCTGATGCTGACATACATCTATGTTGACGACTCAACCATCCCGCGCTGTCCTGACACATGGACATGACATTGCAGAGGACATCTAATGTCTCTCCCCAACGTCTATCAGTGACCTCAGTGTAATTACAGATGGCACCTGCTAGGTCATGGATACTGTCAATTACGGCGGTGTTATGTGCCCTCTGTGCTCTTAGTCCCTGTCTGGTGTACAGTTCCATACGTGTCTGTGCCTCCATGACAGCCTGGAACATGCGTGAGGTTGTAAGACCTGTGGCATGTCTGCCAGTGGCATGATGAGCAGCAGTGCTCCGACAAGAACCCCTGGACATCTGCCTATGTGGTACCCTTCCAGACATCTAGGTATGGCTGCTGTGTCGGGATGCATGTGCCATGGATACCACACTGTCCTGGCCAATGCCGACTGTATGCTGTCCCTCAGCTAAGGGTATCATTGATGGATATATTGGCAGTATGACTGTGTGTATGGATGGGGTGGACACTTGTGTAATGTTGATTGGTGGCCCAATGACAGACCCTGGCAAACATGCCTGTGCCTCAACACACCTATCATCATTATCACTATTTTGCTCAGTGACATCAGTTTCCCTACTGCAGTGAACCAGCCCAAAGTCAGCACCTGTGAGAGGAAGACAGGAAACACACTTTACGACCTGTACATGATGTTGGCACACATGAACACATGCACACATGCACACATGCACACATGAACACATGCACACATGCACACATGCACACAAATGCACTCCTCACTAAAACAGACACACACACACACACACACACACACACACACACACACACACACACACACACACACACACACACACACAACACCAGCAATCCAGAACATACTCAATAGCGGATGATGATGGGGTACAGTATCACAAGGCAAACAGTTATATCACGTGTCAGCATGCAGGACATGTGCTCAACAGCATGCAATGCGTGTGTAGACAGCCCTTGCTAATAACAGTATACATGGCTTTGATGCATGTGTGTTGTTGTTCAGTGATTGGCCTCACCTTGGAATGCAATGTGTACATGGACACAACATTGCTGTGCAAGCATTAAAAGCTCTGAAATATCCTGTGCACCATAACTCACAGGTATACATACCATGGCTGGATATGTATCTGTGTGTCACATAGATATCCATTTCTGATTGGAGTATCTGTGTCTTTAGCAGATAAATGTGGACACAGGTTTAGCACATGCATGCTATGTATACACACAGGATGAGTGGTGCATGTATTCCTGATGGAATACCATTGCTCATCATAGCCATTGTACAGTGGTTATGTTGAGTGTAGGACATATTGTGGACATGCCAGTGCCAGCCATGACATGGCATGCTACAACACAACTGCAACATTAAACATTACACATACACAGTGTGTGTCATGTGACCTATACACTCAATAGCATTTCAAGACATATATGTGTCACTTTGTACAAATGGTGATTGCTATGCATATTGTGCATCGGTGCATATGTTTGCACACACACAACATTGAGGCGCATAGCAGTTAATGCAATGTGTAGTACTGTGGTCACTGTAACTGGATGGAGTGTAGTACCATGAGCCATCATCATGCAGCATCATGTGCTCGCTCCAGGCTACTAATGTGTGCCAGACCGGCACATACCATGCTGTACCAGAACTACAGTACCATGGCTACATTCATCATTTCACAGCCAGTTGTTACATGGGTTTGTATGGTGCGCAATAGGGGGCATTGCCTAACATGAATGTGTTATGTGTTGAAGAGTGTCGCACAGCCACATGAGAGGCATCTACCCCTCAGGTATATTATGTGTGCTGTGTGGATGACATTTGGGATACTGGAGTGTGACTTTACAGTGGGTGTCTGAATATGCCATGTGTAGCATGTTAACGTGTACTGCATATGACAAAGTTGTGTATGTTGTGTGCATGTGTATCAACTCTGCCTATCCAATGTCCACTACAGTGTTGCCACAATTGTGAGGGATGCTCTGTGTATTGTATGTGTTTTAGGCAGCTACCCACGTTACTGGGATGTACATAGTCTCACAGCAAACATGCACAGCATGCATTATGTGTAGGTGTGTTACGTGTACATGGCCTACACCTCACGTATGACATGCACATTTAATTAGCAATATTAAATGTAGAACACACTCACCAGCATGGGTCTGCTGCCTTGCTGTCACACCAGAGGGACCTACAAGGATATGAGACGGTTTGTCAGTGGCAACAACTGTGGCATTGCTACTTTGTGTTTGCAATCTTACAGTAGTACAATGGTTGACAGTCACAGGCCTACAGATTATATTCCTAATTATTAGTATTGCACAACACTAGGCACCACATCCTCTAACTACACAGTACACATCTCACATAAACATACTCTACCAATAGAGGTAACAGTAGTCTACAGCTATGCCATGTTACCTGCACACCCCATGTCAACTTGCTGGGTGGCTCCGGCCTCCATGATGATACATGTTACTTGTTGTTGTTGTTGTTGTTGTTGGCCAGGAGCCACCTGGCTCAGGAGCAGCTCCTCCACTCTGGTGACGGGGGGATGGATGGCTACCCCACCACCTGTGGCAAGCTGTTGTCTATGGATATTAGATGCACACTGTCTAATTAAATCACTGCAGTGATGGCGTACCTGCTCATATGTCCGGTTATGCATGTTTATGTCATTTACCCTACGGACAAGATCTTGCCACAGTGCAGTCCACACATGCTGGTCCTGGCTGGTTCTGGAGAACAGCAGGGCATAGTGCTGCACCAGGCTTGTCGTTATCTGTTCCTCCTCTGCCGGGCTATAGGTGGGATTATGATGGTGGGCCAATACCCTGGAAGACAATGAAACAATATGTGTGAGCAAGTCATGTTGCACACTTATTCTAAAGTACAGATATCAATTAACTGCCATATATAGCAACCTATTGGCTGTCAGAGTATACACACTTTCAATACCACATATCAGTGCTCAGGCCACAACTGCCTGACAGTGCCTGGCACACTCTATATATCAAACCATATTTTGCACAGCGACAAAGATAAACCAGTGTGTAAGACTATACAACAGTACATGGCACACTGTGTATGACACAATGCACCACCTAGCCACAGGAGGTATATATATCAAGCTAATGCATCAAGAAATATGTAATCCATTGCAATGATTGTAAAGTCTAGTTACAGTATTACCAGTATACCACACTAGTCATTGATTGTAACCCCCTGCCTAACATATGTGCACATATAGGTGGCATACTGCTGTACTAGACTATACATGTTGCTAGATACGCACTTATATCCTGTAACACACATATGACTGAGGCCATGGTACAGGCATACCCACACACACATCAAACATACATACCAGACACAAAGGTATGGCAACCCAGATGACCTTTACCTGTGTACCATACAGTACTGTGTGTCAGTAGTTACAAAACCTTATGCCTGAGGTATGTAATCTGTAAGAACTACAGGGAACACACAAAACAGTGGTTCCAAGAAATGTGGACATACACCATACTGTGCTGTTTAGGCATACAGCTTCAGGTAGTACTACAATTCATACAGGAGATGGATTCACCAGCCGTAACACTCAATAAGCATACATGTACTGCTTTAGCCTACAATGGGACACCCCAGTTGACACCAAGGGACTACGTCAGACCATATGGCATACTGCTTTTTCTGCCTAGCAATTGCATACACATCTCTTGCTGGGATCACAGGTAGGACACATAATACCATGACAGAAACAGTTTCCCACTAAGCTATCACACATATACAGAACTCTGACACATTCACCAACACATTCACCATCACACTCAGTCAACCTCACATAGCAATTATTGCAACAAGTACATGTGGATGTGTATCACTTCATAGGTAGGTAATAGGCTATTGGCCATAGGGCCTATAGAAGTCTAGCCATACGCGACCCTGGCCTTTGACACATAGGTAATTACGTTTCATGCGGCCCTGTCAAGCAGAGCCACAGAGGTGATTCCCAGGGTGTATTTCCAATCTCCCATACAACCACGCGTACCTTCTGTTTTCGGTATACCTAAAATACATAAGAACCCGTCGATCCACCATTAAGGTTGATTGTTTCCTCAGCAGGTTCATTAACTACCCCTTTGGCTAAGTTTGTGGATGAGAAGTTAAAAACGTTGTCCTATGCTGGGGATACAGTTATAAAAGATTCATGGGATCTTCTAAGATTGATTAAACCTCACCTTTTAACCTCAAATCTTATTTTTGTCACAATGGATATTACATATTTGTTTGGTTCCATCCCTCATGAATTGGGTTTACAATGGTTAGAACAAGCTATGATTGACAGTGGTACTTTATCACCTGATGATTTTACTAACTGTCTTCTTTTCATGGAAATTATCTTGAAAAACAATTTTATGTTTTTCCAGGGCGAATTCTTTAAGCAAACAAAAGGGGTGACTATGGGGGCTAAATGTGCCCCCACCTATGCCAATATAATATTAACATGGTGGGAGAAAATGTATATAACCCACAGTCCTTTCTCCAACTGTTGGTCACTATACAAAAGATTTCTAGATGATATAGTTATCTTTTGGACCGATACAAAAGAAAAATTCTTGGAATTTTTGGAATATGTGAAGGGAACAACTGATTTTTTGGATTTTCCCTTCAAACTCAATATTGAGCAACTCAATTATTTGGATATTTCGATTAGAAAGGACAACAACAGGTTTATTTTGAAAGTTTATCGCAAAAAAAATTTTCTAATTCCTATCTTCACTTTAAAAGTGCCCACCATTTTTTTCAAAAGAAAAATTTGGTAAAGGGGCAACTAGTAAGAGTAAGTAGAATGACTTCAGAAGATGAGGAATTTTTATTAGAAAGTGATAATGTGGTCCACATGTTTAGTGAGAGAGGTTATCCAAGGCAGTTATTAGATGAAATTTTGGAACAGGTAGTTTTAGGGAGAGAAGATAGATTTGCCCCTATTTTAGGAAAGGATTTAATAGCTTTTAATACGGGAGGGGACAACAAGGCCTTCACAAATGGTGGTAAAGCATACATTTTGGATTATACTGGTGACACAGGCCCTATCAAAGAATTGATTTCAAGGGAATGGGAAAGGTTTGTACAGATTACGGATTTACCATTGAAAAATCAAACCCATTTAAAATTTGTTTACCGTAGGGATTTGAACTTTAAACAAATGTTTGAATTTGGTTCATCATTACCAAATTGTACCTCTGCTCATCGGCCAGGGACATACAAATGTGCTTTTTGTTCTCAATGTTCTCATATTAATAAGCAAAATTCAGTACATTTAGTGGCCAGGGATAGACTTTTAACCAGTAGGGGTGTTTTTAGCTGCAATAGTAGTGGGTTAATTTACCTAGCCACATGTAGTCAATGTACCTCCTTCTACATAGGGAAGACAGAAAGAAAACTCAAGTGCAGAATTTATGAGCATATATATGAAATAAGAAAACAGAATAGTAATAATGCACTATTTAGACATCAAAAAATTTGTTCTAAGGCAGTATTTTCTTTCTTTGTTTTGGATTCAGTCCCTATGGATCTAAGGGGTGGCATATGGGAGGATACATTGGAATACAAAGAGTTATATTGGCAGCTAATTTTGGATGCGAATAAGTCCCCAGGTTTGAATGATTTTCTATCTATTAAACCAGTTTTGAAGTTGAGGTCTGCAAAACTGTGAGTTGAAAATTTGTATGCACTTTTTAAGATATGACACTAGATGCCAGTAGGTGTATTGGATGTGAATGGGATGTGTATTCATGTTCACCCCTTTTTTAGTTTAAATTCATCATCTTATGGTTTTTTATAAGTATTAATTTATTTATTAGGATTTTTAAGTTTTCATTAAATATGTATTATATTGTGAACACTTTAATATAAGGTTGATGAATTCCACAACGTATATGTTGTTAATATGGGGAATATTACGTGCATTAATTTTGTAATTATGTGGCTTTATTCTATTTGTGGGACAATTATTGTTTTAATTAAGCATGTTATATAATTGATTGTTTTTTACTGTGGATTTGGTATTCTGATGAAGAAGGTGTTTGAAAATGTATTGAATTGTTTGCGTTATTAAACTGTTCTTCTTGGACTTGGGTGTTCCTTTTTGTACATTTTCGAGTATTGCTGGCCCTTTATTGGAGTTTCTACAAGCGAATTTATTGGTTTTGTATTTCCTATCTCCCATACAATCATCAGGATTATTTATGACGACTGCTAATTAGGAGCTTTGTTTGCTATTGATAGGTGGTTTGTTCCAGAGTATGGGATGTCTCTGAGATAGGAATCTATCCCTCCAGCATGTGCTGTTTATTGAGGTCACAAGGTTTAGGTCCCTAAAGCATGTAGCTCATAGGGAATGTGATCTGTTTACGTGGAGCATGTCCAACAGCTCTGGTTTGACATAGCTTAGTATGTTAGGCAGAGGTCACCTCTGGATAGGCAGTATGTGACACAGTCTAACTGTGGGTTTGTGAGACGGTCTGCATAGGGCATCTGTTTGAGGCTGGTATTACTCTTTGTGAGGTATGTCTGTGTCATTTCCATTTGCTGTAGATGTCTTGTGAGGTACATACCACATGGGTCATTGTACTCTATAATGGGCTTTATGCATGATGAGTAGAGGGGAACACTGACCTATATTTCCCTGGATGACACACCTGTTGTGATGACGTGTGCCACGTAGACAGATGACATGACTAGTGTGGCACTGGGATTATCAAAGTGGAGACTACTGTCCACCTGTGTCCCATGGTCTCTTATCACACCTTCAGTGTTAAGTAGACTACCACCTATGTGGTAGTTAATGGGTACAGAGTTTTTGCAAGAAGGGATGCCAATGCAGTGTCAACATTGAGCTTGAGTCCATGGCTTTGTCACCAGACATCTGTTGCAGTAAATATGACCCTGTCTCTCTCTCTCATATATATATATATATATATATATATATATATATATATATATATATATATATATACATATATATATATATATGTATATATATATATATATATATACATATAGATAGATATATATTCACACACACACATATAAACATCCATTGGTGTACATATAGATATACATATAGGCACATATACAGTCCACCTTTCATGATGGGGATATCAATTATGCGAAGGTTGTGAGGTATACAGTTATGTCATAATATTGTACAGTGTTGTGCGGAATGCATTGAAGGTGTTCTCAGCCCATGTAGCTTTAGCAAGCCTCACTGGCTGCACCACTGCAAACCTGACGAATCATACCCACAGCGTTTAACCACCACATGCCACACACTACAACCTACATAGAAATATGCACATAACAGCGTTCAACAACATATATATGTCCACCCTTCACAAACAGTTGCAGTATGTCCCTTGCTCTATGCACATGTACAGATGCTAATATATCTGACACAGACAGATCTCTTCATATGTGTGTGCCATACACACACAAGGTCCACACTGTTGTAAGTTTGTGTACCTCACGGCTGACCTGTAGGGCCTTGCTGCAACATGAACAGGTGTCACATGTTAGCACACAGTAATATTAGAGGGTGTATATATAGCTGCAAATGCTAGATTAGCATACTAGCCTGGTACAGCTGTTGCCAATGCTAAGCTACACATTAATATGACTATCATGCATTTGTTACTCTGTCACATCCATGTTTATATAACCATATGCGCTACTCCCCCAAACAGACATTGTACACACTACTGTACAGAACACAGATAACATGGATCAGATGTTTGACATTTAATGTTGAACTACATATGTCACAGTCATATCCCACTGCACACAGCTACACACTGATTTCTCCATGCCAGTAGTTATGCAGGGCATCTGTGCATAGATACGTACTGCTGCCACATATGGATGATTCAAACTATGTAGAGTACTCTTCATAAACATCTACTACATGCCAGTAAATACATAGCTGTTACATAAGTTTCCTTTGCATGTGTTCGTATTTGTCGGTTCCGTGTGTTTTGTAATAAATTTTCTTTTTTATATCTTATTTTTTTTCGAGATATATTTATTTTTTCAATTTAATTTTTTTCAGTATATTATTTATTTTTCAATATAATTTTTTTTTTTTTTTCAGTATATTTTTTTAATATATATTTTTTCAATATATTATTTATTTTTCAATATATTCTTTTAGTTTTTCTTTTTTTTTCAATATATTACTTTTTCTTTCGAAATATTTTTTGATCTTTTTTTCTGCTGCTGTTGTCTGCATCCATCTCTCTGTCTTGCTCTCTCTCTCTCTCTCTCTCTCCCTCCGTACTTGCAATGAAATGATTGCATGTGTGGACAGCAAGTACAGTTTGCTTTTATAGGTATCTGAACATGTGCATGTGATGACCTCTGCACCAATTGGTGGCCACCATTTGGCAATTGCATGCTGCCTGCTGTGTGCTACTTGCAGTACTCACTGTCATAGCAACCTAATACTATAAATTGCTAAGTCAGGTAGGCATAACCTTTTCAGCTTTCCAAAGTGGGAACAATGCTTGTTTGCTGTGGACAACATTGTGTAAGTCAGAAGGTTGATATACTTCTTATAACTGATGCTAGGGGTGTAGCCAGTGATTTGAATGTTGTACTCAGACCTGAATGTTGCCACTTCTGCAAAAACTAATCCATTTAGCACCGTCTAGTGGCCATTCAAAGATTTTGCAAGGAACAACAAAATACGATGGTGCTAAATGGATTAGTTTTTGCAGAAGTATTTCTTTCATCAAAGGAAAGTTTCATTTCATTTTTTACTTATTTAGTATTTTTTAATTCATTCATGCATTTTACCAAAATTGAACACAGTTTTAAAAGTGAATGGTTATTTATAATAAGAGTATGCGATTTAGTAATGTATTGACACACACCTTTAAATTTTTATCATATAAAACATAAAATGTTAACATCAGGTTAAAAGCACAAAAGCACTTTTTTCACTTTTTCTCAGTTACAAGTTGATTGTTTCAATTAACAAATCAGCTTTGCTATGCAATGTGCTCTATAAAAAGGTGTTAGCTTTGGAAGTAGCCCACATCTGATGAAGTAGGAGAAACGAAAACGTACTGTGTATCTGGAGGCGTTTATGTGAACTGTTTGTGGCTTGTGGATTAAACTTCTGTTTCCTGTGGCAGCTTCGGTCCTATGCTTTATTGTTTTACCTTCTGGGTCATCATACTGTCAATTTCAAGGTTGTTTATCGTGCTGGTGACCGGGTTACCTTATTTATTTATTTTTTTCTTCTACTTTACTATGATTTTTATCTAATGTGGTCAGCGGTACTGATTTTATTTCATGTGTTTGTAATTGAATATGTCTTCTGGGCTCAAGTAGTTTTAAAATATAGGTCTTTAGCAGAAATAAAGAGAGGCCTAATAATAAATTATCAATGGCAATCATTCTAAAGAATTTAAGAATATCCCCTCCCCTTCTGGAGAAAAGTTTAGTTAACCATGCACACTGGGAACTATCAGCTGCTTTAGCATGTGAAAGTTCAGCAATTTTTTGAATTATTTCAGAATGACTGCAGATAGTATCAGTGTTATCAGGAATAATTGAGCAGCACTCCATTTTAATGAGGATGCACATACCTCTTTAGACGTAAGGGTGAAGTTGAGTGTAATTCGCTTCTGTAACACTGCACTTCACATGGCAGTAATCTCAAGTAATCAAACAAATGGAATTAAAGGTCAGGTTACTCAAGATCTCCAGGAGCTTAGACAGTTTCTTAAGCTGTCATATAGATTTCACTGCCCCATGAGCAGGTAAAATTTGTTCCGGAGATGACGCCATCACCAAGATCCATGGAAGCAAATCCTGTAATAAACAGTCTTTTGAACAGTATTATGATAAAAGAGGGGGCATTTATTTTTTCCTGTCTGGTTTAGGAATATCTTTAATGCCTCTCTTGCAACAAGCATTTTGCATCATTCTATCAGGTGAAACAGCTGTATGTCAAAAAGCTGGAATAACAAGACCAATATAAGAACAACCACACCTGTCTGCAGGTGATCAGGGATATGCTCAATCTCCACTGGTGTAGTAATTGTGTTGCAATGCTGTCCTATCCTGCCCGCCAACACAATCATAAATTCTCCAGGTAAAATTGCAAATGCTGTTTCCAGTAAAAAGTGTTCCATTCTTATGATAGCAAACAAAGCTTTTAGCAATTATTGATAACTAAAGAGGCACCACAGAAAAGGGGGTAGAAGCATGCTTAGCTTTTCAATTTTTAGTAAGAAAAATAGTACAAAATATATTATGAAGCTCTGTATCAGTTGCTGTTATTGGAATCAATGAAATACCCTCATCATGTGCTGTAGGTATATGCATCAGACACTGGTATAGGAATCAGTGGAATAACCCCCATCATGTGCAGTAGGTATGTGCATCAGTCACTGGTATAGGAATCAGTGGAATAACCCCCATCATGTGCAGTAGGTATATGCGCACAAACTAACACTGAGAGTCTCTGCATAGGCATGTAGAGCATCAGAAAAAGTATCACATTTAGCATGCCACTCAGGTGTTCTTCATTCACTTCTAACCAACATCTGCCTCTATGTTTAGTAATGCATGTATGTCTAGTAAGAAATGGTTTCGTACTTGCACTTCTGATGATTGCTGATGACAATGTGCTCACAGTTCCCAATGGCAAGAACATGTGAAATAAAATAATGATGAAAATCACAGTAGTTGCATGATGACTGGTCCGTATGAAAAACTAGCATGTTGAGGCTAGAGACAATTTTGGAGGAATTACAAATATGGATATTGATGTGCTGATTCTTGCTCCTGGGGAAATTGATTCCAAACAATCTCCAACCAAAAGTGCTAATTGTAGATGTTTTTTATCACTTTGGTATGTGGGACATGACAAAAGAGTCTTCGTGGGTTCTGTTCAAGCAGCTTTATTTTGTACAACCACATCACTATAAAGACTTAATAAGTAACATATACAAATCAATAACTATGGTTATCTATGTTCTCTATCTGGCTGCTGCTTTAAAATGGTACTGTGGGATGCACATGTCACAAGATTTATATACGTGCAGGTATAGCCTCACATGCTTCTTAAAGACATAGCATGCACACTCTTATGTTATGATCTACATCCTCCCATTTTGAGAATTAGATCAACAATTGCTACGAGGCTATTCAGCATGCAGAAATCACAGAAACTGCATAGACATGCATTATACAACACTATATATACAGGTAAATACAATCAAGTCCATGTTGCTGTGTATTTCACACTCGGCTTAGAAATACAGCCAGAACATGTGACATAAAACTGGGAGTTAGAATTAGCAACTGGGACAGTTTCTTCTAAATGGTTGACCTGTTGAATGTTCGAATGAGTTACCAGAATAGAATCAGAATTTGGAATACATTTTGGTCTGGAAACAGTGTCTGATTCACTCTTTGATTTAGAGTTTGCATCACAGAAACAATGTTATGACTGCAATGATGATGATAATTCTTGTATAGGAAGAATGTCTGTGATTCCTCCTATACTCCACACCTTCGGAGTTTACCAAGTAGGATCTTGGCTTGGCACACTTGCCTGTAATCTGTCCTATTCGATCAAAACCTTTTATTGTCTGAATTCATACCATCTCTCTTCCCTCAACAGATGAAATAATCTGCTCAATCTGTTGTACCTTGTTTCTGGATATTACACTTAAACAATTGAACCTTGATGGTTTTATTTTTATTGGATTTAGGCTGCAACAAACTTAAAGAAATAGGTAGTGTAGTTCTAGTTTGCATGGAAAGCAGTCTTTGAGCAGGTGAGCCAAGAATATCATCACAGGGTATGTTTCTGAGATTAAGTAGATTCAAAAAGACATTGGTATGGTCACACTTTGACCTTTTAAGTAATTGCTTTGCACTCTGTACTGCATGTTCAGCTAGACCATTTGACTGTGGATATTCAGGACTACTAGTAACATGACTAAACGCCAGAAGTCTAAACCTCAAAATGCATGCACTCAAGGCACTCCACAGTATGGAGAACATCGATATCTGTGCAGTAACAGAAACCTGGTTTAAGGCTCCAGAGAGCACCCCAGCACTACCAGGCTATAACTCATACCATACTTTTCATCCACAGAACCTGGACCGAAACACAAAAGGCGGGGGTGTATCCATATTCATCAAGGATGCCTACACCTCCAGGTTAGTGGCACAGCACGATGCCTCAGAGATCATCCATGTGCAACTAACAACAGGCAAAACTGCAATTCAAATTGTAGCTTGCAACAGATCACCCACCATGACCCAGGACCCCCATTCTGCATTTCTGGAGACACTGGAAAATATGAAGGTCCTACCAAATGCCCTAATATTGGGTGATTTCAATTACCCAAACATTAACTAGGAGAACTACTTAAGTACTAACCCCCTTGCCCAATGCTTACTAGAATTTATAAACTCGAATGCCCTGGATCAACTGGTCAACACCCCCACCAGAGGTGACAACATATTGGACCTGGTCATCACTAACATGGGCGACTGGTGTTCCAAACCGGAGGTTAACCCCTTGCTGGTTAGATCAGATCACAGATTAATCACACTGGATATTCACATTCCGCCCCCGCCCCCAATCAAGGAAACCACCGTGAAAAACTTTTCAAAAGCAAACGTCACGTTGCTTAAGACCAAGGTGGAAAGGTTCACAGCCCCCAATGCTAAAGGACAATGCTGTCAAAGCTGCTGAATCCCTTGCAAAGGCACTCTATGAACACGTGCAAGAATGCATGGATTGTGCTATCCCAAGCAAAACCAAGACTCACTCTTCCAAGAAAAGGAAACCAGTCTGGTGGACCCCTGCCATAAACAAGCTATACAATAGAAGTAGGAAACTAGTACAGAAAAGAGTAAAATCCCAAGAAGGAAAGATATCCCTGATCAGTATCAGCAAGAAAATGCGATCCTTCACAAAATCATCCAAGGCTAGCCCTAAAAGAAAAATTGCTACGGACTCCAAAGATAACCACAAAGCATTCTTTAGCTATGTCAAGAACCTAAGTGGAAACTCTCAGATCTGCTCTGAGTTAGTGCAGAATGGCACAATATACATTGAACCGACTGATATAGCCAACATTCTGGCAGACAGGTTTAGTGCAAACTTCACCCCCCCACTCACCCCCTAAAGGGCCCATAACCATACCAGAAGAATGCAGATCCCCAGCAATCACTAACACACAGGTTAAAGCAGCCCTATCCAAAGCCAAAAACACAGCTTCAATGGGACCAGACGGTGTCCTAGGCTGTGTCTTACACGAGCTCCAAAATGAACTAACCCCATCACAAAAACACACTGTTCAAACTCAGCCTCACTACAGGCTAGGTGCCCATAGAGTACCGCACAGCAACAGTTATCCCACTTCAAAAATGTGGAGCCACAACAGACCCCAGAAATTATCACCCTATAAGCCTGACTAGCCCGGTCTACAAGGCTATGGAGTGCATCATCCTGGAACTCATTAACAGGGACATTGGGAACCTCCAAACATTGGACCCTACTCAGTTTGGCTTTGTTAAGGACAGATCATGCCTCATAAACCTGGTGGACGTCTTTGAGACAGTTACTAAGGCTTTAGATGAGGGAAAGGAGGTCCACACAGCCTACCTAGACCTTGCAAAGGCTTTCAACACCATTCCCCATTCTGGTATTATAGACAAGCTCACCGGCCTGAACATAAACCTCTATGTCATGAGATGGGTTGCCAACTGGCTCATGGGTAGAACCCACATGGTGAGAGTTGCAGGCTCTAGGTCCAACTCTAAACCAGTTACAAGTGGCATCCCCCAGGGCTCAGTCCTGTGAACCCTCCTGTTTGGTATATACTTCTCAGAGGTACAGGCAAGCACAGGAGGACTTTGGCTGACCAAGTTCACAGAAGACTGCAAACTGGGGGCCATAACTGACTCTCCGGCTGATACAGACATCCTCCAGAAGGGTCTCACTGAGGTGGATACCTGGTGTCAAAATCATGGCCTCAAACTAAATGCCAAAAAGTGCATAGTCATCCCCTTTGGAAAAAAACAAAGTACCTGCAAACTACCACACACGTGGTAGTCCCCTAAATACAGAAAAAGTAATAAGGGATCTGGGGACCCAAGTAGATAGTAATCTCTCCTTTGATAATCATATTGCCAAGGTGGTTAGAAAATCCTTCTATGTGGCCCCCTAATCACAAAAGGGTTCACATCTAGAAGAAAAGAGGTTATTGTGCCCCTCTACTCATCACTCATGAAACCCATCATACAGTAAAGCGCCCCATTTGGGATGTACCTTACAAGACACATGCAAGAGCTGAAAAGACCACAGAAGTACCTCACCAAGAGGATTACTGACCTCAAACAGATGGCCTATGCAGCCCGACTGAAGAAACTCCAGCTGTACTCGGTTGCATACCACTTACTCAGAGGTGATCTCTGCTTGTTATACAAGGCTATGTCCAACCCAGAATTGATGGACATGCTCCACCTAAAAAAAAAAACAAATCCCAGAGAGCCACACTCTCTAGGGATCTAAACCTCACCACAACAATAAATAGGACATGCTGGAGGGATAGATTCCTGTCCCAGAGACTCCCCATGCTTTGGAACAGGATTCCAATCTACATTAGGCAGAGCCCCTCACTAACACTCTTGAAAAGAAACCTTGACAAGTGGATGGGAAACAGAAAATTTTTCCTGGGGATCACTGCAGTGGATCTATTGGATAGAGGCACAGGGATCTAATGGCTCTGCTAGACAGAGGCACATCTAAGGTGGCGGCGAAAGCCAATACATTCTGGCTAGGGTTATAGATGGCCTCGGGCAGATAGCCTAGTAATTACCTATGAACATATAAACCTATGTACAGAGTCCCATTCTCTTGCAAATGTCTGAAACAACTGACTAGTGAATTGAGTACCATTATCAGAAAAAAGTTTGTGTGGACTACCATGTACTGAGAAATTATGTTCTAACTTAGTAACAGCAGTGGATGTTAGGTTATGTAGTAGATCAATCTCAAACCAATTTGAGTAAGAGTCTACCAAAACTAAGTAGTGTTGATAGTTCCACTCAAAGATATCAGTTGCTACAGTAGACCAAGGTAGTTCAGGAACTGAACTTAGCTGAAGTGGTTCTCTTTGGAAATGCAATCTGGTACTATTGCATACTGAACAAGAAGAAAGAACACTATCAATGTCTTTCAGTAATGAAGGCCAAAATACTAATTGTTTTGCTCTTCTCTTAGTGGATGTGGACCCTGGGTGACCACAATGCAAAATCTGGATATATTTTTGTTGTAAGGAAGCAGAAACAACAATTTTAAGATCTTTGAAAATAATGCCATCTTCCATCAACAATTCATCTTTGTAAGGAAAATACGTTTGCAGTTCAGGTGGTACACCTGATTTCTTTGACGGCCATCCAACATTAATATAGTGATTGAGCTTCTATAAATTGGATCAGTCAGTGTGATCTCTTAACTCATCTAGTCTAATAGTGGAAAAATTACACTGACATCACATCAGAGTCAAAATTATCTGCGTCAAGCTGTTCTTTTGTATTTCTATGTGATCGGGATTAAGTATTAGTCAGACAGATCAATTTGCCTTTAGTGTAGACCATTTTGAAATTGCACTTTTGCAATCTGAGCATCAATCTTTGTAATGGCACTGGAGCAGAATGAATAGGCTTCTTTAGAATAGTAACTAGAGGTTGATGGACAGCTTCAATCTAAATAGCTTGACCATAAATGTAATCATGATACTTAGAACATGCAAATACCATCGCGAAAAGCTCCTTCTCAATTTGAGCATACTGCAGCTCAGTTTAGGTTAGTGTTCTAGATACATAGGCTACTGATCTGCCCTCTTGAAATATGAGTGTGCCTACAACAAATTTTGAGGCATCACAGGAAATGTGGGTGAGGGCAATTTTCTGCTCGAGGTCTTCAAATGCCTTCTGCTGCTGTTCCAACCATGACCATGCAACATTTTTGCATGTGAGCTCTCTTAAAGGTGCTGTCAACACACCGAAGTCTGGCATAAATTTGCCTAAATAGTCGACCATGCCCAAAAAATGTTGCAAGTTTGTACATTAGCTGGTGCTGACATTTCAAGAATAGCTGCTTGCCTGGTTGGTTCTGGTCTCACACCTGTACTTGTAAACAAATGACCTACATATGTAACTGCTGGAAATCTGAATTTGCACTTCAGAGGATTGAGCGTCAAGATTACTTCACATGCTCTGCTTAGAACTTTCTTGAGGTTTCTGTAATGCTCTGCTTCACCATTGCCTCCAACCAATAGATTATCTACTATTATAGCGCATGGATAACCTGAAAAAATTTGTCCCATTGCACTCTGAAAATCTTCACTTGCAGAATTTATTCCAAGTGGCATCCATCTGCCAAATGAAGTATCAAAAGTAGTTATAAATGAGGATTTACGGTCTAGCATCACACAAACTCTTTGCATCCAAAACAGAAAGTACAGTGGCATTAAATATTAGAGCTGCAACGTCTTTGACTGTGTGCATTAGATGATACCTTTTTTTAATGCTTTGTTCAGATCTCTTGCGTATTCTGATTTTGTCTGAGCCTTTTTTGTGAGCAGCTACCATGGACGACACCCATTCAGTTGGTTTTATGACTGGACATATCATACCTTGCTGCACTATTTTATTCAGCCGAGCTTTCAGTTTATCTTACATAGCTATCAGAGCTCTTCTTGCTGGTCTGACTACTGTAGTGACCTCTGGGTTTAATTTCATGGAATACACAACTTGAAGTTTGTCTAACTTGTCATTGAAAACACCAGCATACTGTGAGAAAATGACTTTGGAGAAATTAGAACTCAGAAATGCACTTATGTGATGAACTTCTTTGGCAAAACAAAGAAGATTAATTTTTAAACTATCTTTGAGACCCATTAAAGATTGCACTGGTCTTCAGACTACATAAAATAGCACGTTGTAACAGTTTTTGACCAAATAACATGAAACAATCACTGAACCTTTGGTTTGAATTTCTTCACCTCCTAAGAAACAAGTCTCACTGTACTGGTTACACTGCTTTGCTCATTAGTTCTTACTCTTGCAAATGTGTCTGCTGATATAACATCACACTTTGAGCTAGTGTCTACTTTAAGCTCTGTGGATCTTCAATTAATCCCAACAGTACAAAATACTTCACTCCTTGTTAATAAGTTCACTGCATCAACTTTTTTCACCAAGCACTGATACAACATCAAAATAGAAAGCTGACTGCTTCGGCTCTACTTGATCAACTTGCTTTTTTGTATGACCTTATTTTACAACTGTGTGAGGCTTACTTGATTTGCAAAACTTTTGGAAATGGTTCCATTTTTTACATTTGTGACATTGCTGACTATATGCTAAGCACTCCTCTCTTTTAGAGTCATGATTCACACCACAATTGCAACAGTTAACAATAAAACTAGATTTGGGTTTTGCCGATTCATGCTAATACTGCACTGAGCTGGTGGCTGCACCCTTTTTAGAACTTTCTGGAATGCCTTGTGCCTTCTGTGGAAACCCTGCAACTCCCACGTGCTTAGGCCTGTTCTTGTGCACCACATGTCTACATGTGCTCTGGATTTAACTGAAACCATGCTCTTGTCACTTGCAAGCACATGTGTTTTTCTGTCACCTAATGGATTTGACAAATCTCCATGGATTTGCTCGATGTTAAATCACTGTCCCAAAGTAATATCTTTCTTACAGCAGCACTAATACCACATACGAGCATGTCCTTTATCAGCTCATCTTTTAAATCACCAAGCTGACACATTTTAGCTCTGTTTCTCAGGTCAGTTATATAAGCTGCAAATGTTTCCCCTGGGTTATGATCTCTCGTATAACGCAAATGCCTCTGTGACACTGCCAATCCAGCTATCTAGAATTTTGTAAATAATCATATGTAATTTTGTGAATATTAATATTATTCATATGCTTGTCTTACAAATGTAAGAGAACTATATGTTATGTGTATAGTAAACTACTGGTACAGAAGAGTGTGTTGAACAGGGTTTGTACAGTATTGAGCTTTAAGGATGTGTCCACAGTGTACCCTACTGGACAAGAACAGAAATGTATATAAACTATATACCTGTGCAAATGTATGTTTTAATAGTAGAAGCTGGAACGTATAGAGTTAACTTGCAAAACTTCAAGAAAATAAGTGAAAATTAAAGTGTTTTATGATTGTGTTATCTCTCAGTTTTAGCTCAGCAGTAGACATGATGTCTAGAGCTAGAGGTTTTTGTATTGTCTTAAAACAGAAATAATTACTAGGTTTCAAATGTAAAAGCGTTTTCTTGTTTCACAACTTCCAAGTTCTGCAAATGTCTGAGAGACATGTATTTCTCACAGAGATGTTAAAATTCTGTTAGTATCTGTTTATTCTGGGAACTAAAGTCAGGTGACATAGAGTGACATCATCCAAGCTAACCCAGCAGTAATGTTTATTATTAATTTATGAACTCTCTCAGAGAGAGACTGGGCATTTTGCATCGTGTCTTGGACCTAGAAACATCCACTCAGCATGTATGCCTACATGTTCTCTGTAAGTAAGACTTAGGGCATAGTATCTCTTAGTTATAGATAGGAATACATTCTGAACTCTGACGTAACTGTGTTTGTTATTGGCTATTTTTTTTTATCATTTATTATTAAATATATTTAAACCTATCTTTGTGGCTGATATTTGTGAGACATATTTAAGCTCATGGAGCATGATATGGAAAAGAGTAGTGGAAGCTAGGTTAAAAAGGGAGGTGATGGTTAATGATCAGCAGTAAGGTTTCATGCCAGGAAAGAGCACTACAGATGCGATGTTTGCTCTGAGAGTGTTGATGGAGAAGTACAGAGAAGGTCAGAAGAGTTGCATTGTATTTTTGTAGACTTAGAGAAAGCATATGACAGGGTGCCTAGAGAGGAGTTGTGGTATTGTATGAGGAAGTCGGGAGTGTCAGAGAAGTATGCAAGAGTGGTACAGGATATGTACGAGGGTAGTGTGACAGCAGTGAGGTCTGCGGTGGGAGTGATGGATGCGTTTAAGGTGGAGGTGGGATTACATCAAGGATCAGCTCTGAGCCCTTTCTTATTTGCAATGGTGATGGACAGGTTGACAGATGAGATCAGACAGGAGTCCTCGTGGACTATGATGTTTGCAGATGACATTGTGATCTGTAGTGAGAGTAGGGAAAAGGTGGAGGAGACCCTGGAGAGATGGAGATATGCTCTAGAGAGAAGAGGAATGAAGGTCAGAAGGACTAAGACAGAATATATGTGTGTGAATGAGAGGGAGGATAGAGGAATGGTGAGGATGCAAGGAGTAGAGGTGGTGAAGGTGGATGAGTTTAAATACTTGGGATCAATAGTTCAGAGTAATGGTAAGTGTGGAAGAGAGGTGAAGAAGAGAGTACAGGCAGGATGGAGTGGGTGGAGAAGAGTGTCAGGAGTGATTTGTGACAGACGAATACCAGTAAGAGTGAAAGGTAAGGTCTACAAGTGGGTAGTGAGACCAGCTATGTTATATGTGTTGGAGACAGTGGCATTGACAAAAAGGCAGGAGTTAGAGCAGGATGTGGCAGAGTTAAAGATGTTAAGATTTGCACTGGGAGTGACGAGGGTGGACAGGATTAGGAATAAGTATATTAGAGGGTCAGCCCAGGTTGGAAGGTTTGGAGACAAAGCCAGAGAGGCAAGATTGCGTTGGTTTGACATGTGCTTAGGAGGGATGCTGAGTATATTAGGAAAAATATGCTAAGGATGAAGCTACCAGGTAACAGGAAAAGAGGACGGCTTAAGATAAGGTTTATGGATGTGGTGAGCGAGGACATGCAGGTGGTTGGTTTGACAGCGCAAGATGCAGAGGACAGGAAGAAATGGAAACAGATGATCCACTGTGGCGACCCCTAATGGGAACAGCCAAAAGAAGATGATGATTTTAGCTCATGGAGTACTTGCATATGTATTTGGTGACACTGTACAGGCCACTGCAATAGCCGTGCTTTGTCAGACTAACATTTGGATACTAGTAACATTACACAGTAGGATTGGACACCCTTTGTAAGAGCCTTATAGTAGCTGATAAGTAAGGATGTCTGGTGGCAGCTGGTACTAACTTATAGGGGGCATAGCTAGTAAACCTGTGCCAGCCTTTCCCAGGTATGTGTGTGTGTGTGTGTGTGTGTGTGTGTGTGTGTGTGTGTGTGTGTGTGTGTGTGTGTGTGTGTGTTTGTATATCAATCAAATCTGAAACTGTGTGTGTGTCAGCTACCTGGACAGGGACACGAAGCACTGGTTGGACAGAGAGGGTGCTGTAGGTCTTAGCTTGGTCACTCGGCTGAGATGTTAACCCTATAGCTGTGCCAGTGGGGAGTCTTACTGGGGATCTGGAGAAAGAGGGAGAAACCAGCCCCAGACTGACTGTCATCTCTGTGTACTATTAAGAGAAATTGTATTTTACTGTGTGTACTTGTCATCCTCCCATTGTGTACATCCCTCACTGTTGCCAGTGGTGAGGATTGAGGAACCTTGATTACTGGGCCAGTGCAGGGGCATCACAGCCTCTCTAGTGTAGTATTCATATGGGGGTTACACATTTCTCTGAACTTGCACTTCAAACACTCAGGGTTTTTCCTTGATTCAGCTTGTACAACAATATGGTGGTCTGCACCTTCTCCTTCATATATAGCTTCTATATATTCAAGTGAATGCTCTCTTTCTATGATCTCTGACTCTGACCCTGCTAGGTTTAGCAAAATGAATGCCCTAGTGCATGCATCTCTATCTGCATAAGCTGCTTGCATAAAATATCATACTTTTGTTCAAATATTCTCCAATTATCTGCAATATTCTGATAAAATACAAGTGGTAAGGGCTTTCGAAATCCATCTGCCATATTAACACATGCCAGCAAAGAGTTTTGCAAATAAGCAGAAATATACACACATGCACATATGCCAGAAACTAATGCCAGTAATTGTCCAATGCCTTTGTGCTCTGAACTTATACCTTTGTTGGGCTTTTCAGAATTATGTGAATGAACAAACTTGCAGTACTTTCGAATATCTGGACTTTACGAAATAAACTTCTCGGGCGTTTTGATACTTTTGTAATATCGTTGGAAAGGCAAAAATGCTAAAGTCATTTACCATCATTTTCTAATGTTATTTACTATCATTTTAAGAAACATTTGAGAACTTTACAGTGCAACTGAACAACTCACGAGCACTATAATACTCTTGTAATGTTGTCGTTTTGCAAGAAAACAACCTGTTAGTGTAAGATACATATCAAGTAACAGCACTATGTGAATAAATCGAACATCAGTTGTCTTAAATGCAGTAACTTTTCAAAGTAATTACACTTTGCAAATAACTGCATACAGCACACTGAAATGTCCCCAAAATGGTGGTACCTTGCTAGGCAACTCTTTACAAGTAGCACTTTGTAATGGCGGCACTTTGTGAAAAGACACACCCAGCACAAGAAACGTTTTGAAAAAAGCCATGCTTTGACTGAATTTTCATGAAATAGTTGCACTTTGCACACAATAAACTCTTGAAGATACATGCTCAGTAATAAGCACACTCTGTAAGCACTACTTTGAGATACTTTGAATAACTTCAGTTATGTCCTTGATACAATACAAAGTTGTAGTTATGCCCAAACACAGCGCTTTGCCAAAATGCATACTGTTGCCTTGCTTTATTTTTGCTTAATGTGCCATTTTCTTTTCTTATTGTATTTGTTTGGCTCATTTAAGCCCTTTCCATGCCTAATGTACTTTTCTTGTGCTTGCTTTACTCTAAACAGGCCAAACTTTTCCTTAAACACATTTTGCTTTAAACATGCTAATTTTTACTTTATTGTTAATCGTTTCAGCAAATGCTTTTATTTTAAACATTTTCTTTAGTTAACAAACTTTTTGTACTTTCTGCTTGCCTGATAATGTGGATTGTACCCTTGTAATGCCCCTTTTTCGCCTTTCATATCATATAAATAGTTTGTGTTGTTTTACCTTTGGTTCTTTCTGGCTATGTTTGTGCTCTTTTCTCTCAGTTTTACTTTCACTGTCATCTTTGGGTCTCATAGCTCTGAATATTCTTCTGTCTTTGATCCCGGTTCTGACACTGTGTCGCTTTCGTAAAGAGTTGTTCTGGGTTCTGTTCAAACAGCTTTAATTTGTACAAAAACATCACTTATATACAAATCAATAACTATGTTATGCATGTTCTCTCTCTGGCTGATTCTTTAAAATGGCACTGTGGAATGCACGTCAGGAGATTTATATACATGCACGTACAGCCTTCTATGCTTCTTAAAGACATAGCATGCACACTCACACTGTGATCTACAGTTTTGAAAGAAAATTTTGGTTGAATAATGCATCATGTATCTCACTGTCAAAAAGGCATAACAAATATTTGGCACTGCTTTCAGAAGCAAGGAAAATCAGTCAATGCTGCTAAACAAGGAAAATTACTGAAGAAGTTTTCAGTCTAGGATGAAGTAATGGGATCACATGATGCCACTTCCTGGTCAAAAAGTAAATTAGCAGCATTAACTTCCAGATTTAGTTTGGATGAAAAAATTGGATTTGGTTTGGATGGCAAATTGTTAACTTCCAGATCTAATGCAGATGACAAAAATGTTACTGGTTGTCACTTCCAGATGGAACGGTATCCCTGATTTTCATCTAGTTTGATTTGCATTAGTTTCTACTGGTTCACATTGGATGATGGCAAAGGAATCGCTGTCATGCTGTCCAGAGGGGAGGGTCTTCTTGATGTGCCACACTTGGATCCAGGTGGGAAGACCCTCACAGCTGATGGCAGTGACAGTTGTGAGTAAACCCTGATAAGGTCTCTTCCATCTTGGATGGAGACAATCTTTTCTGACATGTATTATTATGTAAATGAAATCCCCTGGCTGAAGGCTATGATGCTGTCTGTTTAATGCATCCTGGGAGAAGATTAACATAGACCCATGATACGTCTATAAAATAGAACACACAGATTTGCAATGCAAGATAAGTGAGTCATCTACATCTTGCAAATCTATTTTTTTTTGGAAAGGACTGTAGCAGGCATTCTCATGGATCTGCCCAAAATAACCTTGTGAGGGGGTAACATTCTAGTAGTACTTACTGCACTTCTCATACTAAACAAAACTAAGAGCAATGCTTCCGGACATTTAAAACCAGTTTCCTCACAAATCTTAGCTAAATGGGTTTCAGTCATCTGGTTTGCCCTTCCTACAATTCCTGAAGCTTGTGGTCAGAGAGACAATGGGAATGCAAATTAATGTTCAATGTTTTTTAAAGCTGTTGTATTACTTGACTGACAAAAATGTGTCCCTTGATCTGGCTGAATACAACAAGCAACACCAAATCTTGGAATAAGCTCCATGAATATATTTTTGGCCGCTGTCCTTGCATTATTATTGACACAAGGATACACTTCTACCTCTCTAGTAAAAATGCTAACTACAATTAAAATGTACTTAAATTTCTTTATCAGGGAAAATTCAATAAAGTTCCACTGCATGGAATGGTACAGTCCCCAAGGCTTTTTCAAAGTTTGAATACATGGTGGTACTGATTTAGAAGCACTGTGCTTTAAGCAAACTAAACAAGTATTTACAAATTGCTCAGTGATTTCTGAAAGATGATGGCATACCAATACATTTTATTAAAGCATTGTTTGCCAAACCAAAAGGGTAAATGGTAGTTTTTATCATAGGATCATAGGAGATTACTGGGGTATCAGTAAGTTCATTAGGTTTTTGGTTGCTCTGTAGGCCAGGCATAAGTCTCCCCTAAAAGGTCAATATGATATGGAGTACTGTAACAAGGATTTTAGTCAGTCCATGTAAGACACATGCTGGAGGCCCTTGGTCTTCTTTGTTAGAAACCTCTGAGGTCTCTCTAATTGCTGCAGATGCTTAGTACAGGCGTTATGCTCAATTATGGGCTGGATAAGTGCTGAGTGTAGGAGGGTTATAACTTCTTTTGTTCTCAAAGTGATGGCTTTACTAATCGAGTGAGCTGTATGGAAAGCTTTCCTTACAATGATAGACATGTGATGGTCGAAATTAAGGTCATGGTCAACCTGTGACTGCAGGTCCATTACCACTTCATGGGTACTTAGGGTATTATTGATTTGATAGTGTGAATGGACATTGTTGGTGCTGAAGGGAATGATGATGCAATTCTTTGCATTCAGTCTGAGACCATGACTAATATACCAGTTGTTGATCTGTATGAGACCATCCTGGAGTATACTGACATAATTTGGGGACTCAATGATTGCACCTCATTTACAGTCATCTGCAAACTTGGTTAGCCACAACCTTTTAGTTTTGACCTGCACTTCTGCAAAGTATATACCAAACAGTAGGGGGTCCGGCACTGATCCCTGGGGCACCTCACTGGTAATAGGTCTGCTGGTTGATGTGGAGTCACCCACTTTGATAGTGTGTGCCTGGTTTGTGAGCCAGTTGGCAACCCATCTTACAACAAAGAGGTTTACATTCAGTTTGCTAAGTTTATCGGTAATGCCTGAATGTGCAATTGTGTCGAAAGCCTCTGCCAAGTCAAGGTATGCTGTGTGCACAGATGTGTCCTCTTCAATGACCTTGGCCATGCTTTCAAAGAAATCCACCAGATTTAACAGGTAGGATCTGCCCTTCACAAAGCCGAATTGGGTAGGGTCCAAAATTTGGAGGTCACCTATGTCTTTATTTATGAGGCCTATAATGATACATTCCATGACCTTACATATGAGGCTGCTCAGGCTTATGGGTCTGTAATTTCCTGGGTCTGGTGCTAGGCCACCTTTGTGGAGGGAAATAACTGTAGCTGTTCTCCATTCCACAGGAACAAACCCTGTGGTTAGGCTGTGATTGAAAAGGATACTTAGTGGTGGTGCTAGTTCATGTTTTAGCCTGTTAAGAAGACAACTTGGGATGTCATCTGCTTCCATAGAGGCCGTGTTCTTTGCTTTAGACAGGGATTTGATTACCTGCTCTTCAGATATGTAAGGTGGGGCGGGAGTTTGGGGAATGTAAGTTAGAAGGGGATAAGGGAGTGAAATTTTCACCAAAGCTATCCACTAGCAGGTTTGCTATATCCATGGGGTCAGTGTGTTTGATACCATTGGCCACCAGTTCTGCACATGCTTGGATCCTACCCTTTAGGTTACATACATAGCTGTGAAAGGCCTTATGGTTATCTTATGGCAGTACTTGCTAGGTTTCTCTCAAAGGAGGTCTTGGACAATCTGACAAGTTGTCTTATTTGCCTGTTAAGTCTGAGGAGGGTGCTTTTCTATTGTTGGGTCCTTGTCTTTGTTTTCTTGGTCAGCAATGTTTTGTGTTTATTGTAGAGTTTGTTGATGCTGAAAGTCCACCATAGCAGCTTGATTTTTACCTAGGGCTCTGGTTTTGATTATATCTGGTACAGCTGAGTTTATATACTTATGCAAGTGATTGTACAGGGCTTTAGTGTAAGCTTCAACATAATAACCCCTTTCAGCTTGGGGTCAGGCTTGGAATGCAGTTATACCTTCACTTAGGAGGGTATAGTTTGCCTTGTTGAAGTTTGTTTAGTCTGATTTTACTCTTTGTGAGTTCTGGTGTTAGTGTCATTTTGAAGGTGACTGATTTGTGGTTAGTTTTAACTAATGAGGGTCCAACAATTGCAGCAGTACACCTGTTTGACATGTTGGTGAGGACCAGATCTAGAATGCTTGTTCCTCTTGTCATGGTATGGACAATTTGCTCCAGGGAATTTGAATTCACAAAGTCAAGGAACTTTTGTGCTGGTGAATTTGGGGTAGAATAGGTTTCCCAGTTGATGGTGGGATAATTGAAATCCCTCATAACAAATGTGTTTGGTAAAATTTGGATTGTCTTCAGTTTGGTTAAGTAGGCTTTATAGGTGTTGTGTCCCATGGAGAAGGATCTATAACTGGCTAGGACTTGAATGGGGGGGTCTTACCCACTGTAACCTGAACCTGGAGTAACTCCATGGAGTTGTCCAGTCTACCTAGACGTGAGGTGAATTTATCTCTAATAAAGATTGAAACACCGCCTCCTTTGGTTTTCACATGTTCCTTTTATGGTCTAAAGGTGTAGAGGGCATTGTAGCCATGTAGGGCTGGCCTACTGCCTGAGGCCTTAAACTAGGCTTCTGTGACTGCACAGACATGTACATCTTCTAGTGATAGAAGTGCTTCCAGGCAGTGCAGTTTTTGGTTTAAGCTCCTGGCATTTAGCAGCATGACCCTTATTTTGTTCTGATTGGTTAATTTCACATCAGTAATGTTTTTCAAGACCTTGTCTAAGAAAGGCACTATCAGATAGGCAAGAGGCTTTGCCAGCAGCCAAAAGCCTAGGGGTGCCAGTTGCAAACCGTTTCTGGCAAAGCAGTTTGTCGGCCATGACTTCCCAGGCAGACAGGAACTGGATCCCTTTGGAATGACCAAACAAGTTAAGAAATTTTGTAGGGCTATCAGCTGCCCATTCAGGTGATGCCACAAAAAGTCCTGAGAGTGACTGGAACCATCTTTTATTCATTTCATCTACATAAATGTTATTTGAATACAGTCTGTCAGAGTTCTCAGTCTGATTCTGGAAAAATAATAACTCCTGTACAGAACTGATGTTAGTTTTATATAATTTCTATAATAAAAGAGCCTGAAGAGGATAACACAATGCCGCCTGTGTCTGCGCCATATCTGCAAATATGTTGCCTGTACTTCCAAATGAGCCTTCATGTTTATGCATGGCAGATTTTGCAACAGCAGTCTCTCTTGGTAATAGCAATGCATATAATAAATCATTAATGAAAACAGCATTTTTGATAGCAGTCCCTGCCGAAGTAAAATAATCTTTCCAAAGTATCAGAATCATGGACTACATCATAAGCATAGAGTGAATCTATACAAATTGTCACTGACTGATCTTTGCCACTCCTACAGGCTTCAGTAATACCTACAAACTCGACTATTTCAGCAGGAACATTTCCATTTAATTGTCCAGTTAGTAAAATCCTGCTTTCAGCACAACCGGAAAAGGCTGCCACAACTATACCATTTTCTCGTTGGACCAAGGAGCCATCCACAAAAAGAATAAGATCTGAATTCTGTAAATCTAACCTCGGGGAAGCAGATTTTTAACAACTATACAGTGGTGTAGTTCTCCTTCATCAGATGTAGGGATCAAAGAAGCAGAATTAAGTGGTGGACACCAAACAATCTGTAAGAAAGGGTTTTTAATTAAAGACAGTTCACAATTAGATAATCCGGCTGCAGACAAATACTGTGTTTTAGCTTTCAATAACAAGGCTTGTGCCCGAGAGTTAGAAAAGCCACTATTTCCACAAAGCATGGGGAAGGCTGCTGCTATAGCATCAACAATTCTACTGAACTAAACAGCAGTTCTCTACCCATCATGTCTATGTTGTGCTAATAATCCTAATGCCACCCATGATGTGCTAATAATCCTAGTGACACTCATGGTCTGCTAATAATCCTAATGCCAATTATGATGTGCTAATAATCCTAATACCACTGATGGTGTGCTAATAATCCTAATACCACTTATGTTGTGCTAATAATCCTAATACCACTTATGTTGTGCTAATAATCCTAATGCCATTTATGTTGTTCTAATAATCCTAATACCACTTATGTTGTGCTAACAATCCTAATGCCACTCATGGTGTACTAATAATCCTAATGCCACTCATGGTGTGCTAATAATTCTAATACCATTTATGGTGTACTAGTACTCGTAATGTAACCTATGGTGTTCTAATAATCCTAATGCCACTTATGGTGTGCTAATAATCCTAATGTCACTTATGTTGCGCTAGCAATCCTAATGTCACTTTATTTCACAACAAAACAAGAAAAATATTTTAGAATAATCTGTTACCCCAAATGGAAGAGTTTTAGAAAGCAATGTTTGCAATTGAAGAAAGGCTTGTTCATGAATATTCTGCCAAGCTAAAGGTTCAGAGGGTATATTTTTTCAATAATTCTAATAATGGTTTCACTACTTTTGCATAATTAGAAAGCCATTATGGACAGTAACCTTTTAGTCTCAACAAAGTTTGCATCTATGTTAGTGCTGTGTGGCATGGTGCATAGTGCGTCGTGCAGTTTGTATTGCAACAATAAGTGATGCAAATTCTGTCTTAAGCCTTCTGAAATAAGATCCCATGTACTGAACATATGATTAACATAAGTGCAGTTTATTTTTAACTCAGAACCATAACTATGCTAGCTTAGTCCAAAGGAAAACTGTATCTTGTTGACAGGCATAGGGAACTTTAAAGGCTGGAACAAATCATCTACATATTGAATCGGTAGAGCCACAAGGGAATTTTATCTTATCTACCTGTTTTTTTAATTTCTCTAGAGAAAAATGTGGCTGATTCTACATATCCTTGTGGCAATCTAGTCCAAGTGTACTGTTGTACTCAATACATAAAAGCAAACAAATACTGACCATCTGGATGTATAAGGATAGAAAAAAGATTTAAAGGGGCAGAATCTCCTATGATAAATGCACACTATTCATTTCTTGGAGCAATTTGAATAGGAATGGGTTTTGTTTCTGAGTAATCTAAAGGGACTTCAGACACTCCCATCCTCTGAAATGTATATTCGAAAAGTGGAAGATGTTCACCATTTGCAGAAGCAATCATAGATCTAGTAGCTCCTGCATTGACAAGAAAAGGGTAGATAAATTCTGCACTATAACACTGACAAAAGAGCTATCATGGTCAGTCTGTACCAAGGGAAATAACTGTTATCCCTGCTCATGGCTATCCTAATGGTTCTGTTGTAATGCTAGTGGCTACCAGGCAGTATTCAATATGGGAGGTTTCTTACAGGCTGTGGCCTTTGGGCATTTGACAGATTTGTCTGCACAGGGTTCCCTATCAGAAGCCTGAAACACTATAAGCTTGAAAATCAAAATCCTGAAACCAAAAGCCTGAAAACTCAAAATCCTGAAAACTCAAAATCCTGAAAAACCCAAAATCCTGAAACTCAAAAAACACAAAAAAGACATAATAGACATCATTGTGGCTTTGCTATTGTTAGCCCTGTGGTGTTAGGTCATGCATTGATTCAGGTTGGTTAGGTTAGGTCAAGGTCAGTTGGTAGATATTAGTGTCTTTGTATTGGCATATTAGCATTATTTGTGTTTTCAGGATTTTGAGTTTCAGGATTTTGGGTTTTCAGGATTTTTGAGTTTTATTTATTTTTTTCAGGCTTTTGGTTTCAGGATTTTGATTTTCAAGCTTATAGTGTTTCAGGCTTCTGATAGGGAACCCTGCACAGACATGGGACACTTGTTTTCCCAGTGCCCTTTTACCACATTTGAAACAAGCATTCAAGTGTGGTTAACCATGCCATTACCATGATGATGTAAGGGGATAATAGTTCTACTGATATTGTCCTGTGGGTTGTGCTTGGAAAAACCTGAATGCACATTTCCCTTCTTCTTCTTCTTTCTCTACCTCATCCCTGTGAGTCTGTATCAAAACTTCCTCTTTTGTTCTTTTTCTTCTCTAAGAATATCATCTGTTATGTCCTGTGCCTTATTTACAATCTCATGAATGCCTAAGCTTGGGCAATTTAAACAAACGTTTTAAATTTGCTCTTGTATGAGAAGGAGCACACCTTCTACAAAGGCTGCTCACGGCCTACAGGCTGCTGCACCTCCTGTAGTTTCAGGATGTCCTGAAAGGCATCAAACAGATCTTTTATGCATTGTACATAGGCTCAGCTTCACTGTGTCTAGCTGTTGCTTTGTTTGGTACCTCTCTCAGTGGATGTATTTGTGTACGAGGTGTATCAGAATCAGGAGAAGAAACAGAATCCATTTCTTCCTCCATATTCTGTTTTGCAGAGGGCATCCACTGATATTCTTGCCCATCTATGAAAACTGGAAATTGTGAAACAATTTGCTTAATCTTTCTCATTGAGTTAGACTTTGGCAGAGAACATTTTATAGGGAATCATTTTAATTTCCCCACAGATTTAGCATTTTTTTCCATGCTTGTATTTGTGGTACATTCCCTTCCTTTATTATTTATTCTCTTCAACATTTGATCTGACACTGGAATGATGGGGGTTGTTTGTTGCTGCTGTTGATGGACTCTAGTATTGTAAACCAGTCTTGAGGGATGAGTAGATGTACTGGAAGTAAATGAGCCTATATCTGTGGAAATGGTAGTTGATTCTGTTACCCTTACCCCCCTACCCTCTTGGAGGTGGAGAACTGTCTGCTTCTTTAGATTTGGGCCAGTTATAAGGTGGAGGGGGTGCAGAAGGAAATGGTGGTCAGTCATTGTCTGACAAATCTGGCTGTGTCACTGATGATTTCTCTAACTGTCTCAATGGATACATTCCTCAGGAGTTGGAATTTTTATCTGCACATTTTTGAAGAGTTAGCATTTCTATTAGTTGCCTACAGCTGTGATTTTAATCTAGCTGAGTTATACTTTCAGCTTCTAACTACAAATTTCATTCCTTATTTTGGCTTCTTTTTTTATCCATCCATCCACAACCCCCTTTTCCCATTTTTGCATGTTGAGTTGAGGTGTCACTTCAACAGTGGCAATCATCTAGACCCAAGTTTTACACCACTGACGAGCTAGCCCTGACACTGTAGTTCTTCCACACCACACTCTTGCATGCACTCACACCTATGGTCATTTAGAGTGCCCATTCCACCTACTGCATGTGTTTGGGATGTGGCAGGAAACTGCAACACCTAAAGAAAACCCATGCAAACATAGGGTGGACATATATATGTTGGCGTCTTCTTACCACTCATTAAATGCTGACCAACAACAAGGAGGCTGGTGTCTTATTGCCTTTTAGCTTCAACTTATGTTTTAGTTTGCTATAATTTCATCCTTATTGAGGTCAGACCATTCATGTGAGGTCAGACTATTCAACCAAGTAACTACTGTTGTCTCTTCCATACTTATCAAACATAAACCTGACTGGAGCTCCATATTTTTACTATTTTACAACTCTTGTATTGGCGCCCATTTTTAAAAGCCCAGTCTCATATCAAAGAGATAGTTTTGCGAGGTCTCCTATCAAAATGTTGAAAGGTGGTTTGGCGAACACAGAAAGATGAATAGCAGTTGGCTGATTTCCATGTTGCTGAATGTTAGGAGAGTGAGAGTAAGTATCAGCAAATGCAGCTGTGCATTCACTGATATTTACTCAATGTTATGCGTAGAGTTGCAGTACAGTGTGGATTGGGAAATGTATCCCTTCCCTCACTGCAGTGCGATCTTGTAATTGGAATATTTAACTTGCAGGGGGTGTAGGGGTGCAGGGGGGCTTGACCCCCCTGCTAAAACGTGAATGCCAGTGTAGGTGTTTAACTTACATTTGCACCTATGCTGACATCACAGTTGATATTCCACATAAATGTTGAATCTGCTAAGTTCATTCAACAGATTCGACATTTTAGCCACATTAGCATGCATGAAGTAGCAGCTCCTGTTCAATGTGCTGGACGTTCATTATGAACTTTGATATTTTGATAGTAAACCATTTTGTGACTACAGTTATAGCTATTCTTTCTTCACTTCTTTTTACTTTATATTTGATTATAACCCAATCTGACACATGAGAAGGATACTTTGTCCTTATGACAAGGATGCTATTTCCTTGCATTTTACTTATTACACCGCACTTGTACATAATTATTTTGAAAGCTTGACAGTATGACAGATCACACTTTCATCCATTTTTCTTGATTCTTAACTGGAACCACTCATGTTCAGTTAATTCTAATAAAGCTTACCTGTAGAAACAATAAACTCTGCTAAATGTTTTAAAAAAGAAATTATGCGCTAACACACCAGAAATCTGCCTGACAGAAAACCTGAGTTAAAGGGCCCAGTGGCAGATTGTGATGCAACAGCACACAAATGGCTCAGAACTCCAAATGTATGGTACAAAACTGTTAAGGTACAAAAAAAACTTTCACACAAGACAGTTCAGTCGAGAATAATAATCTACTTTACTGCAAATGAGTTACTGAAATTATAATATTTATACTTTTTTTCTGATTAAAAGTAGCATTATTGTAACAACCACAGAACAACCAGTGTCCAATGAAAAATGAGTACTACAGCTTTAATACTGCTAAGATCTCCTGACTCTTTGTTTATGCTTTGCACATATAGCATGAGTTTCTAACTCCATACAAGAACTACGTTTGTACACTTTGCAGGGCTAGAATTTTTATACTTGGGATTCAGGAATCCATATTGAAATGAAAGCATATTGAAAATGAAATACACACTCTTAACATTTTCCTTCACTGCACACCTCACCCTTCACAAAGTCTTTTATTGCCTCTCTTTCCACTCCAAGATAAAAGGATTTAAAGCCTCTTCATACCTTGCCCTTAGTAAGGTTGGTCTTGATTATAGAGAATAGAATCTAGAACTCTGATTACATATATGTGGTTCATAAAGGAAAGCATAATAATTCTTAATTTCTTCCTCTGTGTGGGTCTCTTCTTACATTCAGTGGTGGCTGGTGACTTCAAATTAAAGGGGGGCTGCAGAAGACAGCTGAATGGGTGGGGCCAATTGGAAGGGATGGGGGCCAACTAGAAAGGGATGGAACTATGCTCAAAACCACAACAACTGGAACTTTAAATACGCTGCCCTAGGTGCCAAACCATCATTACAAGAGTCCAATCAAGACAAAATGAAGTGTAGAAGAAAAAAAATGTTTCAATGCATTGGCTAAATGACAGTTATTTAATATCTAGATGGAAACACAAAGTTTGTGAGGCATGAAAAAATAAATTACTTTTTAAATACATTACTGGACTGCCAGTCAAAATCAAGTATAAGAAAAACAAGCAGCACTCAACTCAAACCACTTCTCCTTGCAGTGCAGTTCCAGTTCTAATTTATATTTAGCTTTATAAAATTACCAAGTGACATGCTGAAAGTAGCAATCTGTGGTACCCCCACTTGTAAAAATGTTTCTTATCCAAAAAAGACAACAACTATATACTTGTTTCATGGGGAAGACATGACCAAAGTAAAAAAATGAACAGCAAACAAGAAACAAGCTAAAGATAAATTGCTTAAAGGATCACTGCACAAGTTATGGACCACACATAATAGATTTAGCATTCTGTTTAGTTTATGGGTAAAGCCTGCAAAGATGACTGCAAGTCTCCAACAAAATGTAATGAGCTTCTGAAAATACTGTAATCCTGTCCTTTATTACAAATACTGTCATATGCATTTCATTACCCAAGGCTTATACGTTATCTATTTAAGTAAATATTCTCTGCATGGCAAGAAAAAGGCTTTCAATATTGATAATTCTTTAACAGTATACTTATTAAAACTTACTTGCATCTTACAATCTCCGACAAGCTTACCTAATGGTCATTAAAGCATTGCTACCTAAACGCAGAGTAACAGGGCAATGTGACAGCATGCCTTTTCTGAATAATAAGCATAAATCAACAGTATAAAAATATGACAGAAAACCAGAGCATTCTGCAAAATCATAGACAGTTGAAAAGCCACTGAAGTACTTGTGTCTACCTTGGATGGGGGGGGATACTCTGCACACTTACACTGCATATCTGCTCCTTGCCTTGCTTGGACACATCAAGAGTCACTACATGGGAGAGTGAGGTTCAACAAGTATGTCACAATTTGAAATGTCTCTGGCTGATGATGATGGCTCTGACACTCCTACCTCTCAACCTCAGAGCAAGAAATCTGGACAAAGCCATACATAGAAGTGGGACACAGGCCCAAAAATAAGGACAATTTTTAAATATTGCTCTTATAAACTTAGAAAGATAATAGAATAGTAGTAGGCATTGCATTAGTATGAAATTTATGAAGGGTATGAAATCTGAAACTCAAATGTCTGCCATTATTTTCTAACTTCAGTCTTTAATGATTTGCCACTAATTTAACAGAAAACCACAATTTTATGAAAAACGGACCAAAAATGTGATGCAAAAATACAAAATTGCCACATAATACAGCTGGGAACCTGTCAAAGAAGGGACACCTTTTTAATATTAGTACTGTTAACTTGAGCAGCTGACAAAATTAGAGAATCTACATGCATTCTGAAATAAAAGTAATCTATAACTCTGATCATTACAGTTATTTATAATTGTAAACCCTCCATGTTTTCTTCCAAAATTGCTATTTTGTTGAGGGATTATTAGGGGGGAGAGCAACATTTTGAGACAGAATTGGGGACAGTTGAGAGGTTTGGATATTCCTAATTCTATAAAGCGATTTATTTGCACGTACCTCTTAATGCAGGAAATCTGGAAAAGGACAGATTTATTGGGGGAACATACAAACAGTACTAAAAATTGCTCTTATATAAACTTGACAGTTGACAGAATAACAGACAGTTGATAGAATAACAGGTCTTGTTTTAGCATGCATTTTCTGAAGGTTACAACGTCTGAAACTTGATGTCTGTCATTATTTAATGACTTCATTCCTAAATGATTTGCCAGAAAACCACAAATTTTATGAGGAACAAACCAAAAATAAAAAGCAAAAATCTATTCATTCTGCTAAAATCTGGACAGTTGAGAGGTATTAGTTTAGCTGGGGCTGTCTTGAGTTTGCTGCCCTTCCTCCTTCACAAAATCATGGTCGAATGGAGCCTCTCCCCTGCAGCCATTCCAATGCCCCATTCCTTTGTTATTTCACCCCATTTACCATAAACACTAATGTGCATACTGCTTTACTTCAGCAATGATTTGGATTTTATTTGAAAGTTTTATTTTGCATTTTACAGTACAAACACTAATAAATATCTGCTAAACAAAGCAATGCAGTCTTACAATGAAAATATACTTAGCATTAAAACTTCTCTGCCCTTGAAACTCGCATTCATTGAAACAGCATTGAAACCCACATTCGATGAAAATACATTTTGCCAGTGGCAGATAAAGATTAACATTGTTTTCAAATCATAGGCCCCTTGCACATGACACATATACTTGCTATTTGATGCATCTTCCTGATTGTATTAAATTACATTCCTTGTACAATACAGTACAGTTGTTAGAGGGTGTTTTAAATTTGTTTTGAACATTTTTCCAGTAAACAAACAAAATGCATGCACCAGTAATGACAAAACTGCCCAATTGAGAACATTTCTGTCATAAAAGTCTACTCAGACTTCTACAGTCTACCAATATCAGTAAATATTGCACAATATCTGAAGTAGTAAAAGTCATCTAAATAATTCTACATTAAAGAAATCTGTAACTAATGAAGAGGTTGCTGCTAGCAAACAACTTTATATTTTATTGTCTCATCTACAAATAAAGTACCTGTTGCCCTTGAGGAATAAATTGCTTGTGTTGCATTAAAAAAATGATAAGCTAGAAATATTGAAATAGGGAATGGATGGCAAACTGATAGGTTGATAGTTACTAGGTATCTTTGCTAAAAAGGACTGCAGCATCCACTCCCCTTTACAACACAGTACAGTATCAACAATGCATCTACCTACTGTGGGAGTAAATCCCACAGCCTTCTGCATCAAAAGCAAGTACACTACCTGTTGTGCTATTAACAATACAAGCAGACTCAGCATAAGCAGCACTAATCTTTTGTTCCCTTGCAGCTCTCAGCTCCTTGTAAAATCTACTCGACACTCAGCTGTATCTCTGAACTTTGCAGCACAAGAAATCTGGAAAAAGCCAACATTTATTGGGGGGGAGGTGGGAGACAAAAGCCCAAAAATCAGGGACACATTTTAAACATTGCTTGTATAATGTTGGAAAGTTGCTAGAATAAAATGCTGTGTTACCACCAGACATATTACTGCCAAGTCTGGAACCCAGGACTCTGTGCAAAACAGTCAGAGCAACATACCACTTTGCCAAATCAGCTGTTTTGTGAAAAAGAGGAAGACTGAAACTTAAATGGCTACCATTTAGTGAATTCAGTTCTCACCATAGCTCTCAACCTTAGCACAAAATACCTGGACGAATCCAATAATGGGGGAAATACAGTGCAAAATATAGGGACAAATTTCAAATATCCATCTTATAAACTTAGAAAATTGCTAGAATAAAAGGTTTTGTGTTACCATGTACTTTCTGAAGAATATGAAGTCTGAAATTCAAATGCCTGTCATTGTTATTTAACATTTGTTAACCAGGAAAGTCCAACTTGGAACAAAATCCAATTTTCAGCACAGGCCCAGGGAGAAACACTACAGACACATCTTTGTAAGATAAGAGGTCATGCCACCTCTACACAGAAGGTATCCCAGCCAAGAATCAAACCAAAGAAGCTATAGCTCTCAGGCAACAATACTACCACTGCACCACTGACTATGCAAGAAACCACAAATACAGAAACCACAGATTTTAAGAGGAACAGAACAAATATGAGGTGAAAATCTGTACTAAGATAGGAGGACATGCAGATTCCACACAGAAAGCACCCTAGCCAAGAATCAAACCAGAGAAGCTGTAATTGTCAGGCAACAATGCTACCCCTGCACCACTGACTAACTAACAAAAATATAGACACCACAGATTTTATGAGGAGCAGAACAGATCAAATATGAGGCAAAAATCTGCAATTTTTTTACAAATGGTGGTGGGTAGGGAATTCAGGCCCTTGCCACCTGCGTACAAGGTACAGGGTTCAAGCCTGAGGTATTCCGTACCACACCACCATGAGTTCTCTCTAGCCACCAGTATATAGCAACTGGGGCATTACACACACACACACGCACACACACACACACACACACACACACACACACACACACACACACACACACACACACACACACACACACACACACACACACACACACACACACACACCTGCCCTGTAGTAATCCTCTCTGCTGAAAATCTGCCCTGTAGTAATCCTCTCTACTGAAAATCTGCCCTGTAATCCTCTGCCGATGAGCATTAAGACCTGTAACCCTCTCTGCCGATGAGCAAGCGCTCGTGATTGGTCCAGCGCACCTTACCTTAGATATCCATTGAGCGATTGGTCCAGCCTGCTGCTGCTGCAGTCCGACGTGCCTCCAGTCTGTGATGTCACCACCGCACAGACTGTTGGGCATCTCAGGGCAGAGATGCCTTTCCCCCTATATAGACTGCTCAGAAAGCAGTCTGAGAGTATGTGCAGAGTAATTATTGGAACGTGTTGTTTGATTTTGTGTTTCTTTACTTTTTTTGTTTGTTTTCTAAGTGGGAGGGCTGCAGTCCTGCAATCCTATAGCACGAGCCTCCCCGGTTACATTAAATCTCCTGCATCATCATTAGTTCCAAGGATGGTGCTCTTTAGCTTCAACTCTTTTTCATCCAGGCAAATGATTTGGGGTTACACCAAGATAAACCACCACTCTTCTTTTGGACTCCATCCCCATTTGGGGAACATCAAGAAATGATCTTGCTTTCCATCTGTACACACCACCTAAATCCCCTACTGTCCCTTTCATCAGTTAGGCGCATTTGTCTTTTTTACATTACTTTCCTGTGTTAATATGCGTTAGCTCTTCCCCATTGTAGGTATTGCATGTAGTCCATTTCTGTGTGCCCTTACCTTACTTTTATACAATCTGGGTTCGACCCCTTCACTTTTAACTCTCTTCTTTCCCTCTTACTCTAACCATCCTTTTCTATTGCCCTCTGTACTGAGTACTTTATCATTATTACTGTTATTAATTAATTGCTGTCTGCACACAACATTTTGCTTGTATTCATAATACTTATTGTTGACTTGCTTGTTTACTGTCATTTACACTTGTTCTGGCTGAGACTGAAATAGGTCCATTTGGTTCAGTGCTCTAAGCCAGTTAGAAAATTAAATAAATAAACTAAATAAATACAATCTTCCAATTTAAGGAAATTAGCCATACCATTTTTCCACTTCTGTGATGAAATCTGGTTAACTTGCTTTTTGTACTGGCTGTTAGACCCCCCCCCCCCCATACACTTTTGTCACATTCCCTCGGTCCTCAGCACTCATGACACAGCCTTACAGACATCCCGCCATTACAATCCTAATTCTTCTCTTTAGAACAAAGTCCTGTCAAACATTATCGCAATTATTTCTTGTAATATAATTCTACCCTTCAGACACTCCAGTTATTGCTAGTCCATCTCCAAATTGTACTTGCGATAGTCCTTCCACGATTATTAATTGTTACCACTGTAGCATGAGCAGAGAACACTGTTTCACTTATTTGCATTTGTTGAACATCTTTGATTAAAGTTGAAGGGATAAGGAGAGAGTATAGCTAGGAACACTGAAAAAAATTAAGTAAAAATCTTGGGAAGTAAAATATTTTATTTCATTATGTTTTCAGTATTCTGATTTTTTGTTTTACTTTTATATGTTTTTATTCTTTTGACAACACGTTTGACTGACAAGTCAGTCCTGTGAATATTGTTACATAATATAACTAGCTCCTCTGGAGACTTACATTTTTAAAAAAATGTTACTTGAACTTGTGGTTTGTGTTGTGTCCCAACAATCAAACCTTCGAGTCTCATCTGGACATGATAAAAGTAATCATTTTTCAGCTGTTTTGTGGAGCTGTATTGTAAAGCCTATCCACTATAGGATTAAGAATTTGATTAAAATCTCACATAATAATTGACTTGATTCATCATTGCATATCTCCATTATGACAAAAATACTTTAAATGAGTATGGGTCATCCTGGTTAGGACTTCATGGGTTAGCAATAAACTATGACAGGAAATTGACTATTTACAGATTATCCCTCTACCTAATCAACCTTCTGACACTTTCTCAGTGGTTAATCGTGAGGTCTGTCAAAATAAAATGAACACCCCTTTGTTGATTCCCAACAGCTTTGAGGTATCAGACTACTGTAAGAAATGATTAACTAGATAACTATTTAACCCCTTTAAGTTTAATCTGCATTTCATGAAAACAAACCAAATCCCACTTTTCCCTGGGTAATCTTTAAAAAACAGCTTTCTTTTTATTATGTGTGAATAACCCTCAAAATTACCTAAATTTTGGATCAACTGTTCCTTAGTTTCCCTAGAGTTTTTAATCGAGGATGCCTGTTGGATATTTATTTTGCTGTGCTGCCACCACCCCTAGGAAGACTAAGGACTGACCTGGGGCTAGGTCCATTTTACAGACCTTGGGGTAACAAATTATCCTACCTGTGCCAACAATGTTTTTTCCTGAGGCATACAAAAATGACTTGAAGATACCTTACCTAATAAATAAGTATAGTGTAAACTATCAAAACCATTCAATCTGTAAAAAAAAAAATAATAAAACACAGTTCAGCTTCATTAGTAATACAAAAGACTATCTTTTTTGCTTCAGAAACATTTTCTATGTTGCAGTTTGTAATTTTGCAAAATACATGGCCATGCACAGAGTGTGGGCAATTCAGAGGTACATTGACCACAAGCTGAGAATTCTGAGAAATGCTATGGCCTGTACCATATGTTAATGGTGGTACAGTAGAATAGTTAAGGAGCAACTTCATTAAAATGAGGGCAAGTAGAGGTGATAGCTCCAGAATTGATAAACACAATAAAATCCTGGAGTTAAAGAGGGTGAATTGTGAAAACCTATATGGGTAGCCACAGCACTAGTAACCCTGGATATGCAACAGGCTGTACTTGCTGCTGGTAGGCATGGTGTTGTAGGATATTGCTCTGTGATGTAGTGTCATCTGTGGACTGATAACATTTCGTGACCTCCATAACACTAAAAGTGTGGACTTTTACTATGTGAAGAGAGGCATCTTACAGTAGTTTGTCAAGATGCATTGCCATCAGATGCAGGCCTCTGGGATGTGTGGATCACCTATCCCTGTGGATTCCAAACTATGTGCGGCTTTGTGACTACTAGTTGTAGAGATATTTCAGAAACCAATGGGGTTCACTGTGGGTGTATTAGTGTATCCCAGGAATCTGCCTTAAAGATATTCCACAGTTTCTTATACCATGCTACAGGTGAGAAGCATAGGTGGTTTTCATGAATCACAGAAGAAAGAGGAAATAGCATGCAGGCTTTTTATGACATATCACATTTCCCCATACCTCTCAACCTCTTCGAGCAAGAAATCTGAAAAAAGCAATACTTTTTGGAACCAAGCCAAAGCTTACCAAAACCCCACCATCATTACAAACCTTTGATCACAATAACACTGAATTAATAACTGCTCTTAGTGTAAATACCTATGAATTTGGCTACACCCATCCCTTAAATTCAGCCTATACCAAGACAAAATATATCCCTCCTTTTCCAAATACTCCAGAATAACAATAAGCAAAGGCATTCTACTTGTCTGAGTAGAAAATGGTCTCCCATTAGTAGCACATGACTCAAGCAGAAACTCTACATTGATTCAGATATCACCTACAGAATATGCATGTTTATCACACAGTTCCCAATGCATGAATGATGAATGCCACTGCATAAAAATAATAATAAAAAAAGGCTCCCAGTCAAAAAATATTTGACCTGCTCTTACACTCTTAAATGTTTAGACTTTTGTTTCATCTCTTACACTCTTAAATGTTTAGACTTTTGTTTCATCTCTGGTTGCTCTTTTTCCTACAGTCTCTAAAATCAAAGCCATCTAGCTTCTACCATACAAACTGCTTAAACTAAACTAGAATGCACAGATACTTGCCTCTCCTTACTAGGGCCTAAAGTATAGGAATCTACCCCTGTTAATCTCAGAGAAATACATTCTTATCAACAATGCCACAAAAAAAAACTAAAGCTCACAATAATGCTTCGTGTAAATGACACCACTCTGGACAAATTACATAACAGAATCTTGCTTTCTTACACCATCCACTTCCTAACAATTTGTATATCATTTGCAAATGCAGCTAACTGCTAAGTCACTCTGCACTGTACATAACTGCATATCTGTCTATCTTTCTATCTATTTATATATCCATGGGTGTACTTGATTTTAAAATACACCCCAAAGTTGGCTGCAAAACCATCGACCACACATGGTCTAAATACAGACCTTGACAGTGCACTATGCATGGGCTGAGAAACATCTTCAGCATGTGCAATTTCAAACTACAAAAAAACAAAGTAAAACATAATTTCTTGCAGGAGGACAAGCTCCACCTGCACCCCATGCCCCATGCAAATTATTTATAATAACTCTGAGATCTCAGAATCACCAGAAAAAGGGAATATTGGTCTTCCTATGGATTGCCAATCTTGTACACTTGTCAGGCTTCTGTCCAGTTGACCATATGCAGTTGACTAGACAGCTGTCAATATTACATAGTCTCTTGGCATTTTAACTGAAATCCATATATGAAGTTTTGTATATTTCTACATTTGTGTGACCACTCCCCTCCATATGCTTCACAGTACTGTAATGTACATACATGTTTTTGTTTCCTTACTGCCTTTGTTTACTTCTCTCTGGGTTGAGACTGAAACTGATCTTTTGTGGTCAGTGCTCTACCCTGGTGTGACACCTGTGCACTGGCTCAGTAATTAAGTAGCCTCAATCTTCACCACTAATGCCAGTGAGGGATGTGCACATTGGGAGGATAACCAGTATACACATAGTAAAGTACAATTTCCCTGAAGAGCACACAGAGATCACAGTCAGTCTGAGGCCGATTTCTCTCTCGCTCTCCAGATCCCCAATAAGATTCCCCACTGGCACAGCTATAGGGTTAAGGTCCAGCCGAGTGGTCAAGCCAAAACCTCCAGCACCCTGTCTGTCTAAGCAGTGCTTCATGTCCCTGCCCAAGTAACTGCCACACACACACACACTTTGAGATTTGAATTATATACAAACAGACATTCCTGGAAAAGGCTGGCACAGGTTTACTAGCTATGCCACCTTCTGCCCAGACTATATGGAAGTACCACCTGCCACCAACCACCCTTATCAGCTACTAAAGGGCCTTACCAAAGGGTGCCCCCCCAGTCTAACTGTGTAATGTTACTGTTATCCAAATGGTAAGTGTGACCAGAACTTTTTTAAGGCTGTTTAGGAGTGCCTTGTACAGTAACACCAAATATATGCAAGTACTCTCAGAGCTTAAATTATCTCTGCACAAAATCAGCCATAATTAAAAGTTTTAAATATATTTAATAATAAATAATAAAAGCACAAGACAATACTCATTAACTCAGCACAGTGATGAAAATGTTCAAAAACACAGGAAATATTTTAAAACAACATTGTAGGACAGTATCACATAAATATAGAAAACATCTAGACTGATCTTACCATATTTCTATCTATCTCTATGAGAGGTATTATGATCTAAGTTTTACTTACAGAGCAAAGGCAAGTGCTGGTGATGTTGTCAGATCCAGAACAAGATATAAAATGACCTGACTTTCTCTCTGAGATGGTTCTTAATTTGATAATACACATTGCTGCTGAATCATCTCAGATTACATCATCCTTGTTACCTCTGCCTAGTTTCCCAGGCTAGTAGGAACTTACATTTTTAACATGTCTCTGTTAAAATACTTATCTCTCAGAAGCTAACAATTCTCTCTTAGAAGCTTGCCTGAACTGGAAGTTGTAAAACAATTACCTTGGAAACCTGTAATTATCTCTGTCTCCAGACAATAGAAAGAACCCCCTAGCCTAGACAGCCTGTCTCTTAGCTTGAGATAAATTGACTTTATAACACATCATAAGACTCTTTACTTCTCAACTTATTTTCTTAAGAGTTTTGCAAGTAAACTCTGTATATCCCAATTTCTACTATGAAACATACATTTACATAGACATAGAACCTAAACACATTTCTGCTCCTTTCCAGCAGGGTGCACTGTGGTTATAATCTTGAAGCTCAGTACAGAAAATAGCTTTCTTACATTTTTTAAGGCAACCATACAAATCATATTACTATTCACAAATGATATGGAATTATTTACAAAATTCTATCTAGCTGGGCTGGCAGTGTCACACCCAGTTTAATAAATTCAAGTAAATGAATATATTAATTAATTAACTGGTGGCACCAGATATGCTTTTAGCCATAGTAAATGACACCAATAAGAAATCCACATAACATTGCAGAGAATCGCTACAGTCATGCCCTCTCACAAACCCAGATTAATGTTGAATAAGGGTTTGGCTTTGTAAAGGCTTGATTCCACTTTCTGGAGACATCACAGCATGCCCTGCAGTATGTCCCTGATGCATGCAGTAAGATATTCACAGTATGGGCTATGTTACCTAACACTCTTTTACTTGAAGAGTTGCAATAGTGAAGACACATTCAGAAGGAAGAAGACCAAGAAATGGCAGTGGATGAGACACCTGAAGAGGAGCTTGTGGAGGAACAAGCTATGTGGACGAGCATGACTGGTGAAGGTGGCAGAAGTATGTGGTGGTACTGGTTAAGATGGAGATTTGGCTCATAACTATGAGTCAAAGTAAAAACACAAGCCTTTTCATGTTAGTACTTGTGAAATTACTTAATGCTCAGGGTCTGAGACCTATAGAGGTGTAGTGGACAGATTGGGATACACTAGGCAGGGAGGGGGCACTGTATCCATTGATGTGTGTGCATGTGTGTGTGTGTGTGTGTGTGTGTGTGTGTGTGTGTGTGTGTGTGTGTGTGTGTGTGTGTGTGTTCTGTGTATGTGTGTTTGTATCTGTGTGTTTGTGTATATCTGTGTGCTGTAACACAGCCTCAGCAGATGTTGCAGTGTTGGGTTGTGGTGAGAGGTTACAGGTAGGTCCAGGGCATCATTAGGAGAAGAGTGCTCTGACTATATAAGCCCTCATCAATGAAGCCCCCTTTGCTGGGAGGGTCACAGCCACTGTCCAGACCATGCTGAGGAGAAGGAGTTCTCATTGAATATGAGTGGTGGCCCCGAGCATGAATCACCTTATGACAAGGACCCCACATTCCTGGATATCCACCCTGTATGGCAGTCCCCTCTACAATGAATGACATGGTGGAAGTGGTGGCATTACATACACTTGACTGTGTCCACCCCTTCCACAGTGGCGCCCACCACCAGAAATAGAAGTAGCCTAGCTACAGGGAGAGTGTCTGCAATGATGCCTCTGTGCAAAGGGACATCTCCTTCATGCAGACTCCCTATGCAACATGTCCATGATTTCACCCATGTAGGGCATACACTCCAAAAGCTTATCATGCATATATTCTAAAACACCAACAAGTTAGAAAAGGACTGAGGTGTTGTTATCCTGTCCTTGTATGATAGCCCTGCATGTAATCTGGATCACTTAAATTGGAATAGCTAGTTTGGGTTGTAAGGTAATCCCCATTGCATGTACTGACACATGCACAACATTCACCCTTGTCTTTAACATACTCAGTGGACTGAGCAGTAACCAAAGGAATGCCACTATGGGGGGGGGGGCATCCTTTCCAGGGTAGAGATTTCTGCAACTTGCTGTCATAGGTTCATAGGTTCACAGGTAGGTACTTGGCTATTGGCCCAAGGGCCTAGGTAAGCCTAGCCAACAAGGTTCCCTGGATTACACCACCCAAGAAAGTTATTTTCCTATGCCCCTCTCGAGCAGAGCCACAGAAGTGATAACTGGGGTGTATTTCCTATTTCCCATCCACTTATCAAGATTTTTCTTGAAGAGTGCTAATGAAGAACTTTGCTTGACATAGATAGGTAGATTGTTCCAGAGTATGGGAAGTCTCTGGGACAGGAATTTATCCCTCCAGCATGTCCTGTTTATTGTGGTGACAATGTTTAGGTCCCTAGAGCATGTAGCCTGGAGGGATTAGGATTTCTTTATGTGTTGCATGTCCAACAGCTCTGGGCTTGACATAGCTTTATATGTTAGGCAGAGATTATCTCAGAGTAGGCAATATACTACAGGTTAAAGCTGGAGTTTTTCTGAGACGGTCAGTGTAGGGCATCTGTTTGAGGCTAGTAATCCTCTTTGTGTGAGGTACTTCTGTGTCCTTTCCAGCTGCTTCAGATGTCTTGTAAGGTACATTCCAAAAGGGGCATTGTACTCTATAATGGGTCTAATGAGTGTCTAGTAGAGGGGAACAATGACCTCTTTTTTTCCTAGATGAGAACCTTTTTGTGATGAGGTGTGCCATGTAGAAGGATTTCCTGACTATTCTGCATTAAGTAGACTGATGCCTATGTGATAGTTCATGGGTACAGAGCTTTTACCAAAGGGGGTGACAATGCACTTTTTGACATTGAGCTTGAGGCCATGGCTCTGACACCAGGCATCTGCCTCAGTGAGGCCCTTCTGTAGGATGTCCACATCATTTGGGGACTCAACTATGGCTCCTAGTTTGCAATCATCTGTGAACTTCATTAGCCAAAAGCCTTCTGTGTTAGCCTGTACTTCAGAGAAGTAGATACCAAACAAGACAGGTCCCAAGACTGAACCTTGTGGTACTACACTTGTCACTAGTTTGAAGTCAGATTTGGAGTCTGCAACTTTTACAGTGTGGGTTCTGACAGTGAGCCAGTTGGTAACCCATCTTGTGATGTAGGGATTTATATCTAGTTCAGTGAGTTTAGCTATAATTCCAGAATGGGGGATGGTGTTAAAAGCCTTGGCGAGGTCAAGATAGGCTGTGTGAACCACCTTACCCTCGTCTACAGCTTTGGTGATGGCCTCAAAGAAGTCGATCATGTTCAGAAGGCATGATCTACCTTTAACAAACCCAAATTGGGTGGGGTCCAGAGTTTGGAGGTTACTGATGTCTTTGTTTATGAGTTTCATGATGACATGTTCCATGGCCTTACAGACCAGGATCATCAGGCTAATAGGGCGATAGTTCCCGGGATCAGTGGTGGCTCCGCCTTTGTGGAATGGGTTAACTGTTGCTATGCACTATTCAGTGGGCACAAAGCCTGATGTGAAACTATGATTGAACATGGTGCTTAGGTGGGGAGCCAGTTTGTTCTGAAGTTCATGTAAAACACAGCCTGGGATGTTGTCCAGTCCCATGGATGCTGTCTTTTTGGCTTTAGAGAGTGCAGCTTTTATCTGCATAGTTGTGATTAGAGGGACTCTGTATTCTTCCTGTATAGTTATGGGCCCTTTAGGGGGTGAGAGGGGGGGTAAAGTTAGCACTGAACCTATCTGCCAGGACATTGGCAATATCAGTTGAGTCTGTAATTTTCATGCCATTGTGCTGTAACTCAGAGTCAATCTGGGTGTTGCCATTGAGATTCTTGACATAGCTATAGAATGCGTTGTGGTTGTCCCTGGAATCAGTGGCAATATTGTTTTCATAGCTAGCTTTGGTGGATTTTATAAGGGATCTCAGATTCTTACTGAGGCTGACCAGGGAACTCCTGCACTCATGGGATTTTACTCTCTTTTGCAACAGTTTCTTGCTTCTGTTGTAGAGTTTGTTTATGGCAGGGGACCACCAGATTGACTTCCTTTTTTTGGAGGATAGTATTGGTTCTGTTTGGGATTGCATGATCCATGCACTTGTGTAAGTGCTTATAGAATGCATCTGTGTAGGACTCAGCAGTCGTAACTGTATTGTCCATCTGCATGGGTGTCATGAAGTTCACCACTTCTGTCTTAAGAAGCATGAAGTTGGCTTTGGAGAAATTTTTTTACCATTATTTCCTTAATGGGGGTTGGGGGCGGGATGTGGATATCTAGGGTGATTAGCTTATGGTCGGATCTGGCCAATAAAGAGTTGACTTCAGGTGTGGAACACCGGTCACTCATGTTGGTAATGACTAGGTCTAGGATATTGTTGCCCCTGGTGGGGGTGTGGATAAGTTGATGCATGGGCATTGGAATTTATGAATTCCAGAAAGCGTTGAGCAAAGGAGCTGGTACATGAGTAGTTTTCCCAGTTAATGGTGGGGTAGTTGAAATTGCCCATTATTAGGGTGTTTGGTTGAACCCTAATACTTTCCAATATATCAAGAAAAGAGGACTGGGAATCCTGGGGCATTGTGGGGGATCTGTAGCAAGCTACAATTTGGATTTCAGTTTTGCCCAGAGTTAGTTGCACTTGGATAACCTCGGATGCATTATTCTGAGCAGCTAGCCTGGAGGTGTGGATATCCTTAATGAATATGGACACACCTCCACCTTTGGTGTTCCGGTCCAGGTCAGGTGGCCGAAAAGTGTGGTATGAGTTATAGCCTGGTAATGCAGGGGTGCTCTATGAAGTCTTGAACCAGATCTCAGTCACTGCAGATATTGATGTTTTCCATTTTAAGGAGTGCCTCGAGGGAGTGCATTTTGAGATTGAGACTTCTAGCATTGAGTAGCTTTACCCTCAGTTTTTGCTTGCCTGTTCCTGTTCTAGTAGTGAATTTGTCATTTGAACCTTGGCTAATAAAGGCACTATAGGGGCAGCAAGAGCCTTAGCCAGTATCTGGAATCCCAGGGGTGACAGGCGCAGGCTATCTCTGTTTTGTATTGTGTATCAGTAGTGGGCTCCACAGGTACAGAGATTATGTACATGGACTGTGTCCTTTTGTATCATATTATGTGTCAGTAGTGTGTTCCACAGGCACAGAAGATATATACACAGACTGTATCCTTTTATGTCATATTTTGTGTCAGTAGTGGGCTCCACAGGCACAGAGGATATGTACATGGAGTGTGTCCTTCTGTGTCATATTGTGTGACAGTAGAGGGCTCCACAGGCATAAAGGATATGCATGTGGACTATGTCCTTTTTTGTTGTGTGTCAGTAGTGTACACAGACTAGGATGGGGATTCAGATGTCATACTACCTATATCCAGTAATGAGATTGTGACCTCTGGTCAGGCCACACTTTGGCTGCTATCATTGTCAGACCCTGATTTGCATCTAATATCTGACAGTGGTACACCCATAGTTAAGAAAGCCTAATAAAATGTCACCTATGATGACACCAAGGGAAAATACCAGCAATATATAAGACCCATTACCATTATGTGACTCTCTTTGAATGAATGGATTGTATGTTATATGATACTAGGGAAGAATACTGGTTGATATACCTTGTACTTGTGGTCCATGAAGCCCTGATGTTCCTGTGAAAAGATGTGATTGTGTTTTTAATCTGTACTGCACAACACATTTAGTCTGTATGCAGATACTTGATCTTTTATACATATACCCACCAGGGTATCTCCAGTATAGATTCTAGGTGACTAGTCTCTGTCAGAAACAGATATCAAGGCCTACTGCAGCAATGCTGTCAGACAACAAAAGTGGTTCTTGGATGTTGAAAGTCAAATTAAAACTCTCAAAGATAAAGATCTTCAACAGGAAGCAAAGGTTACAGGAATCCTTACCAAACACTGAATTAGCTAGTCAGGAATTAGTGACCAAATGGAAGGAAATGGATGAGGTGGAGAACCACTGGGTGAAGGTAAATGTGCATGCTATTGGTTTGCCTGAGTCAGTCTTTGGTACAGAATTAAGACCGATGGCTAGAAGACTTTGTGTTGAACAAATGAGCTTTAGCAATCTATTGGTTTGGTGTGCAAACCAGAAATCGGAGGAGTAATTTCAGACATTACTTAATAAAAGTGCTATTATCTGGGATGCATGAGGACACACATACATAAATAAATAAATAAATAATCCTGGAAATCAAAAACCTTGAGTGTGACACCATTTCTTGGAGGGTGAATACAGTACTGTCTGTGTTGACATGAGCATGTTTTACTCACCACTGTAACTTACCATAGGTTTTGCATCTTTTCAGCAATGGACTTGTTGTAAGGTACTCATTATGAACTTCAGCTCAAAGGGGGTAAGAAAGCTACATCTATCATATGTTTTTCAGCATTATTAGGACTGTCAGAATTATAGCAGTACAGGCATTGTCATCTTCTATGGTAAAAGGGGAAAATGTTTTCCTATGAAGTGCTTATTATGTACTTGGGATCAGGGTACACTGCATATACTTGCGCTGAAGAGCTAATACAGATGTATTTGAAATAAAACAATGAAATGATTTGTTTAACATTCTGATGTCCTTTAATCTTTTCTTGTGATTGCTTTTCAGCATGAATAACAGATCTTACTACACTGTTAATGTAAGTTATATGCACTCCTTAACCTAACGCAGCATGATTTGCTTGCAATTTAATGCATGAAGCATCATAAGCAAAGTGCATGAATCATTTTAAATAAGTATTCAGCAGATTTCTGCAGGGATGGAGATTACTTCTCTTTTCTATGTCTGATTTCATCAGGTGAGATATTCTTATTTAATCTTTTCATACTATGAGCTACAGACACATCCTGTGATTCAGAAACATGCTTCGTACAATACCAGTATGCATTCCATGTGTAAGACTCCTAGCACAATGCAGCCTGTTGTGAATTATCAAGTAAAAAAATGAAGCATCACAGCTCATTCTACTGCTAATTAAAAAAAAAACTCCCTGCCAGAACAACAGGACGTTTGGTGACAGAGGAAATCCCACAACTGTAGCTATGAGTGAAATGAGGAAACCAGACAAAACTGAGAGCATGATTACACCTCAGAGCATGCACATGAGTTATGTTGAAATAATATAGGAAAACTAGCAAGCCACATTAAAGAACTCACTGCAATGTTTAACTCTGTTTTATGATTATTAAAAGAAGTGGAAATAGATGTATGGGAGCAGTAGGAAAAAAAAGAGTTAGCAAGCAGAGAAGCAAACACAAGGGAGACAGGAAATGTAAGAATGGCAATTGAAAGGGGAAGGATGTGTGTGTGTGTGTGTGTGTGTGTGTGTGTGTGTGTGTGTGTGTGTGTGTGTGTGTGTGTGTGCGCGCGTGTGGGTGTATATAATTATATGGGTCTGTCATTTCACTGAAACAAAAATCGTGGATACCTATTTGACTGAAAACTCATTTAACATGAAAATTAATTTCACTGAAAAAAGAATTCAGAGAGTAAATACATTCTCCTATGCCGATTGCCTCAAAGCCCTGTCTCTTTATTCAGCATCATACAGACTTCTGAGAGGTGATCTTTGCCTGGAATACAAAGCATCCATGGACCCTGTTTTGATTAATCTTTTGCGCCTCAACCAAACTACTAGATTAAAAGACCCACAGTACATTTTGCTTGGGACATAAATAGGACATGTTGGAGAGGCAGATACGTTTGTCAGAGAATTCACATTTTCTGCAGCAGGTTCCTCATCCATGTGAAGCAAAGTTGCACCCTAGCATTATTGAAGGTCAACCTGGACCAATGGATGGGCAATTGGAAATTCACCCCTGGTCTGGCATCCATGTCTCTTATGGACAGAGGCAATCAGTAATTCATCCCTTATATAAACAAATCTGTTGGTCACATTTAGGTTGCACTATAATTCTAATAAGGCCCCTAGTGGTCATCTTTGAACGTAAGAAACTATAAAAGTACAGAAGTGAATATAAAGCATGCAACGGTGTAATTTCTTATCATAAGAGTGATTAGGGAACTTAGCCTTGCAGAGAATATGTGAATAGTGATGGCCTGCATCATGTTGTGTCCTCAGATCTGTAGACTTTTTATGTCTGTGGTCAAGCACTAATTCAAAGGTGTTTTTCTTCTTTCCTCCAAGGTTGCACAACCATGGAGTTAGTATAATTATTGATAAGAGCGGTGTGGGGTGCAGGGGTGCTATCACCCTCCTCATAAAGGATGTTTATATATATATATATATATATATATATATATATATATATATATATATATATATATATATATATGGGTTTACTTTGTTTCATTAAATCTCATTTCTCTGAAATTCATTTCACCCCGACCACTTTGATGAAAACCCAAATGACTGAAAACTCATTTCACTGAATCTCATTTCACTGAACTGAACTTAGTATATATGGCACTGTGTAGAGTACTGAAAGGCAAGCAAAAGGTATATGCCCTTTTTCCCCACTATAGTGTGATCCTGGAGTTAGCATATATAGTTAAGGGGGAGGTGTGGGGCATAGGTCCCTCTTAGGTTGAAGTACAATAGTAATTGGTGCTGCAACTATGCATGTCTATTGTTTAAAACTTACTGTTTTGAAGTTTTTGGTAAAAATACAATATAAAGCAAACAAGGTGGGTGTGGGGGGCACACCCCCCCAATGTGGGGGGCTGTGCCCCACACCCGCAACTATATATACTAACGCCAAAATCACACTACAGTGGGGAAAACGGCATATATCTGTTACTTGCCTTACAGTAATCTACACAGTGCCATATATACTAAGTTCAGTTCAGTGAAATGAGATTCAGTGAAACAAAGTAGGCCCACACACACACACACACACACACACACACACACACACACACACACACACACACACACACACACACACACACACACATATATATATATATATATATATATATATATATATATATATATAGATAGATATATCTCGATAAGAGGGGTGTGAGGTGCAGGTGGGAGTCACTCTCCTACATAAAGGTTGTTTTTAGGATAATGGAGTTAGTAATACATATATATATATATATATATATATATATATATATATATATATATATATATATATGGATCTAGGATGTTTGCTCGAGTGAGTAAACGCCCGAATCCATAATAACCAAACGCACTTTAACGAAAGCGCTTTTATCGAAAAAGCGCTTTTGTTAAAGCGTGTTACAAAAAGAAATATAAAACACTACATTTAAATTTTAGCAGGGGGGCATCACCCCCCCCTGCACCACCCATGTGGGGGGCTGTGCCCCCCACACCCCTCCTACTTTAATATTCTCCCTCCGAGACTGCACTACAGTGGGGAAAAGGGAAATTTCCCTTCCTTACTCACACCGTTTTACAGCCTTGGCAACAGGCATACTTACGCAAAAGTGCTTCTTCGGTGAAAAGCACTTTCGCTTAAGTATGCCCGGCCATTTGGGTTTCAGTCGTGCTCCTAGATCCATATATATATATATATATATATATATATATGTATATATATATATATATATATATATATATATATATATATATATATATATATATATATATATGTATATATATATATATATTATTTATTTATTTGTCCTTTGTTAACCAGATTAGTCCACTGGGTTATGGACCTAGTTTCACTGGAGATCCAAGGAGAAAAGCTCCACAAACACAATAAAAAAGATGATGCCAAAAAATAATGTACATATATTCACAGAAGGTACCCCAGCCAAGAATTGAATCGGAGAACATCTTGCTGTGAGGCAGCAATGTTAAACTCTGCACCACCATGGCTGTCCAAGTTACACTGTAAGTGTATGAAAATTAAAAAGGGCAAGATAAAGAGACCTGAGTAACAACATTAATATCTTGTAGAAATCATTAAAAGCATGCATTTTATGCAAGTACAACAACAAAATGATAGAGGCTGAGTTGGTGGAACAAAATAGAAGAGTGGAGTGTAGAGAACAGTAAAGAATAATTGAAACGACACAGAATAGCAAAGAATGGCAGTTGTTTGTAGATTCATAGGTTCATAGGTAAGTACTAGGCTATCGGCCTAACTAGCAAGTTTCCAGAGCTTACGCCACCCAAGAAAGTTATTTTCCTGTGCCACTGTCCAGCAGAGACACAGAAGTGATCCCCGGGGTGTATTTCCTATTTCCCATCCCTCATCTAGATTTTTCTTGAAGAGTGATAATGAAGAACTTTGCTTGACATAGATGGGTAGCCTGTTCCAGAGTATGGGAAGTCTCTGGGACAGGAATCTATCCCTCCAGCATGTCCTGTTTATTGTGGTGACAAGGTTTAGGTCCCTAGACCATGTAGCTCGGAGGGATTGGGATTTCTTTAGGTATAGCATGTCCAACTGCTCTGGGTTTGACATAGCTTTATATATAAGGCAGATATCACCTTGGAGTAGGCGATATGCTACGGAGTAAAGCTGGAGTTTTTTGAGGCGGTCAGTGTAGGGCATTTGCTTGAGGCCAGTAATCCTCTTTGTGAGGTACTTCTGTGGCCTTTCCATCTGCTGCAGATGTCTTGTGAGGTACATTCCAAAAGGGGCATTGTATTCTATAATCGGTCTAATGAGTGATGAGTAGAGGGGAACAATGACCTCTTTTTTCCTGGATGAGAACCCTTTTATGATGAGGTGTGCCACATAGAAGGTCTTCCTGACCACTGTGGTGATGTGACTATCAAAGGAGAGACTACTGTCCACCTGGGTCCCAAGGTCACTTATCACACATTTGGTGTTAAGTAGATTGCTGCCTATGTGGTAGGTAGTTCATGGGTACAGAGTTTTTACCAAAGTCAGTAATAGTGGGGGTGTGGAAGGAGACGGGGTAAAAATAGAGTGGAGAGAAGGAAATCAAGAGGAAATGGGAAGACCAGGGAAATAAGAAAAATAGGGGGGCAATGTTGGGAGGAAAGTTTAGTTTTTAAAAGTGCTCAGTGGTGTTGCTATATATTCACAGGACTGTAAGTATATATAATGTATGCCAGGAATAGTTCTGGTGTGGAAGTTGCAGGAGGGAGAGTTGGCTAGGTATTTTTTCAGTTCTATTTTGAACAGGAGTGAAGACTGGATATGTCGTATGTTAGATGGGAGTCTATTCCAGGTTTGAGATATGAAGCATTTATAAAGTAACCTGCTAATAGTTTTGTTGGACTTGTATGTGTTCAGTAATGCTTGGTCAGTGCTACAGAGAGATCATGCAGGTTTGTAGAGGGATAGTGGGGTGGACAGGAAGGGGCAGTTTTCAGGTTTGTAGAAAAGATAATGTGCAACTTGTAGCTGTGAAAACTGGAGTAGTTGTGGGAACTCGAGCCAAGTTATTTTAGTGCAAGGCAGTGATGGGATTTGTAGAGAAGATTACAGGCAAATCTGGCTATTTGGTTGTAAGTTTGTTCTAGTCTGGTAAGGAGATTTGCTTGGATGTGTGTGTGAATATAGAGGAAGTGTAGAGCATGCAGGGGAGGAGATAGGCTTGGGCAAAAGAGGCCCTAACAGTGTTAGTTAAGAATTTATTTTGTCTATACAGCAAACCTAGTTTTTGATTGTTTTTTTTTATGGACTGTAGGATGTGATGGTCAAATTTCAGTTGGTCGTCAATAGTGATTCCTAGAAGCTTTTTAGTGGAGTCTGCACAGATATTGGTGTTGTCAAGAAAAGAGAGACTGAAAGATGTTTTAAGATGGGATAAAGATTTTAGGATGAAAAGGAGGTATTTGGTTTTCTTTGGGTTAATCATTAGTTAGTTGTCAGTTAGCCAGTGTTTGATGATATTAAAGGAAGTCTGTGTGAGAGAGTGTAGGTCAGTGGGATTGTCAGAAAGGGTGACATGGGTGGAATCATCAACATACTGGATTAGTGAAGATGAGGTACAGACAAAGTGAAGATCATTAGTGAAAAATATTAAAGAGAAGGTTCCAACAATGGATCCTTGGAGTACACCAGTTTGGCTAGGTAATAAGGGTGAGTTGGTAGTCTGCCATTTAACAGATGGATGCCAGTTGTTGAGATAGCTGTAGGACCAGACGGTAGTGGAGGTGGAGAAGTTAAGCTCGCATAGTTTAGGGAGGAGTTTAGGGTTGGAGATAGTGTTGAAAGCTTTAGAGAGGTCGAGGAATACAGATAATATTAGTTTATTGTTGTCCCTTGCTTCTGCTACAGTCTGGGTGACAGATAGCAGGGCTGTGGATGTGCTATGGTGAGGTCTAAATCCATGCCGAAAGGGGGTAAGGAGGTTTTCATGAAGTAAATAGTACACAAAATGCTTGTGAATGCATTTCTCGAGAATTTTTGAGAGAGGAGGAAGGATGGCTACTGGTCAGTAATTGGTAGGTTCGGTGGAGTTATTTTCTTTGTGAAGTGGAATAATATAAAAGGATTTCCAAATCCAGGGACTGAGGATTATTTAATAGAATGGTTTATAACAATTGAGATGGGATATGCTAAAAAGATTCAGCAGCAAGTTTAAGAAATTGTGGGGGTAGGTTGTCAAAAGGGGGTGAGCAACGTTTAGGTTTTAGCAGAAGGGATTTGATATAGGCAGTGGAAACAGGCTTCAGGGAGAAGACTGACTTGGGCTGGGTGATAGAGTCGGTAAAGCAGATATTCAGAAGAGTGGCAGTTTCAAGATGGATTTTGTCAGGGAAAGGGTTGGGGTAGAGGGTTTACCAGGATGGCGTATACTGTTCATAGTGTGCCAGAATTTTTTTGGTATTAGAAAACTCAGTGGATTGGGCTTCTTGACAGAATTTTATTTTGTCCTGAATAATAAGTTTTTTAATGATGTTTCTGAGGTCTATATATTTAAGGGAGACCGAAGGAGATTTTAACTTAGGCCATTGTTTCTAGGTATTGCCTCTGCATTTCATAGTGAAAAAGGGTATCTTTGGAGAGCCAGGGGAGCAGGATTTGGTTTGTTCCTAATTTTCCTAATGGGAGCTAGTGCATTTAGTGTGTTTAGGAAAATGTTGTTAAATTCAAGAACACACAAACACACACACACACACACACACATATATATATATATATATATATATATATATATATATATATATATATATAAACACTTTATAATCTAAAAATACTGAAATGTTGAATTTCAGCATCTCGAGACTATAAAGTCAAAGTTTTGAAATAGTGAAAGTGCATAATCAGAAATCCTAATATCTCAAATTTGCAGTTATGGCTTTACGCTACGTAATGTCCGGGGTTGTATGTGGATGGTGTGCGGTACTGTGTGTGGATTTAGGTGTAATGTCAGGTAAGTGAGTGTTTTGTAAGGGTTTTGGGTGGGAGTTTGAGTGTATGTGAGTGTGCTGATATGTGTGTGTGTGTGTGTGTGTGTGTGTGTGTGTGTGTGTGTGTGTGTGTGTGTGTGTGTATATATATATATCTATGTATGTATATATATATATATATATATATATATATATATATATATATATATATATATATATATATATATATATATATATATATATATATATATATATATATACACACACACACATATATCTTTATGGGTCTACTATATTTGGTCGAATTACATTTGGTTGAAAATGATTTCAGGCAGTTCACTTCACCGAAAATGCATTTCACTGAAAACCCATTTGGTCGAATTCCAGTTGGTCAAAAACTGAACATAGCCTTTGCCCCACTGCAGTGTGACCCTGGAGTGAGAATATAAAGTAAGGGGGTGTGCGGGGCACAGACCCCATATTAGGGTTGTGGGTGGGCGTAGCCCCCCCTATATTGCAGTGTATGCACTATTATATACATGTGTATCGATTAAAAATACATTGAAACATATAAAGTCGGTAAAACTAGTAGCAAAATGTGGGGGGCTGTTCCCACCCACCCCCTACCTTTATATTCTCACTCCAGGGTCGCACTGCAGTGGGGCAGGGGCTATATTCCATTTTCAACCAAATATTATTCGACCAAATGGGCTTTCAATCAAATGAGCTTTCAGTGAAGTGGGCTGCCTGAAATAATTTTCGACGAAATGGAATTTGATCAAAAGCAGTAGACCTATATATATATATATATATATATATATATAAATATGTGTATATATATATATATATATATATATATATATATATATATATATATATATATATATATATATTTATATATATATATATATATATATATATATATATATATATATATATATATATATATATATATATATATATATATATAAATATATATGGATATATAAAGGGTGTGGGGTGCAGGGACTGTCACCCTCCTACATAAAGATGTTTTTCAGATTTTTTTTTATATGTGTGTGTGCAGAAGGTTTCCTATGAAATGCATTTTTAGTGAAACGAGTTTTCAGTCAAATAGGTTTCTGTGATTTGGGTTTCAGTGAAATCAGTTTTCAGTGAAATGACTGCAAAGGTGAGGCTTCTGAACAGCAACAGTGTCACACCTGAAGAAACTATTTGTGAAAGTGCTTGTGCACCAATAAACTGTGTTGCAACCGAGTGGAATTCAGATCCTTGTCTTGTGGTTGGAGACATTTGAGTTAAGCTGTTGTTCTGGAATATTTTTGTTGCTGTTCAGAAGCCTAACCTTTGCAGTTTACTGACTTTGTGTTTACTTTGTGAATATTTTGGAATATCTTTATACAAAGGTGCCTGTAACATTGGGTGGTTTGCACTATATAAAGACTCATACATGTTTCAGACCCGCAGTCGAGGAAAATATAATAAAAAATTTAACGGAAGGAAAAGTTATGAATTTATGATAAGAGTGTGAAGTTTACCACACAGGCACACACACACAAACATAAAACAGAAACAAAGATCAACACATGATTTTTTTATACACTGTGCTCTGATGAGGACACAGGAATTATATGTAATGCTATGTAAAACAAACTTGGGCACAATAATATGTACCAACACATACTGCTAACATTTCACATATCCCCTTAACTAACCCCTACCCTAATACTAACTGACATACTCATCTTTCTGTGTCTCACACAAACATACACACAAGCATGCACACACTGAAGCTATGCACTTACCTAACACTTTACCTATCCCTATCACACAAACACATAAACACACTCAACTCTTCCCAAACCCTACTTACCTGTGTCACTAAAAATGTATCTTTGAGATTTCAATTATTTGTCATTCTAAGCATCTGACAATCTCTATCACCCCTTGCATTTATTGAAACAAATGTACATATGACAAACTACAGGGGAACCACTATGTATATATATATATATATATATATATATATATATATATATATATATATATATATATATATATGTGTGTGTGTGTGTGTGTGTGTGTGTGTGTGTGTGTGTGTAGATATATATACACTCACTCTTTTTGCTGAATACATAAAGTAATACAAATAATGTTATAATGTTGTAAATCACAAATATGAACATATGGATTACCTCTGTTTTATTGTAGGTTTTAACTGCCCAGTGATATATATACTTGATTGTGGGTCACTTCAGTATTTTGTAGACAGTGCAATATTGCGCATACTCATCTTTACATATTCTTCCATCTCACTACATACAAATTTTGGTGGTGTCTGTCCCAGTATACCAAATGCATAGCTTAGGCACCCCTAGACCTCCTTTGCTTTTAGGTAATGTGACCTTCTCCCAGGCAAGTCTAAGTTTAGAACCACGCAAAAAAAAAAAAAAAAACTTACTACCCTTGTCATTTTGGCAAGTTCCAGAATGGTACTCGTGTACCATATATGTAACATCACATGGTAGTGCAGGACTTACATCCTTTGATCAAATTGTAACTCAGAGTTTTTTCCATTTTTTTCAGATTAGTTCTTATCTTTTCCATTATCTCATTATACATTTTTTCCACTGATAGTTTTATGGTCGTACGTAGCCAAAACTTCCAAATGCTAATTAGACTCTACCCACATATTCATGAGCCCTTCGTTTTTATCAGCTCTCCCATTTATTCCCAGTGCTTTTGTCTTATTTCTATTGCTTTCTGTTTCCCACTATACCCCTAAACTTGTCTATAATTGGAATAGTTGTATTCCCTTCTGAGGGTCTTTCAATATAAGCCCCAATCAAAACCTATACAGATATGTATGGAAAGGCTCTCTCCTCTAAAACCTTAAACATAAAGAATCAGCCCCCTCTATCAAAAAACGTATCTTTGTCTAATGACAAAACCAACAGATCCCTCTTTTTTTGCTGCATCTTGTATTATCATTGTTGTTCTTAGTGTCTTCAAATGTCTACTGTCCCCTAACAATTCCACAATGGTCTTCTCCTACCACCCCCCCCCCCATTATTGAGGCAAATCTATTTGCGATTATTGACATTAAAAGTTTTTTAATCAGCTGAAATAATTCAGGTCTATTTATTCTTTGCCTTCTTTTTGTATTACCACTATTATGCCCTTTTTTTCCAAGATGCCTGCATCTTCCCAGTCTGCAAAATCTCATTAAACATTTGAACCCACAGTCCTCCAAAAGCCTTCCCCTCCCATCTTCCACACTTCAGCTGGTATGTCACCCTCTCCAGGGGACTTACTGCATTTCTGCCTCTCTGTCACTTCTCTTATCCCTTCTGCTATTCTTCTTCTTTGCAGTTTAGCATTTTGCTGCTTATCTATTTTTTTCTAAAATTAATGTCCTCTGTAAGGAGAAGAGGAGGGCGAAGGCATGCCCGAAGGCAGTAAGAGAGGAGGAAGGTTAGGAGTGTAGCAGTGAGGGTAGGAACTTTGAATGTTGGCAGTATGACTGGTATAGGAAGAGAGCTAGCTGATATGATGGAGAGATGTAAGGTTGATATATTGTGCGTGCAAGAGACCAGATGGAAGGGAAGTAAGGCCAGGTGTTTTGAAAATGGGTTCAAATTGTTCTATCATGGTGTGGATGGCAGGAGAAATGGGGTAGGGGTTATACTAAAGGAACAACATGCCAAGAGTGTTTTAGACGTGAAGAGAGTGTCTGACAGAGTTATGTTTATGAAGCTCAAAATTGATGGTGTAATGATGAATGTTGTAGTGCATATGCTCCACAAGTTGGGTGTGCGATGGATGAGAAAAAGAAATTTTGGAGTGAGTTGAATGAAGTTGTGGTGAGTGTACCCAAGGGTGAGAGACTAGTGATTGGAGCAGACTTTAATGGGCATGTTGGTGAAGTGAACAGAGGGGATGAGGAAGTGATGGGTGGGTATGGTGTTAAGGAGAGGAATGCAGAAGGTCAGATGATTGTGGATTTTGCAAAAAGGATGGACATGACTGTGGTGAATATATATTTTAAGAAGAGGGAGGAGCATAGGGTGATGTACAAGAGTGGAGGAAGATGCACACATGTGGATTATATCCTATGTAGGAGGGCCAGTCTAAAGGAGATTGGAGACTGAAACGTGGTGGCAGGGGAAAATGTAGTTAAGCAGCATAGAATGGTGGTCTGTAGGATGATGTTGGTGATCAAGAAGAGGAGGAGGAGTGTGAAAGCAGTGCCAGGATTAAATGGTAGAAGTTAAAAAAGGGTGATTGTGAAGTGGAGTTTAGGGAAGAGTTAAGACAGGCACTGGGAGGCAGTGGAGAGTTACTGAATAGCTGGGTAACTACAGCAGAACTAGTAAAGGAGACTGCTAGAAAGGTGCTTGGTGTGACATCTTGACAGAGGAAGGAGGACAAGAAGACCTGGTGGTGGAATGAGGAAGTACAGGAGAGTATACAGAGGAAGAGGCTGGTGAAGAAGAAGTGGAATTGTCAAAGAGATGAAGAAGGTAGACATGAGTATAAGGAGATGAGGCGCATTGCAAAGAGAGAGGTGATGAAAGCTAAGGATAAGGTGTATGGAGAGTTGTATGAGAGATTGGGCACTAAAGAGGGAGAAAATGACCTGTATCGATTGGCTAGACAGAGGGACAGAGCTGGGAATGATGTGCAGCAAGTAAGGGTGATAAAGGATAGTGAGGGAAATGTACTCACAAGAGAGGAGAGTATGTTGAGTAGATGGAAAGAGTATTTTGAGAGGCTGATGAATGAAGAGAAAGAGAGAGAGAGAGAAGGTTGGATGATGTTGGGATAGTGAATCAGGAAGTGAAAAAGATTAGCAAGGAGGAAGTAAGGGCAGCTATGAAGAGGATGAAGAATGGAAAAGGCTGTTGGCCCAGATGACATCCCAATGGAAGCATGGAGGTGCTTAGGAGAAATGGCAGTGGAATTTTTAACTAGATTGTTTAATGAAATTTTGGAAAGTCATAGGATGCCTGAGGAGTGGAGAAAAAGTGTTTTGGTACCTATCTTTAAGAATAAGGGTGATGTGCAGAGCTGCAGTAACTACAGAGGAATAAAATTGATCAGTCACAGCTTGAAGTCATGGGAGAGAGTAGTAGAAGCTAGGTTAAGAAGGGAGGTGATGATTAATGGTCACCAGTATGGTTTCATGCCAGAAAAGAGCACTACAGATGTGATGTTTGCTCTGAGAGTGTAATTGGAGAAATACAGAGAAGGTCTGAAGGAGTTGCATTGTGTCTTTGTAGACTTGGAGAAAGCATATGACAGGGTGCTTAGAGAAGAGTTGTGGTATTGTATGAGGAAGTCAGGAGTGGCAGAGAAGTATGTTAGAGTGGTACAGGATATCTACGAGGGTAGTGTGACAGTGGTGAGGACTGCAGTGGGAGTGACAGATCCGTTTAAGGTGGAGGTGGGATTATATCAAGGATCAGCTCTGAGTCCTTTCTTATTTGCAGTGGTGATGGACAGGTTGACAGATGAGATCAGAGAGGAGGCCCCGTGGACTATGATGTTTGCAGATGACATTGTGATCTGTAGTGAGAGTAGGAATCAGGTTGAGGAGACTCTGGAGAGGTGGAGATATGCTCTAGAGGGCAGATGAATGAAGGTCAGCAGGGCTAAGACAGAATATATGTGTGTAAATGAGAGGGAGGGTATAGTAATGGTGAGGATGCAGGGAGTAGAGTTGGTAAAGGTTAAGTACTTGGGATCAAGAGTTCAGAGTAATGGTGAATGTGGAAGAGAGGTGAGGAAGAGAGTACAGGCCGGGTGGAATGGGTGGAGAAGAGTGTCAGGAGTGATTTGTGACAGATGGGTACCAGTAAGAGTGAAAGAAACGGTCTACAAGACAGTAATGAGACCAGCTATGTTATATGGGTTGGAGACAGTGGCAGTGACAAAAAGGCAGGAGTCAGAGCTGGATGTGGCAGAGTTAAAGATGTTAAGATTTGCACTCAGTGTGACTAGGATGGATAGGATTAGGAATCAGTATATTAGAGGGTCAGCTCATGTTGGACAGTTTGGAGACAAAGCAAGAGAGATGAGATTGCATTGGTTTGGACATGTGCTGAGGAGGGATGATGGGTATATTGGGAAAAAGATGCTAGGGATGGAGCTGCCAGGTAAGAGGAAAAGAGGAAGGCCTAAGATAAGGTTTATTGACATGGTGAGAGAGGACATGCAGGTGGTTGGTGTGACAGAGCAAGATGCAGAGGATAGGAAGAAATGGAAAGAGATGATCCCCTGTGGCGACCCCTAATGGGAAAAGCCGAAAGATGATGATGATGTACTTCGTAAGTCTGCTCAGGATTCTCCTCTCTTAATTTGTCTGCTACATATAACCTTTTATAATACTTCCTAAAAGCCCTTCTTATAACGCTCTGCTCAGCTACATAGATTCAGTTGTGTTCACCATAATTTGAAGACCATGCTTTCTACCTGTTGCTGCCTTAATCTGTTTGTCAATAATTTTACAGCTTTGGGGTAAGCAGAGTATAACTTCAACACTGCTGCTCTTGGTGTCATAATTCTTTCATTCTCCATTTTTTTAATTCTTTTTTTAATTCCTTTTCTCTCTTTCCTCCTTCTCCTCTCTTACCTCAGTATTCCTGTAAAGGTCTGTACTTCCTAGAAAATTGCTATCCTGTTCTGTTCAGCCCCTTCTTTCTTACTTTTAGAAACCTGCTTAACATCTTTCTGTAGATCTTCCTTTATTTTTTTATACTCCAACGCACCCTCTCCTAGTGCCTTTAGCTTTTACTTTATCTTTATCAGCCCTCTCTCAAAGTCACCTTTCTCCAAAATACAACTTAGAAAATGCCAGTATCTCTCAAATACATCTTTGTCAACATCAGCACTCTATGCACAGAAACGCATGGGCAGAACATTATATAGGCCCTACAGTTATCAGGCCAAAATGTTTCCTCCATATTCTCTTTGACTTTATTAAACTTATCAATTCTGAAACATTTCTGCCACTTTGGACTATAATATGTATAACCTCATTGCCCTTGTTGTGAATTGGGGCACATGATTTCATGTTGTCTTAATGCTCTCAGCAATCCTTGAATTTTTTTTAACCCTAAATAACTGTTTACAGTTTATAATACTATCCCCTTTTCTCTTCCCCACAAAATGTTATGCTCCAGTCTCCCAACACAATCGGCAAACCTTCTTAGAAGCTCATAAAGTATGACAATATTTTTGTTACTCACCCCATGGTAGCATTTGGTGGTATATAAATCAAGACTACTGCCATTATCAAGCTTCAGCATCTTATTCTCCATCCTGCCATAGATTCCTCTTGGTCCTCCAACCTTCCAATTACCTCATTTGTTAACCTTCTGTCTGCTATCTCAACCACACCTCTTCTCCTAGGTCCCATATAGCTTGATTGTACCAAAACCTTATAACATTTGCATTCTAGTTTAGAGGTGTGTTTTCTGCAACAACACTAATTGTGCATCTTCTTTTTTAACCATTTGCAAAATATGATGCCTTTTTACTGGGTTAGTGAGCTGATTTATATTCAAACAAGTTATCTTGTCCATTCCTTCCATTTTTCCTCTCTTCTTTTTTAACTGGCTGAAACTTTTTCCTAATTCATTAAAACCCACCATTCTCAGTTAGCGTTGTCATCTCACAGCAAGACGTTCTTCGGTTCAATTCTCGGCTGGAGTTCTTTCTGTGCAGAGTCTGCATGTCCTCCCTGCGGCTGCGTGAACTTTAAAGACATGCAGGTAGGAGCGTGTGCATATGGGTGTGCCTTCCATGAAGGTTGGGTGTTGGGCTGGCAACTTAGCAATGTAAAAAAAACACTGCCAATCAATCTGCGGACCAGTGATCCGCTGTGGTGACCCCTAACCGGGAAAAGCTGAAAGACATTGCTATTCTCTCCTTTTTCCCTCTCTGTCTTTCCCATTTTCTTTTCCTCACTACTCTTTGCCCTGCTGAAATATTATTTTCCTCTCAGTCCTTCTTTACTAAAATCTGTATACTTTGATTAACTATATGCAAATATTTACATTCCAAGGAGGGGCCAAGGTCCTATTGGCAATCAGATCGCTTGCCTCCAATCTGGCCCAGATGTGAGTTAGCGACATGCTCAGAGACAGATTAAGTTCCTCCTGCCCTCCTGCACATATCAGTACTTCTGATATCCTCCACTTATCTTTTCCGTATCACTTGTAAGACTGAGGATCTTCACTTAAAAGTAGTTTATTTATTTATTTATTTTTTATTTTACATTTGTTAACCAGGGGTGTCTGACTGAGCCGAAAAGGCCCTTTTTCAGCAGAGGCCCGGGGAGAAAACCTCCACAAAGATAAAATTACAGACACATTTAGTTATTTAGACATAATCAGTATACACACAATTACAAGAGACATGTTTTTTGCAGTGGTATGCGGCGCAAACAGTTACGGTGGAGAGAAGAATCAAAAAAATATTAATTTTAAAAATAAAGGTAAGTAATAGATTTGTGGTGTACAGCTGAACTTTGGAATGTAGGTAGAATACATACATAGTACACAGGTACAGTACATACATTGTAGATTAGCCAGTGTTTGTGAGTAAGATTGAAAAACTATTATCAATTGCTCTAGATTTAGTATGTATATGTTATCTGCTTTCACTAGCCTGGGGAGCAATCATGGCACTGCCAACTTTGCTTGAGATGTTGCCTGATGAGGTCTTTAAAGGAGGCTTTGGATGATGTGTTTTGAATGCTAGTAGGGACACAGTTCCATTTTTTAGCCACTGAACTACTATATAGTGCATCTCCAAAGCTAATGTAGCTGTTGGTGACTTCTAGTAGTAGTTTGCTTGATGATCTAAGAGGCCTTTTGGCTGAGTGATGTTGTACTAGGTTTTTGAGGGCAGGACACTTACTGGGGAGGTAATAGATAGAATGACAGAGGCAGAGCTGATTGTAGGTTAGGATGTTGGGCAGTTCAAGCCAGTGGAGCTGTCTCAAAGCAGTACAGTGATGAGTTCTATATGAGCAATTTACAGCAAAGCGGGCCATTCTGTTATAGCAAGCTTCCATTTTGTTTAGTTCAGTTTTGTTGAGATTAGTCAGAATGGGAGATGCATAGAGTAGGATGGATAGAAGTTGGCAGCGAGCAATGGCTGATCTTGTGTTGTTGGTAAGAAATGGTTTGATACGGTAGAGTGACCCCAGCTTGGCATGTACTTTTTTAATAGTTAAGTTCAGATGACTATCAAATTTTAGGTGGGAGTCTATGATTACTCCCAATAGCTTAGCTTGTGCCACTGGAGCAATTGGAGTAGCATTTGTGGAGTAGATAGTGAATTGACTGTTAGTGTTTTTGTTAGAACTGGTTATAATCATAAGCTGAGTTTTCTTTGGATTGAGGATAAGTTGGGCTTTGGTAAGGTAGTTTTCAATGTCAGAGAATGCTAGTTGAGTTGTTTGCAGGAGGGTGGGAATGTTTTGTGCAGCACAGATTAAGGTAGTGTCATCTGCATACTGAATTATAGATGCATGCTGTGTGGAGGTGTGGAGGTCATTTGTGAAGACTGTGAATAGTAGTGGTCCTAAGACAGAACCCTGTGGGACTCCTATAGTTATGGGCAGCTGAGGAGAGAGAATTTTCCCATTTCACAGCTTGGTACCTGTCAGTTAAGTAGCTTTGGAACCAGGTAAGAGTGGAATTAGATAGATGATATTGGTTTAGTTTGTTTAGCAGGATTTGGTGTGAGACTGTGTCAAATGCTTTGGACATATCCAAAAAAGAGTTGACACTTGCAGGCCTTCATTTTTGAGATGGTTTACTGTGTCTGTGAAGCAGAGGAGAGCTGTAGTGGTACTATGGGCAGGTCTGAAACCATGCTGAGTAGGTGACAGGATGTTGCAGTCTAGGAGATAGTTTAGCATCTGGGTATGGATGCATTTTTCTAGGATTTTGGCCAGGGGGGAGAGTAAAGCAATGGGTCTGTAGTTATTAAGTTCAGTGGAGGTCCCGCCTTTATGTATGGATGTAACATAGGATATTTTCCAGTGTTTGGGCACATAGTTTTCAACAATTCATCTGTTTATGAGAATGGAGTCAGGGATAGCAATAGCATCTGCTGTGAGTTTCAAGAAATAGCTGGGGAGTAGGTCGGATGCTGCTGATGAGGTTTTTAGTTTGGAGAGCATGCTTTTGATTGAAGTGGTGGAAACTGTTTTGAGGGTAAAGCTTGTATTAGTGTTATTTGTGTTGGGGGTGTAGTGAGGAAGGAACTGTCCTGTGATACTAAGGATAGAATTGAGTTCACAAAGTGGGAGATGAATTGTGTTTCGATGGGAACTTTAGTGTCAGGGGTGGTTGGTTTGGGGGTAGCCTTTTGGGTGGATTTTAGTAGCTGGTTCACATTTTTCCAAAATTTTTGCGGGTTGTGTTGGTATTTAGTTTGTAATGTTGTGTAGTAGGATTTTTTGTCCAGCCTAATGCATTTTTTAGCATGGTTGCGCAGTTCTTGGTACTTAGTTAGGCTTTTTGTTTCTTTCTTTTTCTGATAGTAATACCAGGCAGTGTCTCTGGACTTGAGGATTTGTTTGGTTTCTTTACTGAGCCAGGGGTTTGTAGAGGTTCTAACCTTGATTTTGCGCAATGGAGCGACAGTGTCTAGGTGTTGTAGAAATGTTTTGTTGAAATATGCTACAACCTGGTCAAGTGGGAGGGTTTTTAGGGGGGTCCAGTCACAGTTACACAGTAATGTGTTGAGGACCTCAGGAAAGAATTTTTTTGTGTTTCTAGTGGATATATAGTTAGTGGTTTTGCATATGCTTGTTCTACTATGTATAAAGTAGATTATGTTGTGGTCACTTAATGTGTCTGGGAGACTGCCTGTGTGAGGGTACAATGTGGGGTTGCTAGTTAGGACCCAGTCAAGGATGGATTCCCTTTTAGATTTTTTATCACACCTAGTTGGAATTTGGACTAGCTGCTGGTAGCCATGGAGATTTATTAGATTACTTGGTGGTTCTGATATACAGGTGAACCAATCTAGGTTGAAGTCCTCCATAATAAAGGTTTCTTGTGAGTATGTGGAAGAACACCAGGATAAGAAGTCTTCAAGGCTAGCAGGTGTATTACCAGGTGGAATATAGATCACAATTGTGGTGATGACCTTTTTAGGGTGAAGTTGAAGTTGTGAGATAAGTATGTCCCAATTATTGGGGGAGGGGTAGGAGTTTGGTAATTGATGGACAGTTAAGTTGGACTTGTAGAGTAAGGCAGTTCCACCCCCTTTACAAAGTGGTCTGTCTTGTCTAATGATATTGTATTGTATGTTTTTATTTAGCCAGGTTTCTGTTAAAGCAACTATGTCTGGGGAGTAGTGTGCTATTGTGGTCTGGAGTTCAGGTATTTTATTTTTGATACTTCTAATATTAATACTTAGCATTACAAGATGGTTGGTTTTGCTGCTGTTGTTGATTTGCCCAGGGATGAAGAAAGTGGGGGTGTTATGTTCTGACATTTGTGTTGGAGCAGTTTGTGTTGGACAGGATGGATTTGGGCCTGGGTTGGGGTGGATATCCCCACTTATGGTGAGCCTGGAGATAAAATTGTTATACAGATGTTAGAGTTTGGTGAGGAGTGTGAGAAAGTATTGTGTTTTTTGGAGTAGGAATGAGAGCATATGTGTTTAGTTCTGAATTGGTCCGTTATGTAGTTCTTGAATAAGTGTGGGCAGATATTATTATAATGTGTGGTGTCTGTGTATGAGAGTGCATAATGCAGTGTTGTGCTACTAAGTTTAGGGATATTGCTAGAGTGATAACTTGTGGTGTTGTAAAGAATTATGAGAAGACAGACTAGATTTAGTTGTGTGATAGTCATGGTTATAAAGTTTATGTTGTTTCTAGGGGGGGTCTGAATAGGAATTATAGGGCTGCACTATATGTGGATGGGGAAGTAGTGTGGGTGATGCAAAAAATGCCTAGTGGGAATGAGAGTGATTGGGAGTATTTTGTGTGGAGCAAGTTGGTGTGGTTTAATGTGATATGACTTGAGGAGCTGTGACTGGTGGAGGTGATGTGAGGGTGAGCTGTGGGTGTGGCTATGATTACTATAAATGTAGAGGTAGTGGGGGGAGGGAATAGGGGCAGGGCAGGAGTGGAGAGAGCCCAGCATTATCGAGGTGAACGGAGCGGGGCAGAGCCAGAGCCAACCAAGGCAAGACAAAAAGGTAAGTATTACTTTACAAATCTGAACACATTTAAAACAAATTCCTGAGGTCTAATGGCTTACCGGCTAGCAGAATGTAATTGCTGAAGAGCACTTGTGTCCTGGTGGGAGACTAGAAATTTAAAGATAGCTCCATGCTCAGCAGGATTCTAATATAGACTTTGTATTGGGGAGGGAGATAGCACAAGGGGTGTAAACCAGGTGGAATGCAAAGAAACCAGAGAGGCAATCAGTGGAAATCAGTGAAGGCCTCAGAAAGGTTAAGTAATAATTCAAACTACCTGTAAAGTGAAGGAGAGAAGAGACAGCAAAGTTTATTAAGGTTGGGAGTGTGTCTTTACATTGACTTGCTGATTAGTAACCAGTTTGTGCACAGATTAGAGTAGGGAGATACATTAGCAATGATAGAGATGCAAATAAGCAGGTGATCCTCCAAGTGATACAAACTAAGGCAGAAAGAACTGAGAGGGCTGCTTGATGGTTAATTTAATTTAGTCACAGGGATGTGAATTAAAATCTATACTGTCTATTGGACAGTTAGGATTACTATATAAATATATATATATATATATATATATATATATATAGTATAAAATATATATAGTAGAACAGGCCTGAAAATATAAAGTCAGGCCCGTGTCTTCATTCTATATATACAGTTTCAGTAAAAGCAGAAAGGAAAGGTTTAGATAATCTTCAGGTTAAGCATGAGAAATTCAGGAATAACAGGTCTCAAGGGAAAACTATGTGCCTTTCACAAGGGAATGTTATGTGCTATCTCAATGGAATGTAAAGACTTTCTTGAGACAGAGAACAGGCCGTTAGGCACCTGAAATAATAAACATTGTTTGTATGGTACAAGCTCTGGGAATCATTGCTGAAGGGGTGGATAAAGCTACTACAGGAACATTACTGAACAAGAGGCAATATAACATGTATGTTTGAATATGATCACTCAGTTAAGTTTTGGTTCAAGACCTGCTCAGATACTTATTGTGCTTTCGGTTATTTGACATATTATGCTGCTATATGTCAGTTTCAGTGTGCTCTTGTGACATTTATACATGCTGCTATTATGCAGTGTTGCTCACTGTGTTATTGTGAAATAAACTATAATCATCAGTAATCCGGTACAACAGAATTTGTATTTTTTACACCAGTTGTGCTTGTTCCTTAAATCTTTTACCATTACCTTGTCTATATTTTCTTCTAAGGCTTCCCACCCATCACCGTTTAACCTGCTTGTCTTTTCACCAGTCGTTCTTCCCTACTCTCTCTATTATGTATTACAATGATTTCAATCTATCTCATGTTTCCCCATTACTGCCCCACATGTCTAGTCATTTACTCTCTTTTCCTTTTGTATTTCTTTAATGGTCTATTCTACACATCCTTTCCCAACATCAATGTTTCTTTTTGTGTTATTGCTATACGATTGATCAGTCATTGCATTTCAGTGATCTCTTCCATTCAACATACCCTCTTTTTTCATTTAACAATACTTTCAATATGCATCAACATTTATCCCAGCTTATCAAATATGATTCACATTGATTATATTATTTTAGGCTTTAGTGTCATTAGCTGAGTGAACAACAACTTTTATTTGACCACAGATCCTTTTGAGTTGTTTGAAAGTCTCTGCTTCATTAAATGTAATGTTTCTTGCAACACTTTGTATGTCTTAAAAAGTGAAAAGTACCCCATCAACATGAAGTTTTTTGTCCCAATTTGCTATTCATGTTCTGCTCAGCTCTCCATATTCTTCCCTGGCACTTGTTTCAGGCTTCTCTGGCCCTTTACTCCTGCCATTGTTTCTTCAGGAGACACAAAAGACTTTTGATGTTCTAGGAAAAATGTTTTCAGAATTGCTGGTGCTGCATCTTCCATTTCTAACAAAGCTAGCATCCATCAACTTCAGTTTTACTTCTGCTATATTCGCTCTTGCCTTCAATGATTTGCTCTCCATAATTAGTTTGTGCAGTACATCAAAGAGCTCATTAACCAAATTTTGAAATTTACTTTACTTTATCTTCATTTTACACCTTCCATTTTCCTCTCATTCCAATTCCCAACATCCAGACAGACAGCTTCTAATACTATTTCTCTTTTAATGATAACCTTTGGATGATATTATGTTTGGATTATATATTATAGTTCTTATGATCAACATCAACCTCATATGATCAACATCATATGAGTGACTTTTTAAACATGGAATATATAATAAAAACGAAAAAAAAAAGAAAAACTTACCTAAGCCCCGAAGCCTCTGCAGCCCCCCCACACCCCCGCTACTTAAATATATTAACTATGAGATTGCACTTCAGTGCAGAAAAAGATTCCTGTTAATCTTAGAACTATTTGTTTAATCATTTTACTTGTAAAACTACTTTAAACATTTTGCCCACAAGTGACATTCTAACTTTTACATTTTTTAGGTCATAATATCCCTAAGAACTTTTTTTTTCAAGTTTGTTTCCATCCCTACCTCTGCCATACTTGTTTTTCTTTTTTTCCTCTCTACCTTCCCCCTCCCCCCCTTCTATTCTCAATCTTCTCCTTTCTTCTTCTTCAAGCAAATATCATTTAACTCAGATGATCTTTGCAAGGGCAAAACACTGTTTTTCTCTTATTTTCTATGTAAATAACATGAACACAGTGCACATGTACTTAGTTCATCTGTAGCACATCTTGAGTGTTATCAGAGCACATTCAATTAATTATATTCATAAACTGATGATTCAACACGTTTTCAGGATATCATATTGTTATTATGCTGTTCTATGTATTATTATGGGGAAGGTACCTATGTATTTATTATTTCCTGACTATGACCCCAGATCATACATTTGTTACTGATGCATGTGATATTGACATTAGGATCAGACAGTCCCTTTGATAAATAGTTTATTGTTAGCACAATTGTTTTATGTTATTTTTATTTTAAACATTTTTTGTATAAATTATTTTATTTCATTTATATTTGGCCAGATTACAATTAAGATATGGTTAAGATTGATGTATTAAGACTATAGTGTAAAATCCATCTCTTAAATAATTCAGTTCATTGAACGATTCGTTAATTGGGGTAGTCTAGTTTGATCATTTTTCCCTGTAATTTTTATTTGATTTATGTGTATTAATTTATATAATTACCTGGGGTTTTATTGGGCACAGCCCCAAAACATTATTTCTTGTGTTTGTGTCTGTTGCTTGGCCCAACAGCATTTCTGTAATGTGTGTTTTACATTATGCATTCCCATTCCTTTATCTATTCTTTTATATATATATATATATATATATATATATATATTATATATATATATATATATATATATATATATATATATATATATAATATATATATATATATATATATATTATATCCAGAATAAATAAAAAAAGAGAATAAAAAAAAGTCTATCTATATTCACCTTTGAATAAAAAAAAAAGTAAATATTAAATGTACATATGTAGCTAAAACTAAAAAAAAAAAAAAATTTATACATTGTTTTTTTATGGAAACTGCTTATCTTGCTTATGCAATGCATTTCATTACTTTTTCTTTTTTTTAATTTTAATTAATTTTCAGAACTGTACTAGTGTTTTTCCCCATTGGTAGAAGTGAGCAGTGCCAGGTGCTGTATAATACAGTTTTATAGCAAACAAGGTATAACTGAGGAGAGAAAGACTAGAATATGTATTAGGCTGCCTGAAACAACCTGCTAAGAAAGTGCTGTGTCAGGGCTACTGCAACAGTCATAAATGAGAAGCAGTCCTCCTGTGCAGATTGTGCAGTAATACTGACTGTGGATTTCTGAGGCTTAGAAACTGTTGTTTTGTTATACCTAATAAAGCTGACTACCACAAACTTGTCTTTCATTTGTCATGTATCTGAAAAGTACAAGGGTGTAGCTGCTGCACAGCACGTAGGGCTATGGCGGCATGCAGTAACTGAGGTGAACTTATTTAGGACGGTTTGTCTGGAGAGTTTAGAATGTGGATCTGAAATAACTGATAAAAAGCAAAAACAAATGTTGTTTAGTAATGTGTTGTACTGGGTTCCTGGCAGCATTGCCTTCTGTTAACCTTTGATTTCAGTTGTATGTAGTCCTGAATGTACAGGAAAGTGTGAAACACTAACAGGTGCAGACTGCAAAACTAGAGTGTGTAGAAAAGTATGTACTAGGCAGAAATAATTCTAGCAGCAGCCACCACTTCCCCAGTAGCTCAGTTTGATAAGGAGTAGATGTACAGTTCCCTTTTGCACACACACCATGGTTCTAAACCAGAGACTTGTACTAACATATCTTTCTAGTTCTACAGCAGTAAACCTGAATATTTGTAGAAACACTCATCTATTGTGAACAGATATTTTCCCCACAGGGCAGACAGGTAACGAAATATTTGCAGAAGCAGTATGATTGCTATAGCCATGAACTGTGTACAAATGTTCCAATGACCAGCACCATTTCTACAAATAAAAGCTGGGTAGGTATCTACACTCTGCAGTCTTGCCAATACAAGCCTCGCAAGTGTCACGCTGTCATGGATAGTGTCCACTGTTGCCAATAAACCTGCACCCAGATGAAATCACAGTACAAGTATGCCATAAGCACACTCACAGAACAGCATGACAGGGAACACATCACTATTCATACCTGTAAGTATGACAGGTACGGGTCCCCTATACCCCGTACTTAGAGTTGTCATACCTTGCCCCATAGGAGTCCTGCTCCACATATGTACAGGTGCACATGTGCTGCAGTAGCTCCATGGCCCAGGTAGATGTTAGGCGGGGGCAGAACTGTAGAGTACTAAACAGTACTATATTGAGAACTATCAGTGAATGCAGTTGTTAATGGAATTGTTTTAATTTCCCCACCACTCATCTGCTCCAATAATTGCAATACATTTCATATGGGTATGTTATTCTCAAAACCTACTGTTGGATCTGTGTTCCATTCTGGTTATTATATTTGAAAAAATGTGCATACTAACATACCTTGTTGAATAACCATTGTTGTTAGCCTGGTGCCATAAATATAACCGGCATGCTGTTGCAATCCTGACTGCCATTCCATGTCTGCATGTGTTCAGTTTGCCATGCCATTGTTACTATTCCATTGTTCTGGGTCAATTGGAAAACCCATGCATGATGTTTTGACTAATGCTGAAATGTTTTGTTCATGACTAAGCAATACACCTTGCTAATTCTCACTGCATAGCACATTTAGGTAGGCCGATCCCGGCAAATCCACCTGTCTCACCACATCTGGCCATGGCAATGTGTTCCAGCACATCTCGGACCCAATCCAAAGCTCCCTCTTCCACTGGTCCTGCACCAGTGCAGGGGATGGTGCTCATTGCCCTCATGGACATGGATGTAGAGAGCATCCCGTCACCTGATGTGAGCTCTGTGGGATGGTGCTCAGTGTTCTCCAGACCAAGCAGGATGTCTGACTGCACCAGATGGAGGACAGTCTGTCACAGCTTGAGGGTTAGCCTGCCCCTCCACCTCAGCCCCCAGCGCAGCCACCTTTGGGGGCATGAAGGGGTAGTGGTGACTGCCACCAGGTGGGGACATCAGTCTCACTACTACCATCTAGGGGGGGGGTCATGGGCATTGGATTCCCTACTATCCTCCCCATCCAAGGTGTTTATCCCCCTCATGTGTCACACACCACCCCTGTCTGCTGTCTTGTGTGTCTTGTCTGTCTGCCAAAGCAAACTCTCCTATCAAATATACCTCCCTACAGTTACCTACATTTCTTTCCCAACATCTGTCCTAAAAAAAAATGACATCCCATACATAGCTCTGCATTTCATCCCCATATAAAGTCCCATTATACAATCTTCCCCGCTAATTATCATTTTTTTATGTAGCCCACACCCCTCCCTGTGGGGTGTGAGACTCTAAATTCCAAATTGCCCACCTTGAAATCAGCTGTTGCTGCCAAAGGAATGCAGAGCTATGGTCCTTTGCTACCCCCATCCTGCACATTCCTAGCTCCCTCTCATCTTGTTTTTCCCCCTGCTTGCCCCCATTTCACCACTTTCCTATCTCCCTTTTTTCTTTCCTTTTTTAAAATTAGCTTGGGTTTAAGAGGACGTAAGTGAAAACAAGCAGACGTAAGTGTCACTTAGCATCACTTAGCTCCACGCAATCCCACTTACAACTGCTTATAACTGTTTGAATCACCCTGTGTCATGCACAGAGTGTTCTGCCTAGCAACAAAATAACTGGCACTCCCAGGGCTTGAACCCAAGACCCTTTACACTATAGTCAGAGCAATATACAAGTAGGCAATCTTGGAGGGGGGAATTCAATGATGTTTTTCATATATATTCTGCAGTAAACCTAGCTAACAGTAATAGAAAAACACAGCCCTGCCAGGGGTTGAACCCAGGACGCCTTACACTATCATCAGAGCAACATACCAGTAGGCCATCTGGCAAGTGAAAACTCAGTGTTGTTTTATTACATATATACTGCAGTGAAATCTTGTAATAGTCCTACAACATAATAAATCCTGCCACATACTGAGGCTAGGACCTTTGGAATAACAGTCATGGCTATGCACCAGTAGGCCAGCTGACATTGGAGGAATTATTATTGATGTTTTGAAATATGTTCTGCAGTAAACTCATGTAACAGTACTGACAGAACAATGCACTGCTGAGCACACAGGCCCATCTGAAGCTCACTCACAGCAATGCACCACTAGGCAATCTCATTTCTGGAGAAATAACATATCTTTCTAAATATACTCTTCTGTGATGTCATTTAACACCACTTTAAACATACATCCCTGACAAGTGTAGGTCCAAGGATTCAATGAACAACAGTTCACTGACATACAGCAGTAGTCCACCTTCAACCTTTGGGAATCACAGCCCGTGTTAACTACATATCCTGACTACTAGTGCCACAACGTCCCCATATAATGTGCTACCTGACAGCACAATGTGGCTTGTGATGCACACACTGAATCAGTACACAGTCAAACACATCTTGGTGTGGGGTTGGGAGGGTGGCCTTAACTATGGTTAAGGTGTTTGCCATACAAACACAAGGTGCATGGTTTGAGTCTCACAAGGGATATCTGGCTAGGCTTAAAATAGATCGCAAGGGCAGTTAGCTTAGTATGAACCTATGGATTTATGGGAGGCCTATCATGTCAGGTATAGCTCATGACTACACAAACTGCTGCTGAATGATAGCATGAATAGCGAATACCCTGTAGCTGTATCTACAACATTCTCACTAGGAACCTCCATGGCAAAGGTCAGGTATGTTCTGAATTACTGCTTGACAGTATCACATACACTGATCCCATTGACTTACTCAATCTGCTAGCAGATAGGTGCAGTACAAAATACACCCACCAGTCCCCCCAGGGACCTTCCATCATCCAAGACAGTTGTCCTCCACCTGACATCTCCATGGATTGAGTCTTGCAGGCACAACCATGGCAACACACTGCTTCCTTGGGACCTCTACAACCCCAGGCAGTATTATACACCATCTCTGGCCAAAAATGCCCTCACCGTTGAGTATCCTATTCAACTGTGGCCTACATACTGCCTTCATTCCAGCATAGTAGATAATGGTCAATGCCATCCCATTGCACTAAGGTGTTACCACTATTAACCATGGAAAGTATCAGACCATTACCCTGACAACTCCAACCTGTAAAGCCATGGAGCATATTATTATGGATCCCAAAGACATAGGCAATCTGCAAGCACTGGAGGCCGCATAGTTCAGATTCCTCAAGGCAACTTCCCAATGGTTGTAACTGGGTGACTGGCTGGAGGCTGTCACCAAGGCCCTGTATGAGGGAAACACAATACATGGGGCTTACCTTGAGTTGGCCAAGGCCTGTGACATAATCCCCTACCAGGTCATCATCAAAAAGCTGACATCACTTGCCATAGATCATTGTCTTTTCATGTGGGTGGCCAAATGGCTGACTGACAGGGCCCTCAATCTCAACATAGGCACATCCACCTCCAATACCACACATGTCAGTACTGGAGTATCCCAGGGATCTGTCCTGGGACCCCTACTGTTTTGCAAATATTTTTCAGCAGTACAGGCAAAGATGACAGACATGTGGCTGACCATGTTTACCAACAACTATCACTTGGGTCAGTGACTACCCAAGCAATGTAAACATGCTGCAAGAGGGTCACACAGCAACTGATGACTGCTGAAACATGCATGGCATCAGGCCACATGCCATACAAGGTAACCTCATACCATTTGCCAAAGGCACAACACCTACTGCATACCACATGACTGCCAACCCATGAAGCATACAACCTGTGTTGAGAGACCTGCGTACTGAGGAAGATAGCAACCTCACATGTGACCATCATGTAGCAGCAGTGGTCATAAAATACATGTGTGGATCAGCCCTCAAAATGGTATAACCAAGACACATACACCCACTCAAAAAGCCAGTGCTGAGCTTAGAACCCTTACCTAGCTATTTATTTATACTAAAGTATTATGCAATTACAACATGCCCCATTCAGATTACTGGGCTACAGAGAGTCTGAAGGGACTTATAAGGAGTGTGTCATCAGACAACCTTCTAAATTAGTCAATGGGTACCATAGTGGGTTCAACAAGCCTTAAAATGATATAATCAACACACCCACAGAGAAGATTTGCTTCTCACACACAATCATTCATACACACAAAGTTGGCAGTGCTGAGCTTATAAGCTTTATCTATCTAGTTACATGTACTACAGTATTACACAGTTACTATACATGTTACACAGATTGCTGGGCTACAGAAGGTCTGAAGGGACTTCTAAGGTGTGTGTCATCAGACAGCCTTCTAAAGTATGGCAATGGGTACCATAGTGGGTTCAACAAGCTTCAAAATGATATAATCAACACACTCATACAGGAGATATGCTTCTCACACACAATCATTCATACACACATAGTTGCCAGTGCTGAGCTTAGAACCCCTACCTATCTAGTTACTTGTATTACACAGTTACTATATGAGCCATGCAGATTATTGAGCAACAGAGGGTCTTACGGGACTTCTAAGGTGTGTGTGTCATCCGACAGCCCTCAAAAGTAGGGCAATGGGTACTATAGTGGCCACCACAGGCCTCAAAATGATATAATCAATACAGCAATGCTTCTGTCTCTGTCTCATACACACATACATACTTGCCAGTGCTGGGAATAGAACTTTTACCTATCTACTTATTTGTACTACAGTATTATGCAGTTACTACATGCACCACACAGATTAGAAGGTTGCTAAGTGACTGAAGTGACTTCTAAGGTGAGTGTCATCAGATGGCCCTCTAAAGTAGGCAATGCCCAGTGTTGTTCTGTTGGCCAGGGTATCAGTATACTGTCACCTGCAAACACGCATACGTAGGTGATGCCAGATGGCAAGCACTACGTCAGTACTGTTACACAATGGAGCTCACCTTCATAGTGGGACATGGCAGTACTTACATGAGGTGTGCAATTGTCTGCAGCAGGACAACACTCTATGCCTTTCGGTGTGTGTGCATCTATGACTCTCTGTCTGTGTGTATCCACCTCCATCTATCAATGTTTTTCTCTCTCTCTCCCTCCACCTGGCCCTGCCACTGTATGATATTTGTATGTGTTGCCCTTACATATGCATGTGTATCACACTCACCAGATGCATACATTTCAAATACGGGCCACCTACAGATAGCTGAAGGTATGGCTGTGTGATAGGGGTTATGAGAGACAGTTCAGATGTACATAGCTGTCTGTATGTACTGACATCTATCCAAAATACACTTGCATAAGCTGATCTGGGTTTACACAAGGGGCTGTGATTCTCTAAGTGTAGGAGCATGCCCAGTATGACCCTCCATAGTGACTGTAGGATTCCATTCCACAGAAAGTTCTACTCTGGTCCAGGTTTTTGTGTGCTACAACCATACCTCCCAAAGGTAAACAAGACTGCCCTGGAGGTACTGGCTTTTTGTTTTAGCAGATGTTTTTTCTGATATATTTGAAGTCTGACACTGTAATGTATTCTGTCGGTCCCTACTGACAGACATCCTCAAATAATCACAGTGCCAAGATCTGCCACATAATGCACGCACTCAGGTCACTCCATAACAAGTAAAAAAATGACTCTGTCATTCTCCACGTTGGTGTGAATGACCTGAGACATACCTCCCTGGACTACATAAAAAGAGACATGGAGGAGATGCCTGATTTTGTAGCCCATGCAAGTATGACCCTAGCCCTAAGTAGCATTCTGCCATCACCCAGAATGATACCACAGTACAAGGACAAAATGATTGACTTCAACAATTGGCTAAGCTTCTGTTGTCATTCTAAGGGGATCCAGTATCTGTCTGCCTGGGATGACATGATTGACAAACCACGATGCTTTATCAGAGATGGCCTGCACCTGTCACCCTTGGGATTCTGGATACTGGCTAAGGCTCTTGCCACCCCTATGGTGCCTTTTTTAGGCAAGGTTCAAATGACAAATTCACCACCATAACAGGTAGAAGCAAGAAAAATCTGAGAGTAATGTTACTTAGTGCTAGAAGTCTAAACCTCAAAATGCACTCACTTGAGGCACTCCTTAAAATGGAGAACATCGATATCTGTGCAGTGACAGAGACCTGGTTCAAGGCTCCAGAGAGCACCACTGCATTACCCGGCTATAATTCATACCACACCTTTTGGCCACCTAACCTGGACCGAAACACTAAAGGTGGAGGCGTGTCCATATTTATTAAGGATATCAACACCTCCAGGCTAGTTGCTCAGTATAATGCATCTGAGATTATCCAAGTGCAACTAACTCTGGGCAAGACTGCAATCCAAATTGTATCCTGCTACAGATCCCCCACCATGCCGCAGGATTCCCAGTCCTCATTTCTTGATACACTGGAAAATATTAGGGTGCAGCCTAACAACCTAATAATTTGCGATTTCAAATACCCCACCATTAACTGGGAAAACTACTCATGTACCAAATCTTGTGCTCAACGTTTTCTGGAATTCATAAATTCCAATGCCTTGGATCAACTTATCCACACCCCCACCAGGAGCAGCAATATCCTAAACCCAGTCATTACCAACATAGGCAACCGGTGTTCCACACCAGAGGTCAATTCCTCATTGGTCAGATCTGACCACAGGCTAATCACCCTAGACATCTACATCCCACCCCCATTAGGGAAATCACTGTAAAAAATTTCCAAAGCCAACTTCACGCTTCTTAAGACAGAAGTGGCAAACATCATGACACCCATGCTGATGGACAATAGAGGTATGACTGCTGAATCCTATAAAAATGCACTTTATAAGGACTTACATGATTGCATGGATCATGCAATCCCTAACAGAACCAAGATGCTATCCTCCAAAAAAAGGAGGCCAAGCTGGTGGTCCCCTGTCATAAACAAACTCTACAACAGAAGAAAGAAACTGTTGCATAAAAGAGTAAAATCCCATGATTGGAGGAATTCCATGGTCAGCCTCAGTAAGAAGCTGAGATCCCTCATAAAATCCTCCAAAGCTAGTTATGAAAAAAAATCACCACTGATTCTAAAGACCACCACAAAGCATTCTATAGCTATGTCAAGAATCTCAATGGCAATACTCAGATCTGCTCTGAGTTACAGCACAATGGCACTAAATATACAGAACCAACTGATATTGCTAACATCCTGGCAGATAGGTTCAGTGCTAACTTTACCCCTCTCTCACCCCCTAAAGGGCCCATCTCTGTACTGGAAGAATGCAAAGTTCCTGTAATCATGGCAGCACAGGTAAAAAAACACACTCTCCAAAGCCAAGAACACAGCATCCATGGGACCTGACAACATCCCAGGCTGCGTTCTACATGAACTACAGAACTAACTGGCACCCCGCCTAAGTACCATGTTCAGTCATAGCCTCACCTTAGGCTTTGTGCCCACTGAATGGTGCACAGCAATGGATATCCCACTCCACAAAGGGGGACCCACCATGGACCCTGGGAACTACTGCCCCATTAGCCTGACAAGACTGGTCTGCAAGGCTATGGAATGCATCATCATGGAACTTATAAACAATGACATTGGTAATAGGTTCACAGGTTCATAGGTTTATACTAGGCTATCTGCCCTAAGGCATTTATAAGCCTAGCCCAAATTGTGGTGGCTTACCCCCTTATATATATGAAAAATACTGTGCCCATTAGTTTGTTATGCCTCTGTCAGCAGTGAGAGAGAGATGATTCGGGGGGTAAACCGATCTCCCATCCACAGGTCTAGATTTTCTCTTGACAGAGAGTCAGAGGTGCTCTGTCTCCCACATGGACCGGATTTTTAGCATAGGCACATAGGAGTCTCTCTGAATAAAATCTATCTCCCCTATTTATATCCGTTAATTTATATAAAGGTTTAGTCAGGTTTCTCTGTAGTTTTTTGGTGGTGGATTTGGATTTTTGAGGTGGAGCATGTCCATTAATTCCAGATTGGGACATTGTATGTCTGAGCAGCATCAGGCACATGTGACCTCTGAGGGTATCACTGAATAGAGAGCATATGACAGATTTTTGCTGATATGACAGATTTTGGAGTCCTTTTTATCCTTTTTCCAATTGAACTTTTGGGGTCTCTCCAATTGCCCCGAATGGGTATTGTACTACAGGAAATGGGATGGGGCATTAAGTCATTGGGGCATTGTACTGAGGTACAGAGAAGATGACAGACCTCAGATGATCTGGATGTGAATCCCTTGATCATCTTCAAAGGATGTGAATGGGTCTTTCTAACAAAACCACAAATGTGTGTAAGTTGAGAAAGAAAGGTCACTGTCAACCGGTTGTCCAGGTCCCACCCCTCTTCTGGATAGCTTAGTCTGTTGATATTATGATGGTAGCTTAGGGGTTTTTTTGTCGAAGGGTAGCTTTATACATTTTTTTTTTCGGCAAGCTGACTTTCTCCATTTTTTTGGCATCTGATATCCTGGCCATGGCTCTGGCACCAACTATCTGTTTTCCGGCATGTTTCTGCTTGATTTGTGGTGGTTCACTTTGTCAACAAACTATGTCCATGTTGGCAGTCACATCTGAACCATGCCAGACAAGAGGTAGATGCTGTGGAGGCATAATTGTGAGGACTTTGAGTCTGTGGGACACCCAGCAACACTAACCCTGTGGTCTCTGTCCTTAAGCTAGTTTGCAACCCATCTTGTGACATATGGTTTTATAGCGGGTGGTTCGGTTAAGTTGTTTATTTTCTTAAGTACCCAGAAAGGGGTTGCACACAATACAGCTTCTTGCAAGGTCAAGGTAGGCTGTACTAGGGTAGGGGGTGGATCAATGGCCTTGCTTGTCAATCAAGGCCAAAGGTATGGTCTTAAGAGCATGATCTTGACTTAAAAAAAGCTAAACTTGGTGAAGTTAGCCAAAACTGGGTCGGGTCCAATGTCTGCACCTCCATATCTTTGTGTCTATGAGCTCCTGCATATTCCTCTTGTGTTAAGCTATGACTAGAGTAATTATCAGGAGTCTACCTTTTGCTTTGAAGGGGGGAGTAGCCTGCCCAATTGGGAGGGAGCCTGACCTTACCCTGTGGTAGCACTGAGAAAGTTTGTGTGCGCTGTAATAAGGCTGAATAATCCAGCTGGTAGCTCATGGCTTAAGGGGAGACACCCATCCGGTCCCATTGAGCTCACACCATTAGCTTCACCAGGCACACCACGTGATGCTTGAGAGATCCGGGCTGTTTGAGATCGGGCTGGGATAGAAGAGGGCCTCCTTTAGGAGGACTCCGCTGGGATAGTATGAACCTGTCTGCCAGTATTTGTGTCTCTGTAACCTGTGAGTAATTTGGATGTTTTCCGTGATTTTGCTAATCTGTGAGCATTTTGTGATTTTCCCTTCATGTTCCTACTTGAAGTGAAAACATATATAATTGTCCTTTGAAAGAACTTGGGAATTTTGAGGTTCCTTTACTTTTGATTGGCATTTTTCTCTCAATTTTTTTATTTTTTTTACTAAATTTTATCGTATTTTTTTCCTAATGATGATTTTTGTTCTATTATGTTTTTTGTTTGACTGGATGTGTAAAGTTTTTTTTCTAGTGTCTTATTTTGAAGTTGCGTGTGCCTGGAGTTGGAAAGTTTTTTGGTTACTGGAAATGACCTGAGATTTGGTTTGTCTTGGATGGAAGGATGCTGGGTTTTTTTAGAGATTTGTTGAGGCATCCAGTCCTAAGGGTGTTCATAGAAGGTTGTTGTAAGGGCTTCCTCCAGCTTGGGTTGTGTTTGTTGAGTTTGAAGTTTGCTTTTTTTGGTCTTTGTTTAGTTTATGATCGGATCTTAGTTTTGGGGGGATGTGATTTCCAGTGAGATTAGTTTATGATCGTGGATGATGGGATTTCACCATGTTTGTGACCATGTGTGTGGAGCATTTTTCTCCCAATGTTTCTCCAAGTTGATCTAACATCCTTTTCGAACAGTGACTCATTGAATTATGAACTCTTGAATTTTTATAACTAGAAGTGAAGTTGGAGTAATGTTGGAGTTCTTGAGGGTAGTTGAAATCACCCAATATGATGGGTGTTTGGAGATACATTTACCTCCAGTCTTCATTGTTTGGAGTGTGGGGGTGTCTGAGTTTGGAAGGGTGAGAGTGTGCTGGGGGTTCCTAGTAGAAACAGTTTGCCTATGGTTAGTTGCACCTGGATGGTTTCGAGCTTCATCTTTGCCACCAACCTGGAGGTGAGGTTATCTTCATGCGTTGGACCTGAATATGGAGGAGGTTTTATCCTTTCGTGTCCGGGTTTTGGGGCCTGGGATGGTTTAGGTAAACGGGTTTAGTGGCGGGAGTGTGCTCCATAAAAAAAAGGCCAGGTGCCGAGGTGCAAGCAGAGACAGCGAAATTCTCCGCTTTTACAGGGCCACCAGTGCATTGATTTTGAGATTCTAGGGTCTCCAAACTCTGGATCCTATCCAGTTTGGGTTTGCAAAAGGCAGATCATGTCTCCTAAACCTGATAGACTTCTTTGAAGTGGTCACCAAAGCTGTAGTTGAGGGTAAGGTGGTTCACACAGCCTATCTATATCTCGCCAAGGCTTTCAACACCATCCCCCACTCTGGAATTACAGATAAACTCACTAAACTAGGTATAAATCCCTATGTCACAAGATGGGTTGCCAAATGGCTCACTGACAAAACCCACAATGTGAAAGTAGCAGACTCCAAATCCGACTTCAGACCAGTGAACAGTGGAGTACCACAAAGTTCAGTCCTGGGTCCTCTCCTGTTTGGTATCGACTTCTCTGAAGTACAGGGTAACACAGAATGTCCTTGGCTAAAAAAGTTCACAGATGACTGCAAACTATGAGCCATAATCAAAACTCCTAATGATGTGGACATCCTACAAAAGGGCCTCACTGAGACAGATGCCTGGTGTCAAAGCCAATGCCAAAAAGTGCATTATCATCCCTTTTGGTAAAAACTCTGTACCCATGAACTACCACATAGGCTGTAGTCTACTTAACACTGAAAGTGTGATAAGAGACCTTGGGACACAGGTGGACAGTAGTCTCTCCTTTGATAATCACATTGCCACAGTAGTCAGGAAATCCTTCTACATGGCACACCTCATCACAAAAGGTTTCTCATCCAGGAAAAAAGAAGTCACCATTCCCCTCTACTCATCACTCATTAGACCTATTATAGAGTACAACACTCCGTTTGGTATGTACCTCACAAGACATCTACAATAATTGGAAAGGCTGCAGAAATACCTCACAAAGAAGATTACTGGCCTCAAACAGATGCCCTACTCAGACCGTCTCAAAAAACTCCAGCTTTACTCTGTCGCATATCGCCTACTCAGAGGTGATCTCTGCCTAACATACAAAGTGATGTCAAAGCCAGAGCTGTTGGACATGCTTCACTTAAAGAAATCCCAATCCCTTCGAGCTACACACTCTAGGGACCTAAACCTTGTCACCACAATAAACAGAACATGCTGGAGGGATAGATTCCTGTCCCAGAGACTTCCCATACTCTGGAACAAACTACCTATCTATATCAAGCAAAGCTCCTCATTAGCACTCTTCAAGAAAAATTTTGATGATTGGATGGGAGATAGGAAATTCACCCCAGGGATCACTTCTGTGGCTCTGCTTGACAGGGGCACAGGAAAATAATTTTATTTGGTGGCAAAAGCAAGGGTACTGTTTGGCTAGGCTTATATAGGCCCTAAGGCCAATAGCATAGTACCTACCTATGAACCTATGAACCAGAGGAATACAAGATGTATAATGTACAGATCAATATTATGAGCCCAACTATGCACATTCCTCCCCAAATAGGCCAGATGAGAGGTGTGGCTACAGCCAGTTGACTGCTGATGCTTTGTAAACAGTCCAGCAACTTGGTACTCCACTGGCTGTGGATCCCCTGGTTCTGTGGTATTCTTCCAACCTGACAGGTCATATCCTAGTGTAGCTATACCTCTGAACAGTACATTTCTTGTCAGGTGGTCTGGGGGTTTGTCCAGCAGTGTCATCCACTGTACATAGGGTTGTGTTATTACGACACATTATTTGCATATACTTGAAGACTGACATTACAAACTAATGACAGACATTACTATATCAGACTTCCTAACCTGCAGACAAGTCCTGGTAATGCAAAACACCTCACCCTACCAGCTTCATAAGTATGTAGGGCACTATTCACTACACATGCCTATCATGTTTCCTTTTTCCCACTTTCACTTATGACCTTGTCCAGATGTCTTGCTGTTACAGGTTTGGGGGTATGGCTGTGGGTACTGAGTGCAGTCAACTGTGCAAAAATGTCCGTCATATGTGTACTATAAGCCACATAGCACTGTAACTTAAGTATGTCAGTGACAGAGCAGTGCAGAGTAATCTGGTGAACTGCTGACACACACAGTTGTGTGTGGGTTGATAGGTTGCTATAATGTTAGTAGGGTATGGGCCCTGAGGCTCTTATCACCCATACAGACGAGAATGTAGGCTATGTTACAACATGTCAGCACACAGAGCCCCTGTCCAGCAGGGACACAAGGGGATCAAAGGACTGTAGTTTCTGTTTCCCATGCACTTCTATGGGGAGACCATCAGTAGGGGTATTCAGGCACTTGTCTTGTCATCCCATAGGTCATGTTGATTGGGACAGCCCAGGCATTGTGTGCTCTACTGTTATTTCACTGCAGACATACATGTTACTGCATTTCTATGGGAATGGGAGGGGGACACCTGTCAACTGTACACATTTGCACAGACTGTGCTTATATTTGCTTTACATTTTGGTTCCATTTTGCACAATATCATGCCCTGTCTTGTAGACTAGAGGCATATCACTACAAACAATAAGGTCAGACTGTGATGGCATACATTTGAGTTTCGGACTTCTTGCCCATCAGAGCCTTACTGCAACTGCAGAACCTGCTGTGCTATCACTGTGTAAGTCTGTAGGGGTGTGTGTTATCATTGTTGCCATTTGTGGGCCTGTGCCAGACATTTGTTATGGTTTTCTACAGCTGAATTGCTGGGTGAGTCTGAGAGGGTTGAGTATGGGACCCCCACAGTGACAACCATGTCTGTGACCTATGACTCCCCAGTTAGTTGGCCACCCAAATATACTGCAGTGGTATTTGTTGCCTTGGGTACTACTGCATAGTGTGGGGATGGCAGTCTTGGCCAAACAATTCCTGGTGTCTTACATAGCTGTCACTTGTCTGCTGCTATCCCAGTAGGCCACCCCAGTCCCTTGCATGCATGCTGCAATACCATAGCTATGCTACTGAAGCATAGTAATCCACTCAGTTATTGTTAAGAAAACACACTTATCTTGTGCCTGCAGCAGATGTGAGGATGTTGCTTGAGGACTGCCTATGTTGGATGGACACAGTACACAGCCTATATGAGGTGGGTTACAGGTTGTGTGATTGTGTGGCATCCATTTTACTGTGTGCAAGAATCAGACAGAGGGGTCAGTCCCTGGGCCCATACAGTGTCAGTGTGTGTGCTATGTGTTGCCTCTTTTCCTAGTCCTGGCCATACTGGGCATGCCTCCATCTTCCTATGAGTGCAGGCTCAGGGGGTTACTCCTCCGAGTCCCTCAGTGTCTGTGGGGACCTTGGCAATGGGGGGCGGGGTTGTGTGGCCCTTCACCATGCTGATGCTCCAGCAGCTGGTTCCGCAGGATCATATTGTGTAGCATGGCACATACCATGAACATGTGGGCACATGTGGCTGGGTCATACTGCAGGGCTTGACCAGATATATCAGGGCAGTGGAACCATGACTTGAGCATCCTGAACAAATGCTCTATAATGACAAAAAAAACAAAACACGAAGTAGATGCACCACCGGGTATAACTTTAATCCTGGTACCTTGGCTTTTCGTCTTCATAAGGGATAATCAAATTACACTCAACCAACATTTAAATACAACAGTTAGTGTCTTAATTAATCAATTAATTTAACAATCAGTTACCATAGTGATCCAAAATTCAATCGTTATATAAAATACATATAAACCACAGATAAACTTTTCAGAATTAAACATCTTCCATAAAAAAAAAAGAAACACTTTAGAAACTCCACAGACAGTTCTTTCCTAAAAAATTCAAACAATGTCTTGATTTAATCTGCCTGGGTGAAGGGAACCAAAATTAAAAATATATGTTGGTTCTAAATAATTTAATCTTGAATGAAAATGCCCCCTCACCCCTGCTACTTGTGCTAAAATACTAAAAAATAATGAAGACCCATCTCCCCCATGTGCAGATGAAAAATGTTGTGCCACAGGACTTTCTCTCTTACCATTTCTTATATCTAACGGATGTTCCAGAATTTGTATTCTCACCATCCTTTTGGTCTGCCCTATATACCAACACATTTTCTCATATCCACATCCCAAAATATATGTATCTCCACATGTTTTACAGTGAAATTTCCCCTTGACTGAAACTTCCTATCATTAATAACCATACCTGATAAATTACGTACTCTAGGACATAAGCTGTGATTTCCACAAGGAAAAGTTCCATATATCAAATTACTTTCACATACAGAAATTGGATTATTTAATAATTCCTTTAAATTATGAAAGCAACCATATGAAAAGATTACTTTCTTGGGAAAGATTGTACCTAAAAACTCATCTGAGCTCACCATAGGCCACAGTTCCTTAACTTTATGCACAACTTTATCAGAGAAGGGATTATGCTTCATAATATAAAATAATTTCTCTTCCCTACCCAGATAACCATTACCATTATTATAGCATCTAGTCATACCAAGCCTGTGCCTATCACCCCTAACTTCACCTTTCACTACCTTGTTCCTTGCTGAATTCAAAATACCTTATGAATAGCCTTCACATAATAATCCTTGTTCAACCTCATCCAGATATATGTCTCTCATATTCTCCTGGGAAGTTGTTGTGTATTTTGGCTTTTCCTGGTTAGGGGTCGCCACAGCAGAACTCCGGTCCACTAAGGATTGGCAGTAGATTTTTACGTGCCGAGTTGCCAGCCCTGACACACAACCTTCAATGAAGGTACACCCATTCACGCATGTCTCCACACAGAAGACGCTCTAGCTGAGAATCAAACAAGACAACGTCTTACTGTGAGGCGACAAAGCTACCGCAGCACCACCACCGCAGTATTCATAAAAATGCGTTTATACTCCACATAAGGTAAAGAGTCAATGAAGTGAGGTGGATGCATACTGGAATCATATAAAAAAATTATTTACAGCAGTGGTCTTTTAAAATGGTTTAAACTGAACACTCTGACATTCATCCACAAAAAAAAAATTTAAATCAAAAAAATTCATGGTATTACAATTCAATTTGTAACTAAATCTTATGCCATGAAAGTTAGAATTCAAATTTTCAAAAACTATTTCAAAATCAGTAACTGGACCCTTACAAATATGTAATAAATTATCTCTAAAACCTCTTATAGACCACCCTATTCCTAAAAACCTCAGTAATATACATAAACCCCGGGATTGATGAAGCTCGGCGCAAGGCCGATGTAAGGCCTGCACCGGCAGTGAAGTGTATAATCGGCGTAGCAGCGCCATATGCATAGTAATGAGTGCGCGCCGCAACCACAGACACGTGCAGAGGGCACGTGAGCAAGCCCAAGTAGGATGCGGCCGTAGGCGTGGCCAAGCCGGCAGGCAATGAGCAACCTAAAGTGCTGACTTCCACAGGCCGCCTGCAATAGTAACCGCACCAGCCAGGGTCCATGGATAATGAAACGTACGCAGAGTATGCAACATAGTACCCGTTCACACAAAACGGAGAACCAAACATAAACCCACGAAGTCCAAATTGTACCCGTCCAAGGAACAAAGGATACGCGTAATACCGTGTCTGTCACGCAATGCACTGTCAGTGGGCATACCCAGTGAAGGTGTACCGCAGCATGTCAGTGGGCCTCACCTACACAGAAGTAGCCACATGGGCATGGTCACCAGCAGTAGTGAGAGTACACAGCCAGGTAGCCGTATCGATATAACAACAAGAAGGAAACCAGATACCCTAAACACAGACAAACATGTGCATAGCAACATGTACTACACTCAGCAACGTGCCCATCGCATGCACATAGGATGGCGTATGCCTAAGCGTAATATCCAGAAGCAGAACCCATGCATGCAAATGTAATACACAACAGCCCCGTCATAGCATGTAACCCGCACCCATGTACGACCGTGCACCCAACCCAGCTAGCAGCCTTGCACAGCTGCACACCTACACACAATGGGTATACCTGAAATGTAGTAAGAAGTATTGTCCTAGGCAGTGCCACGCGGGCAAATATGTACCCCACATGTTAACATCCCACCTCAGGTACAGATATCCAAATGGCTGCATTTGAATGTGTCGGCAGAATGTGTACATCCCGCATGTGGTATGGACCTGTCGAAACCCCATAGGCGTGCACACGCCACGGTGCCCATAACTGTACACATCTGGACAAGGCAGTATGTTCAGCCACCGTACTGATGATTAGCTATGCAGACATGTCAAACACAACACATATGGCGGAACATCTGCCCCCCAAGCAGGACGCCCCAACAGGGTGCCACATGCACAGAAGGTGAAGGTGGGACATCACACGTTGAGAATAGCGTTGCCGGATGGCCAAACACCCACGGTCAACGCAAAGGATGTAATAACATGTATATGCCTGGATGAATGGGTATGTCATAGCATGGGAAAAGGCCAAGCTATCCAACATAATAGCCATGCGTACCAGATACAAACTGCCAGTAACACGCAGTAGTAATGCAGGAAGGCATACACAACTGTGGGAATAGCACAGGACATATGGCATGTGCCAAGTGTTGACGCATGACACAAATGTCCAGGATGGGGCTCCCTGCAAAGAGGAACATGTGCCAACCCCACCCCCCACAGATGTACCGGCAGTGGAAACACATCCCAAACACACACCAACACTACCGTCCATCCCACGATAGCAACAGAGGCTGGTCAAAGACCACCATGACGAGTGCACAAACAGGGACACATGTAACCGTTGCCCTAACAACCCCCCACAGGCCAACGAATAATAGTATGGACATATGCATGTAATGCTGCGAAGGATGTGTGGTAGTCCTCAGTATCACAGAGGTAGGTACACAGATACACTGTAATCAACCATGACGTATGTGCACTGTACACAGCATACCTGCAGGTAATACATAGTTCAATCATGTGCCACAGAAATATACACATACGAATGAGGATAGGGGATAGACAAGTGTGAATGGGACAAACTATGAACATAGGTTCATAGGTCCATAGGTACATAGTAGGCTATCTGCCCAAGGGCAGCTATAACCCTAGCCCATAGTTATGTTGCCTTTGCCAAGCCTCCAGTCCGAAGATAACAATGCCTATTATATTGCTGTACCTCTGTCAAGCAGTGACAATGAATTAATCCCTGGGGTATATCTGCAATCCCCCATCCATTGGTCAAGATCCCCCTCGAACAAGGCCAGCGAGGCGCTCTGCCTCACATGTACTGGGATGTTGTTCCACAGCATAGTGAGTGTCTGGGTGATGAATCTGTCCCTCCAACACATTCTATAAATGACCGTGTCAAGGTTCACGTCACCTGCCCCTGTGGTTCTGAGGGATGTAGATCCATTAGGTGAAGCATAGTCATCAAATAGGGGTCAACATGGCCTTGTATGTCAGGCACAGGTCACCACTGAGCAAGTGGTATGTGACTGAATGGAGCAGGAGTCCGGTCAGTCGGGCAGCATAACACAAATTCCTGACACCCTGCATCTGTTTGACGATGAACCTATGGGGCCTTCCCAGCTGCTGCAGGTGTCGGGTCAGATACCTTCCGAACGGGGCAATGTACTCAATCATAGGTCTAATGAGTGATGAGTACAAGGAGACGATGACCTCCCCTGATCTAGATATGAATCCCTGCACCATCAGGTGTGCAATGTAGAAGGTCTACCTAACTACATTAGCAACGTGTGTGTCGAACGAATGGTGACTGACAACCTGGGTCCCCAGATCCCTGGTAACTCCCTCTGTGCTCAGTGGATTGCCACCTATATGGCAGCTAGGGGTAACCATGTTCTTCCCGAAGGGTATGACTATGCATTTCCCGGCATTTAGCTGTAGGCCATGTCCCTGGCACCAGATATCCATATCTGTGAGGCCCTTCTGAAGGATATCTGTGTCAGATGTCCATCCCACTATGGCACCCAGTTCGCAGTCATCTGCAAACATTGTCAGCCATAACCCCCCTGTGATTGCTTTTACTTTGGAAATGTAGATGCAGAAAAAGAGTGGACCCAGGACTGAGCCCCGTGGGACACTGGCTGTGACCGGCTGTGAATCTGACATGGTGCCAGCAACTATGACCATGTGGGTTGTGTCACATAGCCAGTTTGCAACCCATCCTGTGATGTATGGGTTCACATCCAAGCTGATGGGTTTATCAATGATACCTGAGGGGGGTATTGTGTTGAAGGCCTTTGCCAGGTCGAGGTAGGCTGTATGGACTGCCCGACCCTCATCAATGGCCTCGGTGACTGTTCCTAAAACATCAACCAAGTTTTAAACGCATGATCTGCCTTTGACCAAGCCAAACTGGGTTGGATGCAAAGTATGCAAGTCCCCTATGTTGTCATCTATGAGTTCCATTATGATCCTTCCCCATGGCTTTGCAGATAAGGCTTGTCAAGCTAATGGGACGGTAATTACCAGGGTCAGTGGAGGCACTGCCCCTGTGAAGAGGGACTACAGTCGCCGTGCGCCACAACTTGGGTACGTTACCTGAGGTGAGGCTAAGATTAAACAGCCGTCCTAACTGTGGGTCTAATTCCTCAATGAGTTTGTGGAGTACACAGCCGGGACACCATCTGGTCCCATGGATGCTGTGTTCACTGCCTTGGGGAGAGCATGTCCCACCTGTGCGTTACAGAAGTTTCAGGGGCCACAATCCTCTGGTACAGACATCTCTCCATGTGGGGGGGGAGATGTTTGCACCGAACCTGTCAGCCAGTATGTTGGCAATGTGTGTATGTTCAGTAAACTTCACATCATCCTGAACCCAGTCCGAGCATATCTGGGAGTGTCCTCCCAGATGTCCAACATAGCTAAAGAAGGCCGTATGATTGTCTGTCGAGTCCTTGGTGATATATCTGTCAGATTTGCCCTGGATGATGTCATGAGAGCTTGTAGTTCTTCACATATAATGAGCAAGGGTGTCATACCTTACAAGGATTCTGTTCTGTCTTGTAGTAGCTACCTCCTTTCGTTGTAGAGCTTGTGTATGGCTGGGGTACACCAGACTGGATGCTTGGCATTGGTACAAAGACTCACAGTTGTGTAAGGGATTGCCTGATCCATGCAGTCCTGTAGGTGCTGGTAGAAGGCATATGTAAGTGATTCAGTGGCTTGAGTAATGTTTACCACTGACTCAGGGGCCTTAAAGGAGACCACACTAGTGTTTAGAAGTGTGAAGTCAGCTTTTGAGAAAGCCATATGTATGGTAACCGGCACCACCCACAGCATTGTATGCCAATAGCAGAAGCTATTGTCCAAATAACATATTATCATTTTTATTATTAAATTATTCATTATTATTTATTTAGTTATTTGTTTTAGCTACTTACACTTGAAAATGCCCGGTAAGACCGGGTGAAAGTGCTCGTGATCTACTTGTTTTGGTGGTGTTATTTTGACAATAAAGTGGCGATTCTTTCCTATTGGGACTTCTGAGGATGATTTAAAGCAGTTGCTAACCGGCATCTTTGGAAGTATACCATTTGGTTTCAGTTTTGAAAACCCTGGTATTCGTAGCACTACATAATATGGGTAGTCAAACAGACATCCGCGATTGGGGAACATACAGCAGCAGTCAAAACCACTGGCCAGATGGACACAGTCCAACAAGTTCTACACTTTACATATGCACATTGGTGTCCATTGTAGGACCCCAAAAATTGATCAGTACGCAATATCATCCAGCTGCTACCGTTCCACCCAGAAGAAGCAACAGCCGTGACTACGGCACAGCTAGACATATGCACCCCCAGCGTGTTTAAGGTTGATGACAAGTGTCCATGAAATGCAGGACATATGAACAGAAATCCCCAGAGTTCCGAGTCCATAGAAGTGCGTCCACATCCCAGTCCCGCACACATGAAGGATGTGTAATGGGTACCGTCGAGTGTTGCAGCCATGGGATCCTGGGTATGCAGAAATGGGGCTCGGTGTTGTTTGGCAGATAATCCATTGTCCCGCCCCATGGGAGGGATGTGGGTGTAGCACATGCCTTACTCCCCACTAATAATGCAAAGCATCCATCGGATAATGCTAAATGCAGGTGTGAAATGTGTACAGCCCTATACCAGTGTCCAGTAGGCAATTCCCATGGATGGACAAGCGTACGACCAAAATGACACCCATAACTGCAAACCTGGTGGAATTACACAGCTACAGTAAGGCATAACACAGGAAATACAGATAGGGACTACAGTAGACACTCCCCATACAAAGTCAGACCGCCGTGCGAATACCGGCGTACACAGCACTCAATCTGCCAGCAAGAAAATGGGGATCACTCGCTTCCATACTGTGGAACAAATGGGCGACCTGTGGAACACATACTAATGGCACACCAACAACGTCAACTAGGAAGGTCATAAGATGGTTAAACTAAGGCGTTCCCACTTATAAAGAACATCCTTCAATGAACTCATAGGATCTACATGTTATGGTGGTGTTATTTTGACAATACAGTGGCGGATATTTCCTATTGTGACTTCTGAGGATTATTTAAAGCAGTTGCTAACCTGCATCTTTGGATGTACACCATTTGGTTTCATTTTTGAAAAATCTGGATTTCGTAGCCTACATAATATGGGTAGTCAAACAGACATCTGCAATTGGGGAACATACAGCGGCAGTCAAAACCACTGGCCAGATGGACACAGTCCAACAAGTTCTACACTTTACATATGCACATTGGTGTCCATTGTAGGACCCAAAAATTGATCCGTACGGAATATCATACAGCTGTTATCGTTCTACCAGAAGAAGCGACAGCCGTGACTACGGCACAGCTAGACATATACACCACCAGCGTGTTTAAGGTTGATGACAACTGTCCATGAAATGCAGGACATATGAATAGAAATCCCCAGATTTTCGAGTCCATAGAAGTGCGTCCACATCCCAGTCCAGCACACATGAAGGATGTGTAATGGGTACCATCGAGTGTTGCAGCCATGGGATCCTGGGTATGCAGAAATGGGGCTCGGTGTTGTTTGGCAGATAATCCGTTGTCCCACCGCGTGGGAGGGATGTGGGTGTAGCACATGCCTTACTCCCCACTAATAATGCAAAGCATCCACCGGATAATGCTAAATGCAGGTGTGAAATGTGTACAGCCCCATACCAGTGTCCAGTAGGCAATTCCCATGGATGGACAAGCGTACGACCAAGATGGCACCCATAACTGCAAACCTGGTGGAATTACACAGCTGCAGTAAGGCATAACACAGGAAATACAGATAGGGACTACAGTAGACACTCCCCATACAAAGTCAGACCGCCGTGCGAATACCGGCGTACACAGCACCCAATCTGCCAGCAAGAAAATGGGGATCACTCGCTTCCATACTACGGAACAAATGGGCGACCTGTGGAACACATACTAATGGCACACCAACAACGTCAACTAGGAAGGTCATAGGATGGTTAAACTATGGCGTTCCCACTTATAAAGAACATCCTTCAATGAATTAGTAGGATCTACATGTCTTGGTGGTGTTAGTTTTGACAATACAGTGGCGGATATTTCCCATTGGGACTTCTGAGGTTTATTTAAACCAGTTGCTAACCTGCATCATTGGATTTACACCATTTGGGTTCATCTCAGAAATACCTGGTTTTCGTAGCACTACATATTATGTGTAGTCAAACAGTCATCCGCGATTGGGGAACATACAGCAGCAGTCAAAACCACTGGCCAGATAGACACAGTCCAACAAGTTCTACACTTTACATATGCACATCGGTGTCCATTGTAGGACCCCAAAAATTGATCCGTACACCACATCTACCAGCTGCGATCGAGCGACCCAGAAGGAGTGAACAGCCGTGACTACGGCACAGCTAGACATATGCACCACCAGCGTGTTTAAGGTTGATGACAAGTGTCCATGAAATGCAGGACATATGAACAGAAATCCCCAGATTGTCGAGTCCATAGAAGTGCATCCACATCCCAGTCCCTCACACATGAAGGATGTGTAATGGGTACCGTCGAGGGTTGCAGCCATGGGATCCTGGGTATGCAGAAATGGGGCTCGGTGTTGTTTGGAAGATAATCCATTGTCCCGCCCTGTGGGAGGGATGTGGGTATAGCACATGCCTTACTCCCCACTAATAATGCAAATCATCCACCGGAGATTGCTAAATGCAGGTGTGAAATGTGTACAGCCCTATACCAGTGTCCAGTAGGCAATTCCCATGGATGGACAAGCGTACGACCAAGATGGCACCCATAACTGCAAACCTGGTGGAATTACACAGCTGCAGTTAGGCATAACACAGGAAATACAGACAGGGACTACAGTAGACACTCCCCATACAAAGTCAGACCGCCGTGCGAATACCGGCGTACACAGCACTCAATCTGCCAGCACCAAAATGGGGATCACTCGCTTCCATACTGCGGAACAAATGGGCGACCTGTGGAACACATACTAATGGCACACTAACAACGTCAACTAGGAAGGACATAGGATGGTTAAACTATGGCGTTCCCACTTATAAAGAACATCCTTCAATGAATTAATAGGATCTACATGTTTTGGTGGTGTTAATTTGACAATACAATGGCGGATATTTCCTAATGGGACTTCTGAGGATTAGTTAAAGCAGTTGCTAACCTGCATCATTAGATTTACACCATTTGGGTTCATTTTAGAAAAACCTGGTTTTCGTAGCACTACATAATATGGGTAGTCAAACAGACATCCGCGATTGGGGAACATACAGCAGCAGTCAAAACCACTGGCCAGATGGACACAGTCCAACAAGTTCTATACTTTACATATGCACATTGGTGTCCATTGTAGGACCCAAAAATTGATCCGTACGGAATACCATCCAGCTGCTATCGTACTACCAGAAGAAGCGACAGCCATGACTACGGCACAGCTAGACATATGCACCACCAGCGTGTTTAAGGTTGATGACAAGTGTCCATGAAATGCAGGACATATGAACAGAAATCCCCAGATTGATGAGTCCATAGAGGTGCGTCCACATCCCAGTCCTGCACACCTGAAGGATGTGTAATGGGTACCGTCGAGGGTTGCAGCCATGGGATCCTGGGTATGCAGAAATGGGGCTCGGTGTTGTTTGGCAGATAATCCGTTGTCCCACCCCGTGGGAGGGATGTGGGTATAGCACATGCCTTACTCCCCACTAATAATGCAAATCATCCACCGGAGAATGCTAAATGCAGGTGTGAAATGTGTACAGCCCTATACCAGTGTCCAGTAGACAATTCCCATGGATGGACAAGCGTACGACCAAGATGGCACCCATAACTGCAAACCTGGTGGAATTACACAGCTGCAGTAAGGCATAAGACAGGAAATACAGATAGGGACTACAGTAGACACTCCCCATACAAAGTCAGACCACCGTGCAAATACCGGCATACACAGCACTCAATCTGCCAGCAACAAAATGGGGATTACTCGCTGCCATACTGCGGAACAAATGGGCGACCTGTGGAACACATACTAATGGCACATCAACAACGTCAACTAGGAAGGTCATAGGATGGTTGAACTATGGCGTTCCCACTTATAAAGAACATCCTTCAATGAATTAATAGGATCTACATGTTTTGGTTGTGTTATTTTGACAATACAGTGGTGGATATTTCCTATTGTGACTTCTGAGGATTAGTTAAAGCCGTTGCTAACCTGCATCATTGGATTTACACCATTTGGGTTCATTTTAGAAAAACCTGGTTTTCGTAGCACTACATAATATGGGTAGTCAAACAGACATCCGCGATTGGGGAACATACAGCAGCAGTCAAAACCACTGGCCAGATGGACACAGTCCAACAAGTTCTACACTTTACATATGCACATTGGTGTCCATTGTAGGACCCCAAAAATTGATCCGTACGCAATATCTACCAGCTGCAATCGATAGACCCAGAAGAACTGACAGCCATGACTACGGCACAGCTAGACATATGCACCACCAGCGTGTTCAAGGTTCATGACAAGTGTCCATGAAATGCAGGACATATGAACAGAAATCCCCAGATTGTCAAGTCCATAGAAGTGTGTCCACATCCCATTCCCGCACACATGAAGGATGTGTAATGGGTACCATCGAGGGTTGCAGCCATGGGATCCTGGGTATGCAGAAATGGGGCTTGGTGTTGTTTGGCAAATATTCCATTGTCCCGCCCCGTGGGAGGGATGTGGATATAGCACATGCCTTACTCCCCACTAATAATGCAAAGCATCCACTGGATAATGCTAGATGCAGTTGTGAAATGTGTACAGCCCTATACCAGTGTCCAGTAGGCAATTCCCATGGATGGACAAGCGTACGACCAAGATGGCACCCATAACTGCAAACCTGGTGAAATTACACAGCTGCAGTAAGGCATAACACAGGAAATACAGATAGGGACTACAGTAGACACTCCCCATACAAAGTCAGACCGCCGTGCGAATACCGGCGTACACAGCACTCAATCTGCCAGCACCAAAATGGGGATCACTCGCTGCCATACTGCGGAACAAATGGGCGACCTGTGGAACACATACTAATGGCACACCAACAGCGTCAACTAGGAAGGGCATAGGATGGTTAAACTATGGCATTCCCACTTATAAAGAACATCCTTCAATGAATTAATAGGAACTACATATTATGGTGGTGTTATTTTGACAATACAGTGGCGGATATTTCCTATTGTGACTTCTGAGGATTATTTAAAGCAGTTGCTAACCTGCATCTTTGGATGTACACCATTTGGTTTCAGTTTTGAAAAACCTGGTTTTTGTAGCACTACATAATATGGGTAGTCAAACAGACATCCGCGATTCGGGAACATACAGCAGCAGTCAAAACCACTGGCCAGATGGATACAGTCCAACAAGTTCTACACTTTACATATGCACATTGGTGTCCATTGTAGGATCCCAAAAATGGATCAGTACGCAATATCTACCAGCTGCGATCGAGCGACCCTGAAGGAGTAACAGCCGTGACTAGGGCACAGCTAGACATATGCACCACCAGCGTGTTTAAGGTTGATGACAAGTGTCCATGAAATGCAGGACATATGAACAGAAATCCCCAGATAGTCGAGTCCATAGAAGTGCGTCCACATCCCAGTCCCGCACACATGAAGGATGTGTAATGGGTACCGTCGAGGGTTGCAGCCATGGGATCCTGGGTATGCAGAAATGGGGCTCGTGTGTTGTTTGGCAGATAATCCGTTGTCCCGCCCCGTGGGAGGGATGTGGGTATAGCACATGCCTTACTCCCCACTAATAATGCAAAACATCCACCGGATAATGCTAAATGCAGGTGTGAAATGTGTGCAGCCCTATACCAGTGTCCAGTAGGCAATTCCCATGGATGGACAAGCGTACCAAGATGGCACCCATAACTGCAAACCTGGTGGAATTACACAGCTGCAGTAAGGCATAACACAGGAAATACAGATAAGGACTACAGTAGACACTCCCCATACAAAGTCAGACCGCCGTGCGAATACCGGCGTACACAGTACTCAATCTGGCAGCACCAAATAGGGGATCACTCGCTTCCATACTGTGGAACAAATGGGCGACCTGTGGAACACATACCAATGGCACACTAACAACTTCAGCTAGGAAGGTCATAGGATGGTTAAACTATGGCGTTCTCACTTATAAAGAACATCCTTCAGTGAATTAATAGGATTAATGTCAATTGACCATGGAATACACCTAATCAACATCAAAGAACCACTGGCACCTTATGGCACACAATCCAAAACACACATAGGTAGATGAAACAGTCAACGTAGACATTGTCCAGGACAGTGCCCAAATGGCATACAAAGGTTCCTTCATAGACAAGTAAGCGCTTTCACCCGTAGGCTCCGTCAGACTTACACATAACATAAAAACATCCAGGCTTTAAATATCCCTCCTTACACTTTCATTGGTCAATTTCTCAGCAAACAATGAACAATTAACCACAGCATATAAAGCACAGACGCAATGTTAACTACACACACATATATTAACATCTCCAAAAACATCCTATTGAAACATGTATTATATGATATTGTACTATGCCTAATACTCATCAATCATAGATCTAACAATATATATAGAAGATATGTATATCATATCAATGTAATACAGTGGTAAACAACTGAAAGAGTGGACTAATGTGTGTTAACTGTATATCTGTACCTAAACTACATTCCTGTTACGTGGGTTTAAGCCACCTGCTTCTCAAAAGAGGCTTCATCAGTGTTTCATCAGTCAGCCCTGGTGTGTGGTCAACTCTCCACCTAATAATCCATCTCAATCCGCATTCTAAAGCATAGTTGATGAGGTCCCCCCTCTGGTATTATAACCTAGCCTTTGTAAAACACTGAATGTAAAAGTATGCCTTGTGATGTACTCATAGCCGGCCGTAGGCATACGCCAATCCTGTGGCTGCCTAGAGCGCCGCACTAGTAGGGCCACCTGTCTAGTAGGTATGTCATATAGGTACACCAGGATGGGGGCACCATGTGTTGTGGTGGTGGGCGCCATGGAGCCCTATAGCCTAGGGCAGCAGTCAATCTAAGGCTGCTGCCGTAGGAGGGGTAGTACGGACTGCAGGTATGTGCAGAAGTGCACATGAAACAGCGGTCTACAAGGATTACCCATAGTGGCAACACCTGCACAGATGGCTATAGCGGGGCACACACACGACCATGCATACAGCACAGTTAGACATACACACACCATAAATAGGCAATTATACACAAGGTTTATGGCGTGTACGGGTACAGTGTCAGTACAGCAAGGATAGCTGTCTGCCACGATATCCAGCAGATGTCTCTAGGGTGTTCTGGAATATGGACGTTGCATGGACAATGAGTGGATATGCATCGTACCACAGTTCTATGTGTCAGCCGTGCAAATATGCGATACATGGGACAGACAGCTGTCCATGCAAGAGCAGCGCTATGGGCACAACATAGGTATGTAGATATACAATGAGAGAGATACAGATGGACACATGTGGCAAGGCCGTGAGTGGAACATACACAGCACCACCCCACCCCACCACACCACAGCAGGGTGCACGTGGAGAACACGCTACGGAGGTCGCCAACCACAGCAGGCACACAGGCAGTCCACGAGCTGCGTCTCACCATCCACAGACACAGGGATGGCGGCAGGATATAAGTGTTCTGCGGAAACTCTAAAGCCATACCCTATGAACCCAGGCGGCTGGGAGCATAGACACACACACATCTGGCAGGCATGGTGATTGACCACACCCCCACATACCCAACCACACAACAGTATGACACAGGTATGGAACGCGCTACGTGGACCACCGAACACAGCATCATCAGAGGCACACGTTCAGGTGGGTGACAACATCCGTAAAGGAATAGCCACCGATAGCCAAGGTATGTGTTGCCAAGCGTCTAAAATAACTACACTCTACTAGGGTAGCTGTGAACACACACACCCCACACACACACGGGGAAGGGCCGGGAGTCGAACCTACGCCTACCTACATGAACTCACTACAGCATGATGCATTTACAGAACGCGCTACCGAGATTACTGAGCACAGCGCTGTCAGAGGCATACTTCTAGGTGGGTGACATCATCCGTAAGGGAATAGCTGGCAATAGCCAAGGTATGTGTTGCGAAGCATCTAAAAGCATGTTCATCCGCAGAGGCAGCTGGAAACACACACACACACCTCACACACACACGGGAAAGGGCCAGGAGTCGAACCTACACCTACCTACATGTACTCACTACAGCATGATGCATTTACAGAACGCACTACCGAGATTACTGAGCACAGCGCTGTCAGAGGCATACTTCTAGGTTGGTGACATCATCCATAAGGGAATAGCTGGCAATAGCCAAGGTATGTGTTGCGAAGCGTCTAAAAGCATGTTCATCCGCAGAGGCAGCTGGAAACACACACACACACACCTCACACACCTTACACACACACGGGAAAGGGCCGGGAGTTGAACCTACGCCTACCTACATGTACTCACTACAGCATGATGCATTTACAGAACACGCTACCGAGATTACTGAGCACAGCGCTGTCAGAGGCATACTTCTAGGCGGGTGACATCATCCGTAAGGGAATAGCTGACAATAGCCAAGGTATGTGTTGCGAAGTGTCTAAAAGCATGTTCATCTGCAGAGGCAGCTGGAAACACACACACACACACACACACACACACACGGGGAAGGGCCGGGAGTCGAACCTACGCCTACCTACATGAACTCACTACAGCATGATGCATTTACAGAACGCGCTACCGAGATTACTGAGCACAGCGCTGTCAGAGGCATACTTCTAGGCGGGTGACATCATCCGTAAGCGAATAGCTGACAATAGCCAAGGTATGTGTTGCGAAGCGTCTAAAAGCATGTTTATCTGCAGAGGCAGCTGGAAACACACACACACACACCTCACACACACACAGGGAAGGGCCGGGAGTCGAACCTACGCCTACCTACATGAACACACTACAGCATGATGCATTTACAGAACGCGCTACCGAGATTACTGAGCACAACACTGTCAGAGGCATACTTCTAGGTGGGTGACATCATCCGTAAGGGAATAGCTGACAATAGCCAAGGTACGTGTTGCGAAGCGTCTAAAAGCATGTTCATCTGCAGAGGCAGCTGGAAACACACACCTCACACACACATGGGGAAGGGCCGGGAGTCGAACCTACGCCTACCTACATGAACTTACTACAGCATGATGCATTTACAGAACGCGCTACCGAGATTACTGAACACAGCACTGTCAGAGGCATACTTCTAGGTGGGTGACGTCATCCGTAAGGGAATAGCTGACAATAGCCAAGGTATGTGTTGTGAAGTGTCTAAAAGCATGTTCATCTGCAGAGGCAGCTGGAAACACACACACACACACACACACACACACACACACACACACACACACAGTGAAGGGCCAGGAGTCGAACCTACGCCTACCTACATGAACACACTACAGCATGATGCATTTACAGAACGCGCTACCGAGATTACTGAGCACAGCACTGTCAGGAGGCATACCCCTAGGTGGGTGGTATCATCTGCAGAGGCAAGGCAGCTGATAGGGAATGAAGACAGAGTGCGCAGTCACACAGCATGTTACCATCCCAAGGTGGGCGTACAGTAACACAGTAGTGCTGCAGTCGGGAATACCAACTAACTACGGAGCAGTACATCACGACATGGATATGGGATGCACCACATACAGTATACCCTATGAGAGGGCATCCGGCGTGCAGGATGTAGGCAGCCATTGTGGCATAACAACCACATATGAGTCACCTGGATGGTCACCATGGCTATGCAGGATGTCATTGGCCATGGCTACACGCCTAGTAGCAGACATCAGTGCCGACTGTAGTGTGTACCCCCGAATGGTGTACTGGCCATGCCCTCACACCTAGCGGTTGCGAAGGGGAGACAGACATGCTCACGGGGTATCAACGCAGATGGCCACGGTGTGCACTGTACTGTGTGTCCATCTACACAGCTGCTTACTGGGCATGCTCAGACACTTAGAATCTGCACAGTGCAGACATGCATACACATGGGGCGACATCATGGGAGGCAGAATGTGGACCGTCGTGTGTGTCCACCCACACAACAGCAACCCGGCCATGCCACAGACGTGGCAGTTGCGAAGGGGAAACAGGCATGCACACGGGGTATCAACGCAGATGGGCGCGGTGTGCACTGTACTGTGTGTCCATCTACACAGCTGCTTACTGGGCATGCTCAGACACTTAGAATCTGCACAGTGCAGACAGGCATACACATGGGGCGACATCATGGGAGGCAGAATGTGGACCATCGTGTGTGTCCACCCACACAACAGCAACCCGGCCATCCTCACACATGTAATATGTGCTATGCGCCGTCCGGCATGCAGACAGAGTGCACACACCGCAAGTCACGGCCAGGTAAACCCGTACACACGCACAGGGTGGACACACATGCAGTCACACGTACACACACAGATGACAGCACAGGCGTCACGGGTGCAGGCTGAACATGTACACACTGCAGTGAACACTGTAGCTGCCATGCCAGCACCATGTCATCGGTGCAGCAGTATGCCTCACGGTCCAGCAACAGCATGTGACATATGTCCACAAGACTATGTGGCGGTGTACGTCCGTAGTGCAGAGTACACATGTACTATCAATGATCCCACAGGTGTGATGTAGTCCACCCATACCGGTATACATGGACAGGCATGCTCCACACATACCACGGGCCTGACACAGATATGACACATGACTGCAGCTGTACCACAGTGAAACAATGTCCAGATATGTCACATATGTGATTTCCTGGCTGTGTGCGTGGACTGCACGCAGGACACATACGAAGCCTGTGATTTACCACATGCATAACACAGGCGTACGCGGTAATACACACACGAAGGGAAGGCAGACACATGTCTGTGGTATGCACCCCCTACAGGCTGTAGCGGTGTTCACTGGGACACATACCCTTGTACAGTTTGCCTGTGACAGCTGTGATACCATACCACAGTCCATGTTCCATGTATGTCGACACACATGTCACAACGTAGCAATGCATACACACATGGCAACAGGGGATACATGTGACACGTGTACTGTGCACGGTGCAGCCGTGCATGAGCGGTGTCCGGTGTCCGTAACACAGTTGCAACCCCCTACCACATGCATACCCATCATGGGGGCCATCATATGGTGGCATAGTAACAGCATGCATGGCAGTCTGTGTGTACACCATGTGTTTAAACACCTGTCCACATGCATGTGTGCAGGTGCTGGTCACAGGTGTGTCACACACCATCCTACCCTGCCATGTGCATACAGTCTGCTATGTCGCCTTTACATGACAGCGCTGCCATAATGCATACCCATCGGCCATTCGTCATCGACCATATGTCACATGGCCACTGTAACCCCTACCACCTCCCAAGTGCAAATATTGGCACAGCTGCCAGATACAGTGGTAGTACGCAGGATGCACCACATACCGCTGCACGCCTGCACATATCCCATATAGTGGGTGTGGCATTCCTAGCACCAACATGTGTGCATGTATGTGTGCCCATGTATGCCACAGATCGGGGGGACTATGTGCCACATGCCACACATCACTGTACACCATGGTAGAGATCTGTACCTACCTCAGTGTGGGGTGCATCGATGTGGATGGTGCAGGACATGCAACACGTCATCCCTCCGTGTAGACATGTGTGGTCACCACCATGTCAGTGTGTCAACATGTGTGTATGTCTGCTGCCTGTTCTGAGGGTGTATGCAGATATAGTGTTGTGACTGGACACTGACAACACAGGGTGACCATCCTGTACTGGTGCTGCATTGTACAGGTGGCCATACCTGTGAGCCTTACTGGCCACCTGTGCAAGACCACCCCCTGTGACATGGCGCGTGGGTGCATTGTCTTGTGAGGGTGCTAACCACACAGACAGGTGTCCCCATCTGCACACAATGGTGTGTGTGCCATAGAGGTGTACGCACCGCGATTGCGGACATATTCCTGTACCGGTACAGCATCCGACTGCTGCACACCATGCACCACAGCTGACAGGTGACACCTGTGGTCAGTAGCCAGCACACTGTGTACGACACCTGCAGAATGTCACCATACCTGTACTGTGTCATGCCATGTATGTGATGTCTCTGTCCACCGTAACCTGTGGCACCGACCACAGGCGTCAGGTGCAGTATATGTGTGGACATGTGCGTCATGTACCGTGTAAGCAACGTTACACTGTATCCGGCTCCGTGCTCCGCAGGTTTATGTGTATAACCTCTCTTCTTGCAATCCCGACTGTCTGTTCTCTATTTCACAAAAGCTCTGCACCTGCTCCTATAGTATTCCTACATAGGTAAAGTACATGTATACTAAATGGAGTACTACAATGGCCTAAAATCCCCTTGTGTACCCACTTCCCTATAGGTGCCTTCTGACCCGGTTACACAGCAAATGCATTCACGTTCTCTGGCATGTCGAAGGGTCAATTGCTAGCGACCTCTCCTGTTCAGATGGTGAATCTGGGCGTCCTGGGCACTGTTACAGGTGCCTCATGGACACGGACAAGCCGCACCTCCCCCAATGAACATAATACATGTGACAGATGCAACTATATAGCCAGACAGGGGGCTGTGCTCTCTCAAACCATGACCGGCAAGACCAAGCGGGAGGGGAAGGACACCATGCACACCACAAACCCAGTGTCACATGTGACTATCGCAAATGCTAATCAAACACATGAACACACTAAGACATACCTGGAGGCACTGTTAAAACATGTCACGAACCTAACGAGCCCTCTGAAGCAGACACACAAGCAACTGCCTCCACAAGACATAGGACATGCAACACATAGTTCTCAACGTCAGTGTGCTAAACAGTCAGAGCCCCAAAGGCAACACACACAATGCCAGACACACTTGTAATGGGTGACGCCACTGTCAGACACACCGACGTCCCACCCACCAGACTGAACAAGGGAATGATCACAGTAGGCTGCCTGCCGGGCGCTGGAATCCGCCACATAACACACGCACTCAGGTCACTCCGCAGCATGTACAGGTATGACGCGGTCATTGCCCATGCTGGTGTCAACGACTGGAGACATACCATCCTGGGATACATTAAAGGAGACATAGAGGGCCACTCAGATTGTGTAGCCCAGGCCAGCATGTCCCTGACCCTGGGCAGTATCCCACCCTCATCAAGTATGATGCCACTATACTGGCTCCAAGTGGTCACCCTTGATAATGTGCCTGGTTACCGGTGTCAGTCTGAGGGGATCCAGATTCCTCATACCTGGGATGACATGCTTGGCACGCCACGCCCCTTCACAAGGTATGGCTCGCACCTGTCACCCCTGGTCTTCAAGGGTTTGGCTAAGGCACCTGCCACCCCTACAGTGCCCACTGCAGGCAAGGCTGGAATGATAAACCTACCACCCTACACTACAAACCTGGAGAACAGACAGGGTAATACTGCTCAGTGCCAGTGGTCTACGCCCAAGCTGCACACCCTCAAATGCCCTCCTCAGTATGGAGGACATCGATGTCAGTGCTGTGACTGAAACATTGATCAGGGCTGCTGAGAGCAACCCAGCACTATCGGGTCATACCCCATATCACGCGTTCAGGACCATAACCCGGACCTAACACAGAAGGAGGGGAGTCTCCATTTCCATGAAGGATACACACACCTCCAGGTTGGCAGAAATGCACGTAGCAGCGGGGAATATCCAGGTGCAATTAACCATGGGTAGGACTGCCCTACAGTTTGTTGCATGCTACAGACCACCCTCCCAAACCCAGGATACCTGCACAGCCTTCCTGAAGACACTAGTGAGTATGAATGCTCTCACAACACCGTCATATTGGGTGACATCAACCACCCATACATAGACCGGGAACATTACCCAGGACACAACACCCTACACCAAAGGTTCCAGGTGTTCATACACCTGAATGCTGTGGAACAACCATGCACCATACCCACAAGGGGGGGAACTATACTAGTTCTGATCATCACACATGGGGACGACATGCTCCACACAGGATGTACATCCTCAATGGTGAGGTCAGACCATATAGTGAACTCACTGGAGATCCGCATCCTGCACCCAACACCGGCATGGGAGACCACAGTGAAGACCTCTCCACAGCGAACCACACACGTCATATGACTGGTGTGGTACCCTACAAGGCCTCCATGCCAGTGGTAAACACAGGCCACACTGATGAAACCCTTACAAATGCCTTCTATGAGCACCCCCAGGAATGTCTGCACCAAGCGATCCTGATAACATCAGGACCTTGTCCACCGAAGGCAGGCACATGGTCTGGTGGACCCCAGCCATTGACAAACTGTACAACAAGAGTTGAGAGCTAATACATGACAGAGCAATATCAGTACCAGGGAAGGCATCACTGATTAATACCGGCGTTAACATATGATCACTCATACAATCATCCAAGGCCGCCTGTGGGACTGGTACTGCAAAGGACACATAAGACAACCATAAGGCCTTCCTTAGCTATGGTAGGAACATGGGTGGAAGAACACAGTTATGCCCGGAATTACTCCAGAATGGTACAATGATCACTGAACCCACAGACATTGTCAACAAACCAGAGGACATGTTCCATGCATACATCTACCCCCCCCAAGAGGGGATGTATCCATCCCACCAGAGTCTAGCCTCCCAAACATCCCGTTTGCCCAGGAGAGAGCTGATATCTGTTAAGCAGTGAACACAGCATCAATGGGACCAGATGGTGTCCCTGGCTGTGTGCTACACAACCTCATTGAGGCCCTCACCCCGCACATAAGGCTGCTGTTTCATCTTAGCCTTACTACGGGCTACGTCCCCGATGGATGGCATACGGCAACTGTGGTCCCACTACACCAGGGTAGTGCTCTTATGGACTCTATACATCCCTGCCCTATCAGCTTGACAAGCCTTGTCTGCAAAGCTGTGGGGAGGTCCATACTGGAGCCCATAAATAAAGACATTGGTGTACAGCAAATACCGGAACATACCCACATCGGCTTAGTCAAGGGCAGATCCTGCCTCCCAAACCTGGTCGACCTGTTTGGAGGAGTCACTAAGGCCATTGATGGGGGTACGTCGGTTTGCACAGACTACCATGACCTGGCGGGAGCGTTCAAACCCCACTCCACGTGGGCATCATAGAAAGGCTCACCAGCGTAGATGTAGAGACATATGTCACACGATGGTTTGCCAACTGGATGGAGGTCAAACCCCACAGGGTTTGTGTTCCTGGTGCCATGTCAGACTCCAAGCTGGTCCCAAGTGGTGGCCCACAGGGCTCAGTCCTGGGCCCCCTCCTGTTCGGCATTCAACTTTCCAATGTGCATGCAGACATAGGGGGATTGTGGCAGACAAGGTATGCAGATGAATGCACACCGGCCACCATACTCAACACCCCATCAGACACTGACATCCACCTGGGGTCTCATAGAAATGGATAACTGGTGCCAGAGCCATGGCCTGATGCTACATGCCAGGGAAGGTATAGACCTACCCTTTGGGAAAGACATGTTCACCCCGAATTACCATATAGGTGGTAATCCATTAAACATGGTGGACGTGATCAGGGACATGGGTACCAAACCTGTTGGTAACCTCTCTCGACACTCACATTGCCAATGTGGCTGGGAAGACATTCCACTGTGCCCACCTGGTCTTGAAGGGATTCACATCCACATCAGGGGAGGTCATTGTACCCCTGTACTCTTCACACATCAGACCAATGATTGCGTACAACGCCACATTTGGAATGTACCTAACCTGACACCTGCAGCACTCGGAAGGACCTCAAACATTCCACAACTCAGGGATAAAGGTGCTGAGACATATGTCACACGCTGCCCGACCGAGGGGACTCCGGCTGTATACCTTCTCAGCCCGTCTGCTCTGAGGTGATCTGTGCCTGACATACACGGCCATGTCCGACCTGGGTGACATGGACATGTTCCACCTCCTAGGCTCCAAACAAACACGGGCACAGAAGCAACTGACAGAAACCTCAACATGGACATAAATAGGATGTGCTGGAGGGACAGGGTCATCGCCCAGAGACCCCCTACAACATGGAAAAGATTCCCAGCCCATGTGAAGCAGAGCCCCTGACTGACTCTGTCCAAGAGTTATCCTGACGTGTGGATGTGTGATCGTAGGTATGCGCCAGGCATCATCTCTGTGTCACTGCTGGACAGAGGGACAGTGGACCGATGGATGTAGTATCCTCATCCTAAGGGGTGGTGAAAGCCACACGCACTCTGGCTAGGCTTACACATGCCATAGGGCACATAGCCTGGTATGTACCTATGCATCTATGTACCTATGTAGGGGTCCATGCAGGTTGCGGGTACCTGTGGTATGCTGATATTGCCAGATGTGCCTGTGGGTAACCCACAGCTACATGTGGGGGACTGATAACAGTGCTCCCAGTAGGCACATGCAAGTACACCATATTTGGCATACAGGTTAACAGAACCAACATGGTGCTACACATGTAACCGTCACGCATACCGTGTACACAGCTCAATGTATGCTGCACCTGCACTACATGGTATGTTTGCTGCATGATGTCAGTACACAACCCACGTCACATACGCACCTGTCACCTGTCATACACAACCACTGCAACTTACACATCACGCACTATGTGGACACAGGTATCACATACACCTCTCACTATCTTGTCCACCCTGTGCATCAGAATATATTTGCATAACCGTGCACCGATGGTGTGGATGACAGTGCTGCGGCAGAGGCTTCATCATATGCACAGGGTGATATGTGTGCCAGGGGCATAGGCTGTACCAGTGGATGACATCATGTGTGTGTGTAAGGGCCGGTGCATTTACTGGGCATGACTGTGCAGAATGCATGTGGATGTGGTGGAGCCCTACAGTTGTGTCTGCTGTGTGTGTGTATGTGTGTACACAGTTCAGCCATCTGTGATGCCTACACGGGGTATACTTGGCAGCCCCAGACTGTACAGTGCAGGTTGTATGGCTCACTGTGTCCGCCTGCGGCCATGTGACCCGTGCCTGCCTGGGGTCGCATGGGCACTACCGGGTGGAGGTATGGAGTGGCCACTCTCCGATGACACATGTCGGCTGGAACCGTGTCCACGCTGGGACCGGCCAGGGCCACGTCCACGTGGCCTGCTGTGTCCTGGTGTGGTTGGTGTAGCACCAGCTGCACTGCTGCTGCTACCGGCACTGTGTGAGTGGGCATGAGAGGTGGCACGCACACGTCGACCTGCACTAGGTGGTGTTGCTGGCCTATGGCCACGTGTCCTATGCCTCACCCCTTCCAGGTGTTCCAGCACAGACAGCTCACGCTCGCGGATTGACATGCCTCGGTCGGGGATTCCAACCATCTCACCTAATCGCCTATCCAGAACATCGGCATGCTGCTGTTGAGCATTCGCCAATGACTGGATGTTCTCATTTAGGGAACATATTGCGGCCCTCTGCAGCCTCTGCCCTTTTTGGTTCTGCCATTCAGCACGTGCCTGTGCTGCCATTACAGTCTGGAACATGCGTCTGGTGATACCAGCTGCTGCACCCTGTACGGCAGGTGCATGTCTACCAGAGCTCCTCCTACAAGCAGCACCAGCCACATGCCTGTGTGGCACATCACCAGTCATTACACTGGCAACATGGTGTGTACCCGCACCTTCTGTCGCCACCACACATTCCTGCTCAATGCCAACAGACGCTGACTGTCCTTCCTCTATGGGCAACGGTGATGTGGTATTTGTCGGCATCTGAACCGTGTGCGGAGATGAAGGGGACATAGGTGGGATGTTAATCAATGGCACAGCTTCTGCCCGTGACAACCCTGCCTGTGCCTCATGCATATGGTCATCACCGCTAGTATCTGTGGGGACATTAGCATCAGATGGAACGCAGGAGGGGAACGCACCTACACCACCTGTGAATACAAAGACATACTGTAAGATACATTACACACACGCAGACACACACGCAGACACACACACACACGCAGACACACACACAGACACACACACAGACACACACACACAGACACACACATGCAGAGACACACACACGCTGACACACACACGCAGACACACACACATGCAGACACATCATGCATGTGATATTGCAGATGGCATGCAGCATTCCCACACCACAGCTCAGTGAATGCAGGCCAGACATTAATAGTGGTAGTATGCATACTGCCCTGGGGTGCACACTACATCAAGCAGGTGTCATTTCAGTAGGCATGCAGTACACACATTCATGGTAGTTTGCATGCATCACCGTGATACACCGTGTGGCCACAGGCAGGTTAACAGTACACATGGCTGGCGTCACTTTGTCATGTACTCTGCCAACATGTGCGATAACATGTGGACATGTGACAATGGTGTCCCACCACATGCACCACATCAAACTGGACGTCACAGTGCAGTGTTATGTGTACAGGCTACAGATAGAATGCATGTGTAACAAGGATGTCTGTGCAGGTGTGGTTGGTGTGAGCTGTGTACATAGCTATACAGTGGGGAGTACAGGCACTGTGCCACTGCATGGCAGCAAGACACAGGTATGTTTCTGTGCGATGCGTAACATGGACACATTGCATCGCCATGTCTGCAACACAGTCATGCTGTTCCACAGCACGTATATGGTAGACATTGGTGGCACCTCCAGTGGCTGCAGACAGGCATTGCGTTTGTCTGGTGTACCACATCAGATATACAGGTGGTCCACTACAGCTATGATCGCACTATGTGTGGACAAAGTGCAACGGTGACTACCCACTGCAGAAGTACTGTGTGGCAACATGCCTGTGGGTATCACCCATGGCCATGTTTGACTGGGTCATGGACAATTGTGTGTGATGGGCATCGTGTACACATCCCTGTGGTGGCCCATGTGACATACACCCATACTAGTCTGAGGTGTCACGATCCCGAAGGCTATGCAGACATTGTGGATGTCTGCTATGTCATGCGTAGGTCATGTCATGGTGTGACAATGTTGCAGACAGAACACCATGTGCATGGGACATGTCATGTGCCATGTCACAACGTGTGCACACAATGCAGGGGCATAGGTCACATTGGTAACACCTGTGTGCTGGCCAGATCACAGCTCACTATGTGGTACTGTGTGCATACCGCAAATGGCATTCCGATGCATACTACACATGCAGCCATTGTAGAACACCTCCACCATTGTATGCATAGCTGTCTGCACATATCACACCGATGGGTTATGTGGTGTCATGCTGGTGCATACTAACGGTTGTATCTACTGTACATGGGTGGCATGTGTGTCAGGTGGTGCAACCTGTATACCGTGACTGGAGCAGACCCAGGGTGCATGTCATACCTGGCCACATGGGGAATATCTATACACTGTAACATGCCTATTACTAGCAACAGTCTCACCTGCGACGGACCCATGGCTGTGCGATACGCCAGAGGTACCTGTATAGGGGCAACACAACAGTATACACATTATCCATTACTGTAGCCACAGTAAGCACTGTGCATGTCACATCATGTTCCTGTGTGGTAGCATGTGTTATGCACATGTCTGCAAACACAACGTAGCATACTGTAGTATGCAGTGTGTGTGGCCATATACCTGGCATGTGTTGGTACATTATGTGGTGTACTGTGACACCCACACCTATGTCAGTTATCATACACACATGCAAGACTGACTTACCAGGCAGCTCCAGGCACGTTGGTTGGGAGACACTCACCTCCACGATGGCAGCGAGTGTTTCTGCATGATGTTCCCTGGGTGTCCCCAGACTGGCCAGGAGCTCCTCCGTGTGTGTGTGAGTGGGTGCTGGGTCGGTGGCCCACCACCTGTCCCACCTTGTTCTCTGGTGATTGCGGCAGCACGCTGTTTCGCGTGCCATATTAGGTCTGTGCAGTGTCAGCGGATCTGCTGGTAGGTGCGGTTGTTGCCACCCACGTTGTTCACCCTCCTGCGCATATCCTGCCACACGTCGTCCCGCTGCTGTGCTTGTTGTGGCACATGGCTGAATAGTAGCTCGTAGTTGTCGTGGAGCAACGGTATAATCACATCATCCTCCTGGCGGCTGAAGGCTGGCAGCCAGGAACGTGGCATTATCTGTAAGACATAATGATGGTGACAGGTCACATTTACACTGATGTACTGGCATACTGCTGGACATACATTGCTACGACATGTACGACATCTGCACAGTAATCTCTGCGATGCATCATGGCAGTGACACAGCTGACGTGTTGCCATCACACCATTAAGCAGTGGGTATCATATCATATCTGTGTGTCAACTCATCACACTGTACACACACCATGTTGATGGTAACCTGCTGTGGACATGTGTACCTGCCTGCACCTGTGTTCATACCAGTTGGCACGTGTCCCAATGTGCACACAGTTCTACTGTTCACCTGGATGCTGTGTATATGTCACTAGGCATCACGTACGCAGCCATTATGAACGTCAGCGGTGGCACTGCACACATATACATGGACACCTGTACATGCATGTGTTGTGCCATGTACATCTACACAGCACTGTACGGGTGTTGTACAACCTGCCACGGCTCACCTGTATTGCACATGTGATACACATGGGACATTGTATAACCATGTGACATTAGCAGGAAAGGTCATGCATAGCATGTGCGCGTGCACATTGTACACACCAACACACAGCACCTGTGACACCACAGGGTGCATCAGTGCCACATTACTGCTGTGGACGGTTGATAGTGCAAGTGCCATTTGTCCATCGCACCATGTATGACTGTGATAGCACGTGCAGCCTTGCTGGACAGGGCTGCATGGTATGGCAGGGTATGTCACATACATGGCACAGGGATGTGTCCCACCTGGGGGGTACTGATATTGGCAGGGTGGCTGTCCATTCCATATGTCATTGCTATGTGTATATGGACATTACACATGTCTATCATCATGGTGTGGACAATGGCCTTCTGCAAGGTAGGCTGCACGCTGCTTGGTGGGGGTGTGTATGGTGCATGCAGATATCGCACATCCATGCATACACATTACCCCTGACAGGTGCTATGTGCTGCGATATTGTTCAACACAGTGCTGTATGTGCCCACACACTGCTATCCCATGCAAATGGATGGTTGCCTGGCCTGACATGGGTACCACATATGTCTACATCCAGTGCCTGCTGCCACCCCCATGTCAGCTGTTGCACCACACAGCACCATCCCTCCCACAGGGAGCGTGGTGTTGGGCACAGCATAGGTATCCATGTATGGGGACAGGGATGTTCACATAGCAGGGTCACTGATGGTACCATCCATCGGACCATACACGTATGACGCACACCTCACACACACAGCCCATTCAGTATGTTTTTCACAACACTGACACAGCTATACTGCTAGGCCAGGGACATTCCCAGACGTACATACCCAGATGCGTGAACATCTGTCTGTGGCATGGGCTACAATAATGGTGGGGTTCAACAAATAACGTGTTTGAGTGTGGCTGGCACAGACGTTCTGTGCACATGTCTACACAGTAAGCCTGTTCTACAGTAGCCAGCGGTGATGTGCTGTGCACATGTCAGTGCTGCACATTGTGTTGGTGTCTGTCTGTCCACAGGCCAGTGGTGGGACACACAGGGGTATTAGTGAACATATATGCATGCCACCCTGTACTGCTGTACTGCTAGCTTCTCGGGTGCTAATGTGTCATGAACATGCACACCTTACCCAAACAGGTGGTAGTGGGTTGCCACCCGTACCCATCTCCTCTTGTGGGTTGCTATGATCCAACACCCTCTTTGTATTGTATGTTCAGGCTATGCACCTGTGTGGGGCATGTGGGCATGCAATGCACTATTGCGTACCTTTGCACCCATTGCAGAACATGTCACACAGGTACACTGGCAGGCATACACTTCACAGCTTGATGACAGTACAACACATGTTGTACACACGTAACACATATCCTGTGGGAAATGGTCATATGTACAGGCATGTCCAACAGTCACATACCACTGCTACCCCTACATGATGGATATGCAGTACATGTGGCGGTACAGCAACTGTCACATGTAGTCATGCAATGCCCCCCTACCTACATGGCGTAGTACTGCCTGTGGGGGATATGCGTCTGCATCCATGCTATGGCCATAGCTGACAGTTGTACATCGATATGTGCAACATACCTCATTTGGTGTTCTCATGGGTGCATGTTCAACATGGCTTTGCATTGTTTGTCTGTCACACAGTCATTGTTGTACATGGTTTACATGCCAGCCATGGCTTACTGTGTGTGATTCCATGTACTTCATTGGGATACCAGCATTATACATTATAACAGTGTATTCCAGCCATCACATAGCCTTCCTAGATGACACTGTTAGCCAGCCAGTAGGAGGTGTTCCGCCATCTGCACATAGGTCACACAGTACGAGGGCGGCTGACACCCATTCTGGGGATAGGGTTCTGACAGCTGTGGATGGGTGTGATGCTGTTGACAACCATGACTGTGCCTGATGGTCACATCTGGATGGGTAACATTCACAACACACACCTACCTTCACGTAGTAACACATCATCCACAACAATGGACATTCCTGCCAGAACAATTTGTGCAGTATGTCTGTATGACCACTACAGGAACCACTGGTGGCCCCCAGCATGGCAGCCAACAGCACCAGTGTATATCCCGTGGAACCATGGGTTACACCATTCACAACACACCTGTCTCAGGTGACCCTGTTGTGGATCACAGTGCAGTTCCACACATCATGTTACACTAGGCATCATGCACTGATATGTTGCGGATGTGTGAACGGCTGTGCAACTCAACATATGCACACATGACACATCACCTGGTACAACATGTCTGTCATACAACATGTTATTGTGACCGCCTGTGATGGCATTATACAGGCTACGTGTACTGGGACATGTGATGGCTCACCGGTATATTCACCCTCTGGGTGTGTGTCTAGCCAAGTGTACAGTAGGCAGTGGTCTGAACACAGGGACACTGTACATTGACCTACTCTGTCACTGCAACTGTTGACTATGCTCATACTGTACTTATACAGGCATGTGGTATCTGACCACTATGACAGTCCTGGTCGACCACACTGCTGTGGCACACATGACCTGCGGACATCTGCCTGGGGTGTGGAGCACACATGTACATCTTCACATGCTATACTGCCTCTGTGGCGGTGTCACATGACTGTCTCCAGCAGGGCTGTAACAGGCAGGCACAGCATGGGGTCATGTGGGACAATGCTTGCACCTTCCACTGTGCTGCACACAAGCAAGGCACACACACTAGTGCACGACTCACATTTATCTGCAGTGCCTGGGACCTGCCTCCATGCTCTGCACAGCACACCTGCAAGTACAGATTGTACACGGATCATACCTCCCGGGCACATACCTGGACTGCAACACACACAGGTGTGGGCATCCCACATCACACAATGTTTTGCACACATACTGGATATTTGCCGAACACAATGCATCGTAGGTGCTCCATGTTCAGATACCCATGTTTGTGACCACTAGACACATTGTAACACGCAACAGAGCTTACACTGTACACCACAGGTTACATGCTGTCTGTGTTGTCATACTGTACATTGGGCCTCAGACAGCTGCTACTGCCATGTGCTGACAGCAACCCACACTTCCCTAGAATGGACACCCATGTACCCACACATGCTTGAGGCATGCACTCCACCTAGCTGGGTGACACATTACACAACACATACCATACCTACACTACCCTCAGCATGCACGATACCTCCATGTGTCTGGTGTGTTAAACCTGGGGTTATTCCCCCCTTTGGTAGATGAACATATATGCTTCACGGCCCTGCTAGCAACACCCTGGACACACACCCATCGCAGCATACATGGTACATGTGTTCTACAGCCAGTACTACTGATGTCTGCTGACAGGGGTTGTTAATGGCATGGCACCCCGGCAGATGGACAGTGTACATAACTATGCTGACACATATCACAGTGTACTTCCGTAGCATGTACGCAATGGTAGGGACCATGCTATTCCACACAGAGACATGGCAGTACTGGCCTTTTCACAGACGCCACGGTGGTGGTCATGTTCCATGCACATCTGCTGTATGGGCACATGTGCAGGCTGTTGCATGGTGGTGTATATGCACATGTGTGGGGTGCATCACTTGACAGCCATGGTGGGTCCTTGTGGTCCATCACATGCTCCAAGGCTAGCTACCTACACATGACTGCCACACATTGCAGTGTGGGTCCTCAGGTAGTGTGGTGGTATGTCTGTGTTGTTTGGCTACATCCACATTCGATGTCACGTACAACAGTCACCCAGGCATTGCAGACTGAGATAATGTTGGCAGCATGCCAGGCAATGGTGTACTTACCAACAATACACACTCTCACTCACTACAGGGTTGCAATCCATACATGGACATCGTAGTGTCCCTGTGGACACATACATGGTACTGCCATGCACACGTTATGTCCTAAGACACTGTCCCAATGTCACCTTCTGATCTCCCTAGCTGTTATGTCCCGCCAACCTGTTTGGTATGTGTCTCCACACCAGCCCACTGAATTCACTGCTAGCCTGTTGTTGGACATTGTGTACCTTGACCGTCACACTGCCGCATCTATCGCACTACACATGGGTGACACTGCATTGCACGTGTGGGACTGCATTCGTACACCCATGACTGGACGATTCTGTGTGGCACTGGGGCACATCCTCACAAACGTGCTTCACGCACTCATTGATGACCTCCATGCCTTTACTGGCACCCTTGTTGGGCTTCTGTGTGCCACAGCATGCCACATACACATACTGGCCACCTGTCATACCATTGCATGGGTGGTTGGTGTGGTACAGAGGGCAACAGATCAGACATTGTCCTCACATTGCCCTTCAGTACCATTCCACGTTCTGGTATTGGCAATGTACACATCCACCTGCACATCATACCCTGTGTCTCAGGATGTTAGGCTATATGACTCCTGGACAGGACACACAGTGGTGCAAGCATATCATGCTACCTACTACATGTCAGGTGCATATGGCATTACACAGTCCTCAGTCATGGGGCCCCTCATGTTCACTATTTGCTTACATACACAACATGCTGTCACAGAGTACTGTCCATGCCTAGATATCCCACATCTACATACCTGGCACCATTATAGCTCCACCAGCTCATACTGATAACAACCGTACGGGTGTCGGTGTGGCAGACACATCATGTGGGTGTCATGGCATCAGGATGCATGACACATGGTGCATGCACATCACCTTTGCATAGCAACATTCATCCACTGAGTATCACATGGATACTGTCCCCGTACATGCATATCAAATTGTACATGGTTGCTGTACACACAAATGCCCCACATGGTGCTGTGGTTACCGTATTCCACTGTGGCATGGGTACACATCTGCAGGGCCACACCTATCTGTACTGTGAGTGATGCTGGTACATAGGTAGCCATTGTACCTGTGGCATACACACATCTACACACGGGCAGGGTTACAATACCACATTCGTGGTGTACCTTCCACAACGGCTACGACTTTACCTGGCACAGCATTGTCATGCCATGATGTGTACCAGGCTCAGACAGTTTACATATGCGGCTGACAGACGGAAAACACATCTGTACACATCTGCATACCACATACACAGGGGTGTCTTTTGCTCTGACATGGACCATGTCCTCCGCATTACTGATGCATGTAGTACTCATACATGGCAATTGCAGTGGGCAGTGTGAACGGACCACTCATGGATATGTGCACACATGACACATTGCATGGGCTGGGCTTCTGTGTTACTTCTGCAGACACAACACACACCATGCTGTGGAACATAGGTCCTGTGCACATCCCACAAGGACACACAGTGGCACTGTTCATGTGATAGCTCCCTTGCTGTTTGAGTGACACGTAGTCATGGTACCACCACATTAGCAGTACTGTGTAGACATGCAGTTGACACCCACCTCTGCTGTTCACTGGACACTACCATGGGGAGGTGACACTACTGTGTACACTGCACATGTGTTTACACATGAACCTGCCGGACTTCATTGTTGCCCACATTGCACCTGCTACAGATCATTTGGCCATGGTTACTTGGTGTTCCTTCCATTTTGGATGGCTATTATGCTACTACTCTGTCCCATATGTACAGGCCATACGTATCCTGTTATTGTACATACCAATAGGCCATAACTCCATTATGCATGATATGCCTGTGATACTGTGTATGATGTCTGTCATATCCACCATGACAGCTTTACATTACACATAGTTGACATAGTATCCCCTACTGCAAGGCATACGTGCACATCAGGCGCACATTACGTATGACATCGACGGTATATGCCCATACACATGTGTGCTGTGACAGTATACATACATGTCCTATCCCCTGCTATGGCACTTCCTTGTTGGACATCCACTGCCAGCATCGGCGTGGTGTGGCATTGTTCTCTGTTATGCCCCCCTGTGGCAGCCCTTGTGTTATCCCGGCTGTGTACATGATGTCCCACTGCTGTGCACACGGTGTCCACAGTCGTTGGTATGCTCAGCAGGATAGCACTACATAACCACCTTTCACCACTCTCTGCATTATGGACAAGTATCATTACTTACAAACACCATTCACATAAAGTACAGCTTCGTCATACACATCATGCATTACACACCCGTACATATCGTGGGTTCTACATACCTTGTCTGTGTTTCCTTCCGTTTTTCGTTGCGTGTATCGCTATTCCGTTTTCTCACTCTATCCGTTTTGGAATATTAGTTCGGTATGAGCATACGGTTTGAATATCCTGGGAGTCATCCTTATATCCATCGTTACCTGCAACATGTGGGTTCATCACACCAATAGCTGTTCCTCAGTGTGTACTTGTGCGCATATCACCTGTGCATCTACTCCATTCGTACATTACGTGTCGTAACTAGGGTATGGTTGCATTCCTCACCTGGGCGTTGGCTATTTGCCCTACCTTCGTGGAGATGGTCTGTATTGTGTTATGTTATGTGTAATTGCAGCCGCTAAGGGTGGCGACAGGTACATTTCGCAGTGGTGTTAGCCGTGGATTGTGTGTGTTGGGTATGGTATTATGTTCGACATGTGGGTGTCCCTGTCCTGACGGCGTCTGTTGATGGCGTTTTGCATTCAGATGTGTAACATAGCTGTTGTATTCCTTTAAACAACGGATGCAAGTATGCATCCGCTGTTGATAGTGTTTCCCACGCGAGATGTTGCGGTTATGCAGCTGTCATTGACTGCCTGTATGTTTGTGCTGCTATTACGGCTTGTATCCCTTTGATATGTGCGATGGGGAATATCGGAGGTTGTAGGTGACGGATACGGGTTGTGGGCCTTGCATCTCTACATACACGGTATGCTTGTCTGTGTGCTCCATCCCTGCCTGGGGAGTTGACAGTTACTTGTCTGTTGTTCTGGGAGTGTAGGTTGTGTTGTTGTTATGTGGTGTTGGTATCGCCTGCGTGTGTACTTCCTGCATGTATTCCTCTGTCTCATCGGTGGTATATCTGCGGTTGTTTGTACGTGACGACTATCCCTTGTCATTCTGTCCCGGATATTTACAGTCATTGTGGTCCTGTACTTGGGATGGCCTGTTTGCCAGTGGTTGCCACCTATTCAGGTGGCGATTGCTTGTTTGACACTTGTAGAACACACAGCGGTGTTTACGGGCCGATATGTGGCCACGATCAGTACCGGGGTAGCACATGCGTATTTCCGCGGTACATACCTATTGCTGTGTAACTTTGCCGACGTATCGTTTTGCAATTAGCATATCGGTGTCATACATATGGTCATGATTTGTACATCATTTCATGTGGGGTATATTCTTGTGGTACATTCTGGGACATTTTCACTTTGCATCATTATACATCGCCACACGCCTAGACAGGGAGGGGCTCTCAGTACTACTTTGGGAGTACTGGTGTACATACGCCTGGGGTTACTATACTGTATGCCTACACATGTTATTCCACTCCGCCTCTCACATGGCACCAACATACACATTTTACAGTGGCACACACATTACACTCGCACAGCGAAACACACGGCACCCTCACCGCACACATACACATACTGCGGCAGTCACAGGGACGGTTGCACACAGTACCTGTGTGGCCCGCATCACCGGCAGCAGTGTCTACCTCCCCCCTCATATCATCATAGTATTACCCGCACATGTACTGTTACTGTACTGTGGCCTGGCGATCATTCTGACTCGCGGTTATGCATTTCGGTATGTTGACCTTTCCATGGGTGGCGGTTTCCTCATCTGTTAAACCTCCCAGATGCTCAGGTTGTCTTTCACTATGTTTACTATGTACAGATATTGCGTGTTACTTCTCTGTCACCTTGCATCCCTCTGATTCCCTGTCTTACCTGTTGTACTTATATGTATATGTGTACATATATTTCTATGTGTGTAATTATATCTATCTCCATATCTGTATATGCACATATCTACATGTCTATATGTATACACCTTGCGGTGACGTGGCAGCATACAGCAACGCCGTCTGCTGTAGGACCCGTGTACGGTTCAGGTGTTGGCGTTCCATGCTCCGCTGGCTGTTGGGTGTGCAGTGTTTGGGTGCTGCCTATGTTGGAGTCACACATGGGGCCACCCATACGGTACACTTTACGGGTGGCCATGTTTGTGTGCCGTCCATTTCACTGTGTGTGCAGGTAGGGAGGTGTCAGTCCATGGGGCCTACGCTGTCATAGTATGTGCTATACGTTCCCTCTTTGCAGGGCATAGGCATATTGGGTAAGCCTCCGTCTGCCTACTGGGGCTGGCACAGTGTGTTCATGGTCCTGAACCCTCTGTGCCTGGACTGGCCTTGGCAGTTGTGGTGGGCTTTGTGGCCCTTCACCATTATGTCCCTGCAGCAGCTTCCACAGGATCATATTATGTAGCATGGCACATACTATGAATATGTGGGCACATGTGCCTGGAGAGTACTGCAGGGCTCCACCGGATGTATCCAAGCACCGGAACCGTGATTTCAGCATCCCAAACACACGCTCTATGATTATTCTGGTTTGTGCGTGTGCCTCATTATGGTGTTCTTGCATGTGTGTGTGTGCATTTCTGATGGGAGTCATCATCCATGGCTCCAGTGCATAGCCAGCATCCCAAACAAGGTGGCCTTGTGGGATGTCCCCCCCGGCGAATACCTGGTACAGCTGTGAGGCATGCCAGATATGGGAGTCGTGGTAGCTTCCAGGGCTGCCAGCACACACATCCATGATAATGCCCTGCGCATTGCACACGACCTGGCAATTGATGGAGGGGAATCCCTTGCGGTTTATGTAGCGTCTACCCTGCTCCCCAGGCGGTGACTTGATTTGTATGTGCGTACAGTCTATCGCACCCAGTACCTCCGGGTATTGTGCCACACGGTGGAAGTGACGCATATTGCTAGCCAACTCCTCCTGAGATCTGGGGAAGTATATATGCTCATTGGCATGTGGTAACATGGCATCCAGAAACTGGTGTAGTACCCTGGATGCTGATGCCTGTGAGATGCCCATTATATCCCCAGTTGGCCTTTGAAAGGTACCTGTGGCCAGTATTCGCAAGCTTACACATACCTTTGTGTCCACTGGGATGGGCTCCCCTCTGTTGTTTCTTGTTCTCAGGTGTGGCCGGCACAGCTCCACTATTTGCTGTAAAGTGTCCCTATCCACCCTGTAATGCTCTACTATCTCCAGGTCTTGTAGCCCCTGGTAGGTTACCCTTGGTCTGAACACTCTCCTTCTCCTCTGAGGCCTACAGTAGTTGTCGGCACCCTCCTCCACAACTTTGTCTGTCTCTAACACATGCTGATGGATCACGGCCACGGCGGCACCCAACATGTACATTTTAAAAGTTCCCCGTGTGTTTACACCTATAGTGCGGTGTTTGGGAATACACGGCTGTGTGTTGTGTGCATTCACACTTTATACTGTTGTGCTGTACACCTGGTGATGTCATAGGGTGTGTCTGTGCGGCCGTATCTGGGGATTATATTCCGTGTTTTACCGTTGGCACTGCAACGCTGTTGCCTTTGGTGTTGCATTACTCTTGCCTGCATTGGATTAGCTTTCGACCTTACCTTACTGTTTCTGCACGTTGTACCTACTATTTCCTGGCATGCATCCTGCAGAGCCCTGTCATGTGTAGTTTCTGGGACATGGCATATCGTGCGTTTTGTGTGCCGCCGTTATGCTGCCTGTCTACTTGGCTCTGCTGTGTCAGGTCTTCACTCTTTGCAATCTGCTACCTCCCCTACTTTCTTTGCATTCATATGCCTCCCCTATCCCGTTTTGCAGGTTTCTGCATACAGAGTTGTCAGCTGCCGATTGGCCTTCGTGGGTTGATTACTGTTGATTGCTCATTACTACTCCAATTACACTGCTTCCGCATTTCCTCATATTCTCAACATCACCTTCCTGTATCCGATGTTGTTTGCGGGCGGCCACATGACTGGGTTAAGGGAACGTAGTCATCCTCGTGCACATGCACCTCTGCGCGCATTGTGTGCTCTCAGCTCAACTATTTCCACACACGCCGGTCCTGCAACTGTGCTGTGCAATGTACAGCCCAGGTTTGCTGGGCTCCAATGTGCTTCCTCCTACAGTGGCACACCCCTCTGCAGGTGACATGTATTCCCTCTGAGCCACTCCTCGGTGTATTACCGCTGCCGTTTGGTACAGCCTTACGCCCGCGGGGGTTTTGCGATTCAGTATTATCTGCCTCATTTGCATGGCATTGACTACTAATTCATAGTTACGCTACCGAACACTGCCGTGACTCCTTGGCAACCCTTGCATCGTGGATGTGGCTTTCCATGCATACCATGGTGTATTGTGGCTGTGAAGCTGATGTGTATTACACTGCTGTTTTATGACATTGTCATATTATTTCATTGTTTAGCACCTTCCGCAGACATGTCCTGGGGTTCTGCTGTGAGTTTCTGTGGACATACCATTTATGTTATTATTTACATGTTGTGCATGTTTTCTTTTGACATTCTCTGTGTCTTTCGCCATTGGCATATGGCAACAGTGTGATACCTGACGTTGACAGCCTTTCGTTACTCCTATGTTATGTTTGGATAAATGTAAACCGTTTTTTTTTGGTTTACATTGCCGTGCCCTTATGCTACGCCTGCGCCACTTCGTGGATCGCTATATGCCTTCATTTGCATGGTGCAACACCGCACATGGGGTGTTTAGCATACCTACGCCGGAGGCGGCGCAGATCCAGCGCACGCCGGTAGTGCACGTGGGATTGGATCGTACCTGAATCGCTCGGCGGCCATATTTGGCATTGTAACGCCTACGCTATGCGTCCGCCTGGCGCAACGTTCATGAATCCCGGGGAAAGTCTTCCTCAAATTCAACTATATATAAAATGGCATATGAAGAGGCAAATGAAACTCCTATTACTGTGCCCCCTTCTTTGTAATTATATTCTGCCATCAAACAAAAATTAATTATGAGAAAGACAAAACTCCAATAACTCAAAAATATAACATGAACGTGAACCTTCCGCAAGAATCCTACCTATAGCTTCCAGACCCCTACAATGATCAATGTTAGTATACAGGGGCACAACATCCATGCTTACCCAAAAGTAGTCCTTATGCCATCTTAATCTCTTAACACATTCACATAAGTCATGGCCATTTCTAATATGAGAAAACATCTTATTTACATGTTTCAATAAAAAATCCAAAAATGTGCCAACATTGTACATAAAAGACCCTGTCCCAGAAACAATGGGTCTTCTAGGGGGGATTGACACTATCTTTGTGAATTTTGGGAATGGCAAAAAATGTTGGGTCACTGGGTTTAGGATAAAATGACTTCTTAACATCTGATGGTGTTAAAAAACCACATGTTCCCCCTTTCTCCAATAATTCAAACAATACTTTATTAAAATGAGGAGCTGGGTTAGCTGGCAAACTTACATAGTCTTCTGTTTGCTCTAATAAATCACATACCATTTTATTATATTGTGCCTTATTCATTATCACTCGGTTTCCCCCTTTGTCAGCCACCCTGAAAACACAATTATTTGCATGACCACGTAACATTTTTAAAGCCTGCCATTCCTGCTTTTGCAAATTAAAACTTTTGCATTTGAAATTTTTATGCTCCCTCTCAATGTTAAAGTACAACAATTTTTCAAATAAACATATCAGTTGCGATGACTTAGGTGGAGAAAAAATGTTAGAGGAAAAGAGAAGTGCTGGAACTTCCAGATGGTCGTAGCCCATACAAAACCCCCCATCATTAGCACAAGTTAGTTCAGTGTCACTTATAACATCTTCATAATCATACAAAGAAACATTTAGTAAAGAAAAATACTCTTTAAGGTGCAATTTGCGACAAAATTTATTTGCTTCAGTCACAAGGCTTGCCAGAGTCAGTGTTCTTGTTGGCACAAATTTAGCACCTTTTAAAGGTACCGTTCTTGCCTCTGGAGAAACTATTAGTTCTGACAAGTTAATAATGTTCAAAGAACTTTGTTTCCAAACATATGCATCATTAAAGTCACTTGTGGTATCTTCCCTTTCACTTCGATCTGTTGCTCTTCCCATTAGCTCCCTGATGAAAGCTCTGCAGTTGCTCTTATTGGTCCTACATAGTTGTCACTTGTCTGCTGCTATCTCAGTAGGCCACCCCAGTCCCTTGCATGCATGCTGCAATATCATAGCTATGCTACCGAAACATAGTAATCTATTCAGATATTGTTAAGAAAACACACTTACCTTGTGCCTGTGGCAGTATGAAAATGGTGCTTGAGGGCAGTCTGTGTTGGATGCACACAGTACACAGCCTATATGAAGTGGGTTACAGGTTATGTGATGTGTGTGGCATCTATTTTACTTTGTGTGCAAGTCAGACAGAGGTGTCAGTCCAAGGGCCTTTACAGTGTTAGTGTGTGTGCTATGGGTTGCCTCTTTGCAAAGTCCTGGCCATACTGGGCTTGCCTTCATCTGCCTACAAGGGCAGGCTTAGGGGGTTCCTCCTCTGAGTCCCTCAGTGCCTGTGGGAACCTTGGCAATGATTGGGGGTTGTGTGGCCCTTCACTGTGCTGATGCTTCTGCAGCTGTTTCCGCAGGATCATATTGTGTAGCATGGTACATACAATAAACATGTGGGAACATGTGGCTAGGCCATACTTCAGGGATCCACCAGATATGTCAGAGCAGCGGAACCATGACTTGAGCATCCCAAACACTCCATAATGACCCTGGTTTGGGCATGTGCCTCATTATGGCATTCTTCAGAGTGTGTGTGTGTGTGTGTGTGTGTGTGTGTGTGTGTGTGTGTGTGTGTGTGTGTGTGTGTGTGTGTGTGCGTGCACGCGCATGCATGTGCATGTGTGTGCACCTCTGCATGGTGTCATCATCCATGGTTCCAGTGTGTAGCCAACATCCCTCTGGAGATGGCCATACAGGATGTCCCCCTGGAAAATGCCTAGTACGGCTGTAAGGTATGCTGGATGTGGAAGTCGTGATAAATACCAGGGCTGCCAGCACACACATTCATGATTATTCCCTGGCCTTCACACACAGCCTGGCAGTTAATGGAGTGATAGCCCTTGCGGTTTATGTAGACCCTACCCTGTTCATCAGGTGGTGCTTTGATATGGATGTGTGTGCAGTCTATGGCACCCAGTACCTCTGTTTGCATCATCCAACAAAGCTTACACTGTTAACATATAATCTGTTCTATATTTTACATTCATTATTACAGTTGTGCCACCCTTATCTGCCTACTTTATAATTGTTTCATTGTTATCTTCCAACTGTTTTGATGCTTCATGCTCAGCAGCTGTTAAATTATAATACTTTTTCTTTGTTTTACATTCATATAAGTCCCTCAATTCCTTTTCACATTTATCATGAGAAGCCGTTACTACAGGAAAACTATTTGGCACAAACATACTTTTTTTTCTTACATACAGACACATTATTAATATTACTAGCATCTCTAAATGTAGGTTTTAAATTCAATGTCTTCATAAAAATTTTTTAAAGAATTGCTATACCCTGAAGTTAAAATGGTTAATTAAATTATTGTAGAGATGATGTGATTAGCTGGCTGTGTTCACATGACTTTAGTCTTGTTTTATAAAACCTGAAAGAATGTTACAGATTGTATAATGCACTGAAGTAGGATTTATATCCGAAACCTTTGCTGTAATAAAGTATTGGCATTCTTGGAGTTTGAATTCTTAGGTTATTCAGCTTTCATCTTCTGATTTCTGGTTGATCACTACATCAGCCTTTGGTTTTAAGAAATAAATGTGTTCACCAGCATGTAGGAGCATGGCATCCAGGAAGTGGTGGAGTATCATGGATGCTGATGCCTGTGAGTCCCTCATGATGTCCTCAGTAGGTGTTTGGAAAATACCTGTAGCTAGTATTCTTAAGGCTACACATACTTTTGTGTCCACTGGGACAGGTTTTCCACTGTTGGTTCTTGGTCTGAGTCAAGGTTGGCACAGATCGATAATTTGCTGTAGTATGTCCATGTCCACCCTGTAGAGCTCTACTATCTCCAGCTCATGTAGACCCTGGTAGGTTACCCTGGGTCTGAACAGTCTCCTCCTCCTCCTCCACAGCCTTTGGTGGTTGTCAGCATTATCCTCCTCACTGCCCTCAACCTCTAGCACATACTGGTGTATCAAAGCAATTGCAGCCTCTACCATTTTTGTGACTTTAAATTTCCAGCAGTGTTCACCTTTGGTGCAAAGTTTGTAGGTTAAAACTTGACTGAAGGGTGTTTGCATACTTTATACTAGCATGCTGTGACTTCTGCCTGTGTGATTGTTTGTGATATATTCCACCTGTCAGGTACATAACAGAGAGGTTGTTTCCATTTTTGTCTGCTATTTCCTTTTTTTTTCTATTTCCTCCCTGTTTAAGCCCCGTGGCACTCTGCACAAACTTGTGTAGCTAGTGTAAACAATGCTAAGCAAAATTTGACCCTCCCCTGGCCGCAAACATGCTCCAAGTTTCTTGTATTCATCTTCCTGCCACTCAGCAGCCTGAGACACACCTCTTGCTCAGCTGTACTTAGCTGAGTGCAAACAGGAGCCACAGAGCTACAATGTGCTTACATCAAGCATGACACCCCCCTTTCATGTCTGATGCGCCTTCTTTTTACACTATCATGCTGTAGCACCTAAATGGTTAGGTGCAGTGTGGCACTTAGAAGAAATTTGTGATTCAGCAAGATTTACCCTCATTTGTATACCCCACTGCCTTAGTCCATAGTTGCTGTACTACAGAACAGCCTTTCCCCTTAGCAACCAGTATTCCCCCTATTGTTTTGATTCTGCATGCCATAGACTATAATGGCAAAATACATATTTCCATTAAAATGCAATTTTTACATTTTGGTTTTATTTTTGTGCAGATCCCGTTTGCGTGGCACTGCACTACACTTAAGCAGCCAAAATCGGCCATAAAAAAGTTATTTTTATTAAAAATAATCAATTTTCCATGCCAATGGCCATATATTTAGCCATTGGCATGCCTACTGTGTTTAATACATGCTGTTTTTGGGGCTGTCATGCCTCTATTTTGTTATTTGCAGAAATGTATTCGGCTAGTAGCCGAATACATTTCTGCAACTAACACTGTTCTTGCACGGATACTTGCCTGCTTGCTGAATCATTATTTTACCTCATTTGCATGGTTTTCACCAGCAAATGAGGTAATTAGCATTCTGCATGGGTTTCTGTGCAGCAACAGTGTAGGCAGGCTCGTGCACATGAAAGAACAGATTTCCTGAATCGCTCAGTGGCCATATTCCATGTAGGAGCAGCTATACTGTTCCTGCATGGAATAAAACCTTTCATGAATCCCGGGGTTATACTTTTTCTGATTGAAAAAAGGGTCCACTTTCTAATACAGGACTGGTCTTTGGTAGAGTTTTTAACAAATAGCAGCATCAGTCTCTTAGATGCAGATGACATATTCTGCTTGATATATGTTTAATAATGGGTGGCCAAGACATGAATAAGGTTCACTCCTCCTTTAATTTTAATTGGACTAGTTGTACATTCTGCAACAGAGACTGGCTGCTGATTTATGAATTAAGTCCACTCTGTCTCCTAACTTTGATTGAACCAGTAACTTACTCTACCATTGAGACTATTTTATTTTTGATTAATGTTTATTGGTTTACATCTCTATATTTCTGAATAGGTGCTGATTTGTGTGTTTTTATTGGATGTGTAATGTTCATTAGTCTTTGGTAGTTAGATAGTATAAATATTTTGAGCAAGTTTGATTAAACCTGAAGAAGGGCTTTTTAGTCGGAAAGCGCTCATCTTTTGATATATATTTTCATTGGTTAGTGTGTTCATTAAAGACCTTCACTTGGGCCTGGTGGATGCACATATATATATATATATATATATATATATATATATATATATATATATATATATATATATCTATGGGAGCCCTTCATTTGTTCGAAATTTCAAATTTTCAAAACTCATATGGCTGACACCATATGAGCAAACATCTGAAAGGCCGACAAATGATAGCGGAAATCCCGTTACAGTGTGGGACTGGGAGATTCCCCTTTCCTGCACTGTAGTGTGATCTCGGTGTGAGAATATTTAAGTAGCAGGGGTTGTGGGGGGTGCAGGGGGGCTTGCCCCCCCTGCATAACACAGTCTTACTGTGTTTACAGGTAGATCGGGGATCCAGCAGCTGCTGTGGATGTAGGCAGACATTGGTGTGCCCAATATGCCCTCGCTCTGGTCTAGATGCAATGGACAGCACACATACTCACCAACTCAGAGGCTAAAACCTTCATCCTATGCACATATATACAATAACACTTATGCCAGGCAAGACTCACAAGCTTTACATACCCATGTAATGGTTGTATACAGCTAGCATCAGACAGAGTCAACCTCAAATTAAAACTCTTCTAACTGCCGAACTTCCAAGATAAGTGTTGAACCTAGAAAACAAAAATAAATGTCAAGAACACAACTGAATGATATATCTTTGCATACCGCTAGTTGCTAATGTAAATAAGTATAAGATGGGTGATTTTTACAGCAATGACATCAATATGTGATAGCAGTGACATGTCAATACATGTGTTCTCTATCATCTATTAGGCATCATGCATCAAAGATAAAACCATTCATACCTCTCAAATCTACAATTTTTTTTCAAAGAATGTTGAGGATTTGGCATCATAGTTTTGTACTGGCAAATCATTAAAGATTGAAGTTAGAAAATAATGACAGACATTTCAGTTTCATACTTCATATCCCTCCGAACATTCATGGTAATAGAAAACCTGTTATTCTATCAACTTTCTAAATTTGCAAAACCAAAGTATTTCAAAAGTATTCCTATTTTGGGCCTTCATGTTATCACTTTTATTTATGACTTGGTCCAGCTTTGCTGGTCTAAGAGGTTGAGAGGGATATACACATTACAAAAACTTGTAATAATGCATTATACTTTGCAAAAGCGCATCACAAACACATGTATACTAAGCAGTCAGTCAGCTATGCATCCTGAGTATCAGAGAAGAGCGGTGCACCCTGAGCATCAGACAAGAGTTATATATATCCCTGAATCCAAAAGATAGAAACAAGGTAATGGCATGGTTAGCATCACTTGCACATGGTGTTGGGTGTGGGGGCAGGAGGCCAAGGCTTACACAAAAGGTTGTGAGTGTGTGCACGAGTAAGGAAGACAGACAGGCAGACATTTGGATACATCATCAAATGGTCACTAAGACAAAATGAGATTGCAAGCCTTATGAGTAACCTATGTTACTATTATGTGTGTGTGTCTATATGGGCCCTCAAGGTAAAATGTGTGTAAGTATCTACACGAGTACAGCCAAGCTCTGTGCTAGTTCTATGCCCTGATATGTCACAGAGGTGTGAAATGTACATGGTAGAAGTGACAGTTCATCATGATAGTCCCCGACCTCGAGAAAAGGCTCTGCCAAGAGTTGCACTAGCATGTCCATGGCCATGGTCAGATGCACTGCTGCTACCTGAACATGACTGATCTCTGCTGGACAAAATCTCCTCACAACTACACCTAGGACCTTGATCCCACGATCTACCATTGCATCTAGACCAGAGCGAGGGCATATTGTGCACTCCAATGTCTGCCTACATTCACAGCGGCTGCAGGATCCCCCTCTGGCAACTCACCTGCATGCCACTATGATGACCTTGCCAGTGTTGGTGGTGGTGTGATGTGTGCCCCTTCCCCATTGTGTTCCTGATGAAGCACTGATGAAACAAACCAGTAATGTACATATGTAAATATGTAATTACACTGCTACCCTGTAATATAATACAGGTATGCTGCCTTTTCATTTTCTTCTTTTGATTTGTCTAAAATATCTGTTGTTAAATCAATTTGTTCGTATTTGACACTGTATAACTTTTCTTTAAGTAATATCATCTGTTAGTGTAAACTGTGCTTGTAAAAATCTACTTAGTGATTGTATAACTTCTATTGTAAACTGCTGTATTTCATGGAGCTTTTCTCTTTGGGTCTCCACTGAAAAAGGGTCCCAAGCCCAGTTTGACTAACCCAGTTAACAAATGTCAATGAATAAATAAATAAAATGTCTGTATGTGGACACCTCAGCCACTGACCGAGCCATGTTAGCATGCCCATCAACTGTACAGATATTTGCAGAAAATCGAGATTTTTACCTCATAATTTTGGTCCGTGTTTTATAAAATTATGGTTTTCTGGGAATTCAGTGGCAAATCATTAAAGACTTAAGTTAGAAAATAATGACAGACATTTGAATTTCAGACTTCATTCCCTTCAGAAAATTCATGCTAATCGCAAACCTGTTATTCTATTAGCTTTCTGTTTGTAAGAGCAATATTAAAAAATGTTACCTATTTTAGGGCCTTTGTACCCCTTTTATTTATGGGTTTGTCCAGATTTCTTGCTCTAAGAGGTGGAGAGGTACACATGGAAGTAGTGCCACTATGGGAATATGATTGAGAATGGTCACATTGGTTAACATCGGATGATGTGACTGACCTATGTCCACATGGATGCCAACCCCTCCCAGCAGATGTTCCATCATAGACACCACCCATACCAACATGTTATTCATCTGATCCACTGAACAGGCAACACAGTGGAGGCAGTCATGCATGTCAGCCTGTACCACACCAACACCCCTAATCATTTCCACAGAGGCCTTATTGGAATGTGCCTGTATGTCTATGATAAACATAAGATGAGTGGCAAGGAAAGTCACACCAGGATCAGGTGGAGGGCAGACAGCAACCTCCTCTGAGCACCCTTATCAACCCTCCTGTGTGGCACCTCTCCCACACTTTGGCTATGGACAGAGTCAACAGTAATTGAAGGCACAGTAACCTCATTACCTTGATCAAGTGACTTACCTTCCTCCTGTCCAATATCTGAAGGCTCAATGAAATAGGTTTGCTTAGGCCTACTGTCTGTCTCTGATGAAAATACAGGGGATCATTGAATGTCAACCTCAGTGTCAAATTCAACCTCTGTACCCCCCAACTGATCCTCTGCTTGGCCACCATCATCATCAGAGTCTGCAGATACTCTGACATTAGATGGAAAGATCCTACACTTCCACTATCAGAATCACCTGTGACAATAAGCAAGAAACAGGAAAGAAATTAATACCTAGACTACAATTTAATATATGCCAACAAACTACCACTAGTGCCAGTCTCACAGATGGTACAGCAATACACACACACTCATACCTCTCAACCATACAGATTTACTCGGTTTTTACCAAGTTCTGGGGTCCAAATGAAGGGGTGTGATGATTCCTGAGTGGCACCCCTTCATTTGCAATTTTTTCCTTTTGATTTTTTTTTTCCATTTTTTGATGTTCACGCTGTCGGAGCTGACATCATCACATGACATCTGCACCCTCAGGGCTACCAGCCAGTCGAAATTCAACTCACAGAGCTCATACATCTTTTCCGGCTGGCCTGGCTGCAAATGCGAGCGGGAATGGCACTCTTCTAATGGACGGAAATGTGAGTGGGAACGGCACTTGGATTATCGGCAGCAGCTCAGGTTTTGTTCGGGGGAATCGAAAATGAGAGGTAAGGAAACAAAGTGTGTGTGTGTGTGTGTGTGTGTGTGTGTGTGTGTGTGTGTGTGTGTGTGTGTGTGTGTGTGTGTGTGTGTTCAAAAAATGTATTTCTTGAGATTTGAGGTGATGTTCCCCATTGTTTAGAGACACCCTATTTATATAAATATAAAACAAAAGCAGTAACTTTAACCAGCAGCAAATTTGATTTCAGTCTAGAAAATTATTTGGTTAGCAATGAAACTAACTACAGTCAAGGCAATCAAGACAAATTACAGTAGCATATCAGACTTACCTGACCAAGAGGAGCACACTGAATTTATAGCATTTCAAAATGCCCCTCTTTTTAATCAATCTTGGCCTGAAGTTAAAAGGTTTGTATAATGTAGTGTCATCCATTGGGAATAATATGGATGGCTTGATGATGAAAGCTGTGTTTCATGGTACAGATGCAGACAGAACTCATTTTGTGCATGAAAGCTGGAATGGTAACATGTAAATGGATAGCATGAAATGTATTTAACTACAAGAAATGTGTTTAACAAACTTATTATACCTAACTAAAGCCATATGAAAGTCCTTAATAATCAGAACCATGCATTTTGACTAAGATCCAATGTAGCATTAGCTTAAAGCAGAATATATATATCCTAAGAGAGGATTGCTGTATACAAATTGCACAAGTTTAATCATTTATAAAATGATATCACACCTAAATGGCTGGTTCTAAGTTCTCCAGAATAATATATGCAAGCTGAGGCTATTGAGTTATCAGGTTGTCATTAAGCAAATGGAAGCATCCAAAAACAAAGTTGAACTAAACACTGTTCTTGGAATTTTTAGATTCTTGGGCATATTCACACAGCCAACAGTACAGCCTACTGGAGAAATGTTCAAATAATAAATTTAAAATACACACTGTCTAACAAGAGTGCTGTATTATACAAGGAATATAACTTGATAAAGTCAGGAAGGTGTATCAAAGAAAAGAACACGTTTGTTTCTTGTTTTGTGTGCAAGGGGCCAGTGATTTGAAAACAGCCCAAAGGTAATCTTTATCCACCACTGGCCAGATGCATTTTCTTTGGATGTGGTGTGGGTTTCAATGCTGTTTCAATGAATGTAAGTTTCAAGGGCAGAGAAGTTTTAATGTCAAGTCTATTTTCATGGTGAGACAGTGCTGCTTTGTTTAGCAGACGTCTGTTAGTGTTTGCGCATTGTTGTGCTGCAAAATGCAAAAATTAAAATCCAAATAATGATTGTAGAAATAAAGTAGAAGTAAAGCGGTATGCACATATTAGTGTTTATGGCAAATGGGGTGAAATAGCCAGGAAATGGGACATTGGAATGGCTGCAGGGGGACTCTGATGCCATATTTTGGTTGTTTGTTCTTCAGTTTGCATTTGAAATGTGGTATCCCACAAGTCCATTGGAGTGGGTGGGGTTATGTAATTATGAATGCAAATTATACGTTAATCAGTGTACATATTTGTACCTATTTTTCATGGGCCTTGTCCAGATTTTTGATGTTTCCAGATTGAGCGGTATGCGCACACTCATGACACCCACCTCACACCTATGGATAAATGCATATTTCTGTCAAATGCTCATCAGTACTGAAATAAAAATATTAGGCTTGTGCATATGACTCCACACTTGCTAAGGAGGATGGTCCTGGAAGAAGATAAGCAAAAGGTAAGGACACCATAATCTCAATTCCAATAACACATGAGGACCAGCCTTTTGATTTTATATGTTCATTAACAATACTTTTAACTGAAACTTTGCTGGGACATCCACCCAAAGCCCATGTGTAATGAACCAGAATGTGTGTTAACTTTATCATCTATCAATAGCTACCCTCCCCCCAAAAAATAATTAAATCAACTAAACTATTACTTTCAATATTATACTATAAAAGAGAATGTTAAAAATTGACATATGTAAGCCTACCTGGAAGCTCATTCTGGGACATACTTATCCTTCATTCAACAGCAGCACCAACATGAATCACATGCTGTTGTGCACTATCCATTGAGATCCCTGGATCTCAGACAGTGGACAGGAACTCTTCATTTGGTGTCACTGGTGGCTGTTTAGCAGCCCCCCCCCCATTGTCAGCTGTCCATGGGCCACTGCAGCTGCTCTCCTCCAGGCTGAAGAAATCATGTCAGTGGCCTTATGATGCACCTGATCATAAGTCCTGCTGCACCGTCTATGGTGTTGATGTCATTCACTGTCTGGTTCCAAATCTGCATTCTGATAGGTATATCCCCACATCCTCTCTCAAGCAGAAAGGTGCCATGTTCCCTAAAAGCTTGGACAATTAGCAATTACATCATTCTCAAATTCACTGAAAGGGGGGTTGGGGGAATTGGGGTGGTTGTGTGCCAAAATCCTAGTTGACATAAAACAAAAAATGAAGAATACTACACATAAATATTTCATAAATAAAAGTCTTGCTTATATATACATGCACTATTATTATTTTTTTAATATTACCCAGTGGAGAAACACAAAACTTCAGGTATTATACTGTAAAAGGTTATGTAGTTGTAACATATGGTTCATAGGTTCATAGGTTAGTACTAAGCTAACTGCCCTTGTGAGCCATTTTTTAAGCCTAAAATTTATCCCTTGCTTGTGAACTGCAGACCTTTTTGTTTGTGTAACAAAAGGCCCATACCGCCACCTAGCCAACCCTCCCAACCCCATATCACAGTCATGCACAAACCAAGGTTTGATCCAAAATAAGGAATAACAAGAGCAAACCTCTTTCAAAAAAGTTTCTGGTTGTGGTAACACACAAAGGGAACTTGGGTCCCCCATCCCCAAAACAACAGACAAATGACAGTTTGTAGCAAGCAAAGAATAGCACATCAGTCAATTGTTATGAGTCTTTTCAAAAAATGTTCACAAAATGTGTGCACATTTACAAGAGAAAAGCCATTTCATATGATTGCCAGTCACCTCTGCCTGTGCCCAGCACTCCCCTATGGTCCATCCTAGAATGCTAACAACCCTGTATTCACTGAAAATGTAGGACATTTACATTTCACTGAAATAACATAAAAGAGTGTAAGATAAACAATTGTAACAATAACACTTTGATAAAAGTAAATAAGGCTGTGGATCTGCAAAAGTAAAATACCTGACAAAAATGTCTGTGCCATCAGTAAACTTCTAAGAAGTGCAGACAGATAAAAGTTGCACTTGCTAATGCATATATAGATATTAATATTTTTCTAGTAACATGAGCAAATCTAGTATATAATTAAACAAAATTCAATCATACCTTATCAATATCAGAAATCTTCTGTACAGATAAATTGAAATTAATAGCAATCTTCTTCTGTGTTGTCCACATATACAACTCTCCTCACCTTCAGGTCCCCTAGTTATACTGTTACGTTTTTATAGTGTAGATTCAGGCTTGTGAGCCCAATGAAGATGCAAATGAGATATGAGCTCATTAGAGTTGTTGAATCCCAAACTTATGGCTCTGTGTAGCAAGTCTAAATTTATATCAGGCACTCTCTCTCAGTGTTTGCTGCTAATGCATTGCAACTATGAATAATTACTAGTAGGGAGAAGAAAAGCACAACATAAATTCAGACTCCGTTATCTGCAGTAAGTGTGTCACCCTGGTGTTGAAGTAATTTTAGCATGGTTTTAAATGGAAGTGAGCAGCACACAATTCTGAGTTTCTGTTCACTAATAGCCAAACAGCCCTGCCTTTGTTGAAACTGTATATTATTGTCATGTAATATTCTCAAGTCTATATTACAATGTTGAAAGACCTTTACACCAGACACCTATCCATCTACATGAAACTGTCAAAATTTACTTCCGTGAATCATGGAATTTTTTCCAGGGCACTGTAACAATTGCTTTGTACCACACTGGAACACACACTGCACTAAATCAAACCTACCCAAGTGGGGGGGGGGCTTTGCCACCCACACCCCCTCTATCTATATATACCAACTCCGAGATCACACTACAGTGGGGAAGAGGGCAAAGTTGTGGAATTGGCAAATGGCTTCCTTACCCTGGAAACAATTCCATGATTCACTGAAGTAAATTTTGATGATTTTGTGTTTATGGAAAGGTGTTTGGCATAAAGGTGTTTTGACATAGTAATATAAATCCATTATTGTCACACAATTTAAGGACAATGATATAAAATCCCCTATAGACTGCATGTCTGAGATTATAGTGCAGATAATAGAAGAATGAACACAATACAAAGAGAAGACAGAGCTGCATTGCTGCAAACAATACTCATAAATGTTTGTGTGATCAGTCATTGCACTATGTAAGCAGCACGTGTAAAAACCACTAAAAGTGTACAAGAGTTGTATGACTTGTTGACACTGTGGATGAAATGGGACTTGCTTGTATGCACAATGATTTACATTCCTGCTGCAAAGCTGTTTCTGAGTCAAAACACACTTACTGTGTTTTGTAGGTTCATTGGTCTGACAGTACAAATCCAGACTTGTGTAAATCTCTGTAATGTGTGCTAAACTGTATTTGGTAATGTTGTTCGTGTTGTTTTTTATTTTTTTTATTAATTTTTAATACTATTATTTGCACAGCGCTCTGCTTAGTACAAACATGTTGAACCCCATAACTAAATTTATTTCATGCAACTTACTTATGTGACAAAGACTGCATAAATTACACCTGTGAATCAAGTGTGTCTGTAGCACACCCAGTAAACATGAGGCACCACACAGTATATGCTATCAGTAGATCATGCTTCATGTCCCACATTTATGTTTTAAGGATGAAACCTAATAAACATTTCTTAGAAGTATAATACAAGGTGAGTTTTGCCTGTCACCTTTGTGAATGACATACATTCACTCAAACACAGTCCAATGGCCCACACAAGAAGCAGACACTCTAAATTTCAAAACGGATACATTGTTACCTCTTTTGCTTTCCATTGCGCAACCCCACTAAACTGCATTGAGTGAAGGTCAGCAACACCTGCAGCTTCAGAACACCTGCAGATGGGAAGCAGACATTCTTGATTCTAAAATGATACATTATTGCATGTTTTGCTTTCCATTGCGCAAACTCACTAAGTGGTGTTACATGACCTGCAGGTCCAGAACAGCTGCAGATAGGAAGCAGATAGTAGACAATTTCAAAATGAATACATTGTATCATATGTGGTTTGCCACCATGCAAATATACTAAGCAGCACTGCATGACAGTCAGCACATATATGTAGAAATGAATATAAGAATATACAGTTGCTGCCAAGTAGTTCCTGTAGCAGCAGTTTTAAGTTAAATGTTATAGTACAGGTGAGCCTAGGATCTAATCCAGCGAAAGCTAAACTTTTCTCACTGATGTTTTACTTTACTTTACATAAAAAATAACAGTAGAAGTATACTTTCAAATAGAAATAGCTATCTATAGCAGGTGCATTGAGCATACACAGGATATCAGAGATATATTACACATGTAACTGTTATCAGTACAAGCATGGTTCTACAATTGCAAATTTATTTTCTGAACTTTCATGTTACACACACACACACATATATGGTTAAATGCTCAACTCTTTAACATATATGTATAACTAATGACCAGGTCTGACAAACAAGATCTCAGCTGTAATGAGCATTCTGCACAGTAATGACTGTAAAAATATGCACTTGTAGCCCAACTTTCCCTTTGGCAACCATTATAAGTTAATGTTCACAATAGAGTTATCCTATGGTTCTAATATTGCACACTCCCAATTTTATTAAAGCTTGCCCACTCAATTTAAAAAAATATATATAAAACAATGTAAAGATAAATAGCAATAACAGTAATTATGTATAGAACTGGAACTCATATGAATTATATGTGTGACTGAAGGTATACTGACAATTATTTTTCTGTAATTATAATTCTCTTCTGTGGTCTTAGATGGACTTTGTACTTCAGTGATACGCATACACACATGAATATATAAACCAGGACCTTGTCAGGTCACACACATACTTGGTTAATCCCTCACTCTGTCATGTGTCTTTATAGGTAATTAATGAGCATGTCTGACAAGCACTTTTTCTGTGGCAAGGATGAAAAATCACCTATGTTGAAGAATATGTTTTGTCTATTTAGCATAGGTTTGAATCCCACATTGTACAAATGAATTTTATCAGCATGTAAAGCCACACCAAAAGCGCATCAGGTCAGAAAGTATATGTCTGAAATACATGTCTGGAAAGTTAGAACAAGTAATAGTCACAGCAGCTACCAACCCATAAACTAATGCCAACTGTCAGACTAACCTTCCTCTTTCAAAAACTGCTTTCCTCTCTGTTTGACACTGTTGCTCCCCACTTAATGTTGTGCAAACTTGGTTGGCATGGTTGTTTGGGTTTGAACAGTTGCATTAGCTAAAGGCTGCTGCAGGGGGGATTATACTGGGTCTCAGTGCAAATCTGAGGCCTGGAATAGTCTGACCAAGGCTGTCTCCAGTACAACTGGTATTCAGTACCCTAGAGAAGAATGCAAGCAGCACTTTAATGACCTCCAAATGCACAAGCAGGATACACTGAACCAGTGGCTGAATGAGATTAGGTCTGCTGACATCACATAGTTGTGTAAGTATACAGACAAAGATTATTTATATTGGATGGAACGCTGGATATAGGCAAGACTGGTGTGTATAACGCTGGTCTCCTGTTCTCACCTTTTCATTGTACAGCCAACCAGGAGACAGTGACGAGAGAAGGCCATGCTGATAATTTACAAAGACTTAGGGAAGCAAATGGTATGTATGCACAACATCAGAACTTTTATTTGATCTAAAACATTGCTCTTCTATACAGTATTAGCAAAGGAAGCATGCATATTTTAACTGTAAAATCAAGCATGCATGCTTCAGTTTGTAGCACAAGCCAAATGCAGGAGTCAGTTGTAATACTGTAGTCAGACACTGTGGGTTTAAATACCACAAGTAACAAATATATAGTAAAATCATTTAAAATATTACATAATAATTTCAACAGAAGTGGCATAAATGCTGTGCTGTTAAGTTAGTTTTTATTATTTGATCAAGAATATGTGCAATATATACATATTGTAAGGAATACTTGGAGCAATCATCACTTATAGTTTGTAGGTGTCAAAAAGCATAGTTAAATATAAAATGGAAATAAATTCTTTATATTGTACTAATTTATTGTATGTCACATATGATGGTACTAAGTATCTTTTTTTCTCTTACCCGTACCCTCTCTTTATTTATTTTTATAGGTGTGATCACAGCATTTTGATGTCATCAGTTTCTGACAACTGACAAACTCCTTTACAGCACAGGAGGTTGGCCAACCACTGTGGCTCAGCCTGACCCCACTCCAACTGCTCTTGCACTGACGCTCAGCACATCTGGGACCCAAACTAGCAGTACTGCCTCAGCTGCCCCTTCACTACCTGGGACCTCCACATCAGGTAGCATTACCTTGATAGCTGATGCAGTGGAATTTCTGGGAGTATTGGCAGAGGTGGGGATTTTGTCACCCACCAGGAGGTTCTAGGCATGGTGCGTGAGGTTGTGGAAAGCACCGCTGGTGCACGCCTCAGCTGGATGGAGAAGATTCTTGCTGGAATTGTGGGCAAAGGAAAATGTCAAGCTCTCCAACAACAAGCTGAAGTTGGAGACACTAAACAAGAAAAAAGACTGGCTCGACACCGCTATGTGTATAAAAGTTTAATAAAAGTAAACAAAACAAAGTAGTTTTTTTTGGTTCCACAACCCTTCTTCAGACAATGAAACACATAAAATTCACATTTAAAACAAGCATCAACCAATCAGCTGTTAATATTTAACCCGCTATTTTTGTAGTGCAGGTTTTAAGGTATCTTTTTTTAAACCTGGATATACCTGTGAAGTGAAGTGATGATCCATTTAGACTCTAAAGTTTCTGTGTGCAACTTAATGTCTCCCCCTCTAGCTCCCAACCTGACATTTACAATGAAGTTGGAGACAGTGATGACAGTTCTGAGGTTGAGGACTAGATTCTCACTGTCCCCATGTTTGACAGGCATGGGAATCTGATGCCCCCTAACTATCCCCGATGTTGGTGTCCCCCAACCTGTTGTGTCCCTCAATGTTCCTGTCTCTTGTCATGTTTGTTATGTCTGTCTGCATATACATCCTCACCTACCCTACCCTACCCTACCCTACATAACTGACCCAGAAATATCTATGCCCCTTATCCAGCATTCTTCTCTTACTGAAATAAAAAATCATGAATGGGCACCTGTCTCAAAAAAAAAATCATCCCATACATAGCACTCCACTCCACACATGTCTTCTCAACACACTTGATTTGGTCCAATTGACTATACAACATGATTGTGTTGTCACCCATATTTGTTGAGGTGACAGCCCAAATTCAGCCACTATTCTGTACATATTTACTTTACACAGTTGGAGAAGTAGATAAATATAGTTCTTTCATATCTCCCAGCTGCACATTCCTATATTGCTTTCCCTTTGTTCTTCCCCTTGCTTGCCTCCCAGTTCATCACTTCCCCATTTAAATCCTTTAATCTGGTCAAAAAATACAAATCACACACCACACACATAAATAATAAATCCAAAATAAAGCCCTTCAGTTTTGGTCCTTTGAGTTTCTGTGGAGTTTTGCATCGTGCACCAGTGCCAAACAACAGTAAATGGCTCTTCATGTCCAATGGCATGCATTAGTTAAATTCCAGCAATGATGCTTAAACCCAATGCACTTTGGAAACACACAGTTAAAGTATAATAAAGGCACTTTTATTAAAAATTTCACTGGAAAAGTTATTTTCTTAGTCTGATGACTGTATCAATATATAACTCCATATGTGCAGTGTTGACGTAAATCACTTGAGTACTGTTTGTTTATATATAGTACTTCACTGCAGTCATTCCATATCACATTTCAAATAATTAGTGCATGTAATTATTTCATTACATCATAAATACATATTTAAAATTATAAGATTGAGCTGGATTTGAATCCTATATTGTCTGTCCTCAAAATAAAAACTCAGTGCTCTTGCCCCTGTTGGCACAGTATCAGCAAAGCAGCAGGTGTGTTTTTTTCACTCATTACTATCCAAAGTTCTGACTGCTGTGCCTCTCCACTTAACATGCTTGCACAGAGGGAAGCAAACCAATAGAACACTCATATGTTTAACAATGAAGCAGAGGTCTTCATTTGCTTGTCACTTGACTACACGCAAGCAGAGAAAGCAGTGCAAATACTTTTTTTAAGGTTAGACAATTTATGATACAAAATTTCGATATGAACTCTTTATTAACACCATAGCCAGTATGGATAAGTACTTCTCAGGTTCAAGTAGGAGCCCTTAAATGTGTATCTCGTACATGCAAACGCTGTCATTGATCGCGCAAACCAGCTGCTCAGTGGTGCACTATGGAAAGTGCTCATTGGCATGTATTACTTATGTTTACTGCATAGCTTTTCTACATCCCATTAAAATACATGTAAAAACACAACCAAAGGGAAGGCACATTTTAATGACTGAACACATATTTACACTGTAGTCATGTGTTACATGCACCTGCACACCTGAAACTTGGTATCTCAATACTTTTTCCCAAATATCAACCACACTACAGAAATAAATACCAACAATGCTTTGTTACATACCATGTACATCTCAGTACTAGCAATACACATTCAGACTGTCTAATACTTGTACTAATTTGGACAGCAATTATTCATAAATATGAACAGTCAAATATGATTCCAACAAATGGTTGTCTGTATGTGACAATTTAAATGTGCAATGTACACAACATACTGGGAAAAAGCAGCAAATGTCTCATTGCTGCTATATGCGTTAATGACAGCTGTTTACACATAGTTTGCAAAGCTCTCTATTAATCTGTACCTCCACATTTGGATCACAATGGGATATAGAACATCCACACTTTGCACACCACTCTCATAACAGGATACTTCAACCAGTGTTTACTATCAAAGTCCAGAAATGTACTTTGAGCACTGTAACATCAAATGTATGGTTTCAAACATTTGTTAAATTGAAAGTAAAATTAGTGAATGGGTAATACTGATATCCAGATGGCAAATGCAGTTCAAAAGCCATTTTTTCCAAAACATCACATACTGAAAACTGGCTTTAACATGTTTAGAAATGTTGGCATAAAAATGTTTTTATTTTTGACATTTTATTTCGATGGCATGATTAAATGAAGAAGTGCATTTCTGGATTTTGATAGTAAATGGTCAACCAGATCATATAATGATGATGGCATTATCTATAAAGACAACTCTGACAAGGAAAATGCATCTTTCAGTGGTGTTGCAATCATCACATACTGTGTTATGCAGATGGGAACAAAATAATTACCTACATGATAAGTTGGCATACCATCCACATGTGTGTATCTCTATGTATGTGTAAGTGTTTGTGATAGTCAGAGGAACATCAATCAGTATCTTACCTCAAAATGCGCTCACTCGAGGCACTCCTTAAACTGGTCAACATTGACATCTGTGCAGTGACAGAGACCTGGTTCAAGGTTCTAGACAGCAACCCTGCATTACCAGGCTATAATTCATACCACACCTTTCGGCCACCTAACCTGGACCGAAACACTAAAGGTGGAGGCATGTCCATATTCATTAAGGATATCCACACCTCCAGGCTAGTTGCTCAGCATAATGCATCTGAGATTATCCAAGTGCAACTAACTCTGGGAAAGACTGCAATCCAAATTGTAGCTTGCTCCAGATTCCCCACCATGTCCCAGGACTCCCACTCCCAATTTCTTGATACACTGGAAAATATTAGGGTACAACCTGTTAGAAAAATATGTATTAGTAATATGCATGCTTAGTGCATTCGAGGTTTAAAAGGGTTAATACATTTATTCTGTTCACACTGCATGAATCTGCACAGCTATTAGAAACTTAACAAGAAGCATTTATTTTCTGCTAATGTCAGCAAATAACAAGAAGTGTTTCATTTCCACTAGTGTCATGAGACTTAACAAAGAGTTATTGATTTTCTGCTTATGCCATGAGAAAGTACACAGCTGCTAGAAGCTTTGATAAAGAACACAATGGATGCTTGAAAGTATAAACTGTAGTCAGCATTGCTTGTACCTAAGCTAGAAATGTACCTTGAATCTAGGCAAAATGTAACACATATTATAACTGCACAATTAAAGAATTGAAAGTTTGTGGTGGGCTGAAATAAGTCCCAAGGCCAGGTTGTTTTTCTCAAATGTTTTGTAAATCAGCAGATATTCTCAACTAGTCAGCAATTAGTCTAGTAACATTTTCTGTAGAACAATACAGAAAGCTGTGTCTAACTACGTCAGCAATAGAAGTAACATTTCTGTGTGACATGGAAAGAACTGTATAAAAATACCATACTAATTATTAATGTTCAGACAATCCATTATGCCAGCATGCTTTGTCTCCTTGCTGCAAGTTAATAAAGGGTGCCTTGCTTGAACCTTACGTGAATTGGTCTTTGAAGTTTTTTCCTTTGACAGATTGGTCCTTCGGACCGGAACCGTCTCTTCACCTCAGATCAGACGGGCCAGGTGGTTGAAACCGTACGAGGAAGAAACCAAATCGGTTCTTCTTATTTGAAAAGCCCTCCGACTGAATTATCGTTCAAAAGAGGCCAGCCACTTTCTGATCTGCGAATGAAGGACGGGTCTCCACGAATCAGGTGATCAATCACGTAGGCTCAGGTAAGGTGAATCTACTTTTTCCTGTTTTCTGTTTTAGATCAGGGACTAGATTTGTGTTGTTTTTGTCAGGACTGTATTTTTCTTACAAGTCAGGGACAGAAAAGATTACTGTCTTGTCATAGATCAGGAGAAACAGAATAAGTAGGCAGTCAATCTAAAGAGACTATAGCAAAATCCGTGGTACAACGTTAAAAATAAGAGAAGTTACATAACGATCAAAAGGGTAGAACAAAATGGGTAATAATTGCACAAAAAGACCCCAAAATCCGCCGTTAACAGAAGAGGCAAAATACATGCAGTCGCAGCACACCGACAATATTAAATATTATTCAAAATGGGTTAATAAATATGAATTTGACGTAAAATTAGAAAAATCCTCACTTATCAAACTTGTCAAACAGCTCAAAACCGATTCCAAAGGTCGGGTAAAAAAGCAACGTAAATTAGGAATTCCTCAGGCACACAGGTGGATTGAGGAAGTAAACAGCAGGGAACAAAAGAACAACAGTTCAAAAACAATGTTTTTAGATAAGAAGGACAATAACTTAGTAATAGCATCGGCCCCTTCACCTCCCTTACCAGAATATGAAGCAAGTGAACAAGTTAGTCACCCCCACGATATCCTTTCATCATTGAAAATAGAGACATTGTAAAAGTAAAACCATTTATTAGAGATCCCATCGGGATCAGGTATCGAACAAGGGCAGGTAACTCAAATGAAGGCATAGAGTTATATCAAATGGTTAAGAATTCACGATCTATGAGTGAAGAAGAAATATGCACACTTATAGAAGTACCCAATCCTCAGGCAGGACAAGATAATCAGGACCCAACTATTTTAGTGTATAGACCCTGGACTCCAGAAGATATCCGGAAAGCCACTGAGGGAATTCCCCATCCAAAAGTTAATTTTAGAAAATTCTCAGAAGAATTACAAGGAATGAGGCTGAGTTATAACCTAAACAGAGAAGAGGTAGAAAAAGTAGTTAGACAAATTGTGGGGCCAGATTTGCACATGATTAGTGGCAACTGGAATCCCCATGATGCTGCACAAAGACCCTTCCCACATAGCAGCGCAGAATTAGACAACAGAGTAAAAGGTTTTACAGACCACATCTCTGAAAAATGGAAGCCTAGGGCAGACTGGACTTTCATTAATCAATGCATCCAACAAGAAGGTGAAACTATTGACCGGTATTATGCCAGACTATTAGAATGTTTTAATAACCACTGTGGAATGCAGGTTCCTGAAGATCAAATGCAAGATTCCCCATATGAACAGCAGTTAAAGAATGCATTTTTAAAGGGCAGTATTGCACCTATAAGCAGTTTTATTACAAAACACATGGTAGACCATCGTATAAGCAGGTTACAGTCATTACTTGAATATGCTAGGCATGCCAAAAGGCATTTTAATAGCAAAAAGAAAAAGAAAGATCAAGTGTTTTCTGTAGAAGATGGAGCAGAAGTTTATGTAGTACAGTCCGGGAAAAAGGTCAAGAAAAATGCATAGGGAAACAAACAATCTGATCAACGATCAGAGGACTTTGAAGGGCGAAAGAAAAGGGGAGACTGTTTCAAATGCGGTAAAGAGGGACACTTGGCAAGAGATTGCAGGAAAAACAAGAAGGCAACCACGGAAGACAAGGAGGGTGAGGACTGACTATATGATAGTCAGGAATCACTAGAAGGGGATAGCGAAGACAGGACAAATGAGAATGTGATAGAGGGAGTAGAGGATGTGACAGAAGAGACAGAGGAAGTGCAGGAAGTTAGTGACAGTGAAGAAAATGAAATATTAGACCTAGCTTTATTGAGCCTAGAGCTCTATTTAGAAGGGACAAAACCAGAAGTTACACTCTTGGTAGAAGGGAGGGAAGTCAAATTCTTGTGTGACTCAGGGGCATCACGAACCCTGATACATCCCTCCAAACTGCCATAAAACACGGAGTCACCTGATTATATACTGGTAAAAGCAGCTAATGGACAGCTGTATTGGGAGCCCCTCTCCCGTAATATTGCAATAACTGATCCAGTTTCAGGATTGACTCAGAAAAGCAAAATTGTTGTTTCTGCAACATGCCCAGTAAACCTCTTGGGCAGAGACCTCATGCAGCTATTTGGTATAGCAGTAGTCCCAACCATGCAGGGTATGGAAGCACAGTGACAAATTGATACCTTTGAAGTGCAATCGGAGGGTGAAATGTTTTACTGGTACAGCCAGGACTTGGTTACAAATGGTCCAGGGACTGTGACCGAAGAATTAATGAATGTAGCTATCAGCAAGTTCCCCTCCCTTGACATTGATAAGCAACACCTGTTGCACTGCACCCTGTATTATTGTAACACACCAGGACCTGATAAGGAATATGAGCAAGAATTGTTTAAAAATCATGCAAACAGATTGATATTATGTAACCTGTACTGGGACACAGAAGGGAACAGTGTAGCCAGCTGTTCATTGCCCCAGGAGTTCTTTGCACTTTATAAATCTAATTGATTACCACATGTTAGCTTAACCAAGAACAAAAATATAGAATGGGCAGACCTAGGAGAAAAAGTCACGAGATGGGAGAAATAGACAGAATTAGAACTGTCAGAACAGGGAATACAAATACAGAAGTTGAATTGGATAACTCAGACCCACCCAGCTGTGCACTTGCAGTCTAGCAAGGACAGCTGATTAGCACTCCTATTAAAGGAGGGAGAAAATGCCTTACAAAATATACCAGAGACTCTCTGGTCAACAGGAAAATCAAATGTAGGACTTATTTGTACAGTGGGACCAGTAACTATCACACCAAAGTCAGCATTTAGACCACAGAAAAGACAGTATCCCTTAAGAAAAGATGCAGATGCAGGGATGAAGCCTATTATAGCAGCCTTACTTAAAGGAGGGATACTAGTAAAATATCCCGATTCACCATGTAACACACCCTTATTTCCAGTTAAAAAAGCAAATGGAGAATGGCATATGGTCCAAGATTTACAAGCTGTAAATAATGCAGTAATACCAAGGGCACCTACGGTGCCAGACCCACACACCCTGTTGAATGATTTAAAACCTCAATAGAAGTATTTTTCTGTGGTAGACATCAGCAATGCGTGCTTTTCAATACCGATACACCCTGATAGCCAGTATTGGTTTGCATTCACATTACAGGGGAAAAGGTATACATATACGCAACTACCACAGGGATATTGTAAAAGTCCAGCAATATTCTCACAAGAAATGGCAAGCAACTTGGTGGGATTCACCACACCAAGAGGCAGTCAGATTTTACTTTATGTTGATGACATCTTGCTGGCGGCCCCCACCCAGCAAGATTGTAGAGAAGATTCCATAGCGCTATTACGATTTTTAGCCACTGAAGGACATAAGGTAAACAAAAATAAACTGCAGCTTTGGAAAAAACAAGTCAAATACCTGGGATATCTAATATCCAAGGAAGGTAGAACATTAGATGAGGACAGAAAAGTAGTAATTTTGCAAGCACCAAAACCCACTACCAAGAAGGAAATGATGTCCGTCCTGGGTACAACTAATTTTTGCCGGAGCTGGATTCCAAACTCTTTGGAATCTGCACCACTAACTGACCTTATATATAAGAAGCCTATGGCAGCACAGGATTTGTTACAATGGACACCAGAGGCAGAATCTGCTTTCTGCAAACTGAAACAGTTAATAGCGTCCTCATTAGTTCTAGGATTACCAAACTACCATAAACGTTTTTTCCAAACTGTAGATTGTAAGCAAGGTTATATGACATCAGTGTTAACACAACAGCATGGGGATAAGCAATGCCCCATTGCTTACTATTCATCACAACTAGACCCAGTGGCACGGTCCTTACTCCACTGTGTACAAGCAGTAGTTGCAGCTGCAATGGCAGTACAGGCTTGACCTCAGTAGTCTTATTCCACTCTCTCACTTTGAGAGTGCCTCATGCAGTCGCAATTATTTTACTACAAGAAAAGGTGGCATATCTTTCCCCTGCTAGGCATCTTTCCTGTATGACTATATTGTTGAGCCAACCTCACATGACAATTGAGCGATGCACGACTTTGAACCCTTCTACTCTGCTCCCAACCCCTGCAGATGGCACACTGCACCGCTGCCTGCAGGTAATTGAGTGAAAGACACTACCTAGAAAAGATCTCACGGATGTCCCCTTGGATGATGCCGAGGTGACATACTACGTGGATGGTTCATGCAAAAAGGGTACTGCAGGACAGAACCTAGTAGGATATGCAGTAGTTTCTGACACTGAGATTATAGAAGCAAAACCTTTACCACACAACTTATCTGCACAGGCAGCAGAATTGATTGCCTTGACACGGGCATGTATCTTAGCAAAGGGTAAATGTGTAAACATTTTTACTGACAGCCAGTACGCTTTTTCTACTGTACATGTTTTTGCGCAACAGTGGAAAAAACGAGGAATGATAACATCTACTGGCAAACCTATAAATCATGCACAGTTTATTTTAGATCTTTTAGAATCTATTCAATTACCTCAGAAAGTAGCCATTTGTAAATGCACAGCTCACACCAAGCAACAAGATAGGACTTCAAAAGGTAATGCGAGAGCTGATACAGCTGCAAAACAAGCAGCTACAGAAGTATTTCTTTTAAATGAGGAACTACAACCCTCTGAGATTTTAGACTTAGAAATGTTAAAAACAATGCAAACACTCACTACGCAAACTGAAAAACAAAGATGGGTAAAATGAGGAGCAATTCTCGAAAAGGGGCTGTAGATCTCTAAAGAAGGGAAACCGATAGTACCATCTAATTTGTTTAGATATGCAGCTTTGTTGAGCCATGGGCAGTGCCAAGTCTCAACAGGGGGGATGGTACAGCTGGTGAACCAGGTGTTCACAATATACGGATTTACAAACTACTCTAAAAAATTTTGTTTGACGTGTCAGATTTGCAACAAACATCATGCACAAGGGGCGTTAAAGTGCAAGCAAGGGAGTTTCCCTACACCACCATATCCGTTTCACACTATCTGTATGGATTTCATAGAATTGAACAAATGTGAAAATAAGAAGTATTGTGTTGTTATTGTAGATATGTTTTCCAGATGGGTGGAAGCCTTTCCAACCAAAAATCCAGATGCAGCCACGGTGGCAAAAGTACTTGTCAAAGAAATCATCCCTAGATTCGGCATTCCGGAAAGGATCTACAGTGGCAATGGTACACACTCTGTAAACCAAACCATACAGCAGTTAAGTAAGCATTTTGGTATTTCTTTAAAAAATCATTGTGCATACCATCCGCAATCTGCAGGGCTAGTTGAAAGGCATAATGGTATATTAAAAAACAAATTGAGAAAGTTAATAGCTGAGACAGGAAAGAATTGGCTATATTGTTTGCCCCTGGCGCTGTTGAGCATGAGAACTGTTCCGACTGCAAAAGGATTGACTCCTTTAGAAAAACTATTTGGAATGGCTTATTATACACCCCAGTGGAAACTTCTCATGTCCTCAGACCAGGAAGCTGATTTTACACTAGCTGAATATATGAGGAAGTTAATGAATTCTAAACATCTGTTGCAGTCAAATTCTGTTTCAGATAGAGAACAAACCCAGACATCAGAAGTGGCAGTGACACCCAGAGACTGGGTGTGGATAAAAGTTATAAAGAAGAAGAATACCAGGTGCTTCTTTCGACAACCACTGCAGTCAAGATAACAGAGCGAGCTTCGTGGATCCACCTGATGCACTGCAAACTAGTTACAAACTTTGAACTGGACAAAAATCTTACCTCTCCATTGGGGGCCTCAGCACAAAGTCTGGCTACAAAGGGGGGTCAGATCAATAGGACTGATCCATCTTAACCCCAGTGAAGAAACCATCAGTGCTGAAGGTCCTATTAAGGCAGAGAGTAAGATCACATGTCAAAAGCTTAAATGATGGAATATAAGATAAAAGATAATCCACAGACAGGAAGAACCGAACCAAAAAGCACAAAGTGCAGCTTTACTGAACAACAAACAGGTCAATAAATCAAGCGCTTTCACCAGGCAAATACCTGGCTTTCTCAAGATAAAAAGTAGTGTGACTGAAAAGTTTAAATACTTAAGCATCTGATCACATGGTACTTAATTAGTTCAACAAACATCCACTTAAGAAGGCAGTTAATTAGTAACTGAACTCAGTGAGTGAAAAGTATGCCTATGAAAATGCAGAATAAAAGTTCAAATAGTGAAAACACTAAAAAATCATTTAAAAATCATTTAAAAATCATTTAAAAATGATGTACAAATGTGTGCATAAAAATTCACAAATGTGTAAGATAAAAGACATTTACTAATTGTAACAAGAAAATCATAGCCTAGCCCTTCTCAGCTTTAGTGCACTGGATATATTAATAGCCTCATTGAGACCAGGGGATTTTGCAGCATTAAGTCTAAGCTGCCATAAAAGCTCTTTGTATTCAAGGCGGGCTTCAAAGTCACCTCCAATGGCATCCTGGGTCACCTGTTCAAGAACCATAAACTTAAGTTTCATATTAGGGCAAGAAGCAAGATGTTTAAAAAAAAACATTAGTGTCCTTCTTTTTTGTAATGTCATATTGATGTTCATAAATTCTTTTTCTAAGGGGTCTCTCAGTCTTCCCTATGTAGAAACTGCAACATTCTGTGCATAATCGTAAATACACCACCCTTTTGCTCAGCAGTTGTAAAATCGGTCAGCGTTAAATCTAAATTTTCTAGATGGAAGATAAAAAGAACTATCGCTCATGATAAAGGAACACTGCTTACATGCCCCACATTTATAGGTACCAAGTTTAGGGGAACAATGCCTTGAATCTGATAGATGCTTTCTTTCAAATAACCCTTTTAGGTTGATATCCCTTCTAGTCACAAATTTGGGACGTTCCTGAATTATCCCTTTAAAGTCATCATGTAGCGTCAAAAGTGGCCAGTGTTTAAGCACTGTGTGTTCCACCAGTTGGAAATCCTGTGAAAATGTGTGAATAAAACTATTATGTAAGTTAAAGTATTCCAAATTCTCAAACTGCTCAACTTGCTGAAAGCCACTACCTAACAGTGGAAAATACTTGGTTAGTCTATTATCTGTCACTTCTTGGGCCATGTTGTTAACCAAGGAGGCAGGGTAACCTCTTTCTAAAAAAAGTTTTTTTAAGAACTCAACTTCTTCAAGAAAATATTCATCAGTGCTAGACATCTTACATGCACGAATGAATTGCCCCTTAACCAAGCCCTTCTTCTGGTGAAATGGGTGACCACTGTCAAAATGAAGGTATGAATTAGAAAAGGTGGTTTTCCTAAATACCTTGGATTTAAAGGTGTGATTACAGTAGTCCTTCTGTATTGATATATCCAGGTAGTTCATTACGTCCTTACTAACATTATAAGTGAAAGATAGAAAGTGTGTGGTAGAATTAATATAACTTATGAACTCAAGAAAGTTGCTCAGGGTTCCTTTCCACAATAGGCAGATGTCATCAAGGTATTGCTTATAATGGACTATGTGTTGTACCCAATGTGTGGAAAATATAAAATTGTTCTCCCAGTAATGCAAAACTATGTTGGCGTATAATGAGGCACATGCAGCGCCCATCGCAACCCCCTTTTTCTGTTTAAACAGTTCTCCATTGAAAAAAAGAAAATTATTATCAAGAACAATTTCCATAAACTCAACAATTAAGCTGATTGTGTTGGAACTAAGTCCGGATTCAGAGGCCAAAACTTCATTGAACCACTCTAATCCAATAGAGTGTGGAATGCTGGGGACCAGTTCTACAATATCAATGGTTGTCATAAGTAAATCAGGATGAAATAACCTAATTTCTAAACCCTTGAGGGGCGTAGTGGAACAAACTTGAAACCCTTAGTAAAAAGCTCAAAATAATCTGAAGTTATTACTAAATCAGTGAAATTAAATATAGTAAAATTATCTTTTTTTATTATAGTGTACTTGTTATCAGATGATTCAAGTAGTAAATCAGAAGGTTAGGATCCTAGCATGTTACCTATCTGTGCCCCCTGTTCCATCCTTGCCACTGGTGGGTGATGTCCCTGCCCCCTGGTCTGCCCGGGGGATAGTGAAAATCCTGAAAGCTGTTTTTATTGGTCTTCTGAGCTAATCTTTCACTTCTCCTAGGCAAATCAGTTGTTGGGGTACCCTGAGCATCTACAGTGTCATAGTTGTTAGAACCAACCTCTTTGGTGTTAAATTTACCCTTGTCAGGACCCGGATAAGCCCTTCCGTCCCTGTATTCAATAAGATCACGTTCAAGCTTTCTTATTTTCCTATTAACTATTTTAACACAGTATTGATCAACTTCATCAAAAATATTATCATAATTCCTTTTAATACTTAAAAAGTTCTTATTTTTAACAATGGAATTATTTAATGTATTCACTTCCATTAACAAAGTGTCGGCTTTCGCCTCATAATCCTCAATCATAAAATTCAACATTTCTAAGCCGACTTTATCAAACAAAACAACCAATTTGTTGTACAATTCAGAGCCAGGGAGAGCACTATTTGGAAATTTGTAGCAATGTAGTCCTTTCGGAACACGTTGCACCCGAACACATTCTTTAAGATAATCTATTTTCAACTGCATGCTTTTATAAGCATACAGCTTGTCACTTAAATTATTAAATTTGTTCTCTGCACCAACATGAGAATTTGTTGTAGTTAAGACAGTACCTTGTTTAAAAAGAAATGTCCGCTCAGTCCAGGCACTAAAACTAAAATCGTTTTTAGAAGATGCCAAACTGGTAGCATAGTTGGTGGGTTTACTTCCAGACTTCTCCTGTAGATCGGTGTTGCTCAATAAGATCTCGCCAGGAAGTTCCGTTTGCAGTAAACCATTCAATCCTTGTTTTGGTGATAATGTAGATTTCTTCCTACAGTCTAATTGTGGATTGCCAGGAGGTATACTAGCAGGATCGTTGGAAGCCAGATTCAGTGAATTGCTTAACTGAGTCAACAAAAACAGTACCTGCTTAAACTCCCCATGTGTTACCGGATCTTCATCTGGTTCACATCTAAGTAGAAGTGGTGTCTCCTGAAAATTGGTCTGGTCCAATATCTGGCATACTTTTCACTCACTGAGTTCAGTTACTAATTAACTGCCTTCTTAAGTGGATGTTTGTTGAACTAATTAAGTACCATGTGATCAGATGCTTAAGTATTTAAACTTTTCAGTCATCTTCTTTTTATCTTGAGAAAGCCAGGTATTTGCCTGGCGAAAGCGCTTGATTTATTGACCTGTTTGTTGTTCAATAAAGCTGCACTTTGTGCTTTTTGGTTCGGTTCTTCCTGTCTGTGGATTATCTTTTATCTTATTTGCCTTGGTTTCTTGGAAGTTATTTCTCGGTTTACATTTCCATGGCTGAAGGATTGGACCAGACCAATTTTCAGGATACACCACTTCTACTTAGATGTGAACCAGATGAAGCTCCGGTAACACGTGGGGAGTTTAAGCAGGTACTGTTTTTGTTGACTCAGTTAAACAATTCACTGAATCTGGCTTCCAACGATCCTGCTAGTATACCTCCTGGCAATCAGCAATTAGACTGTAGGAAGAAATCTACATTATCACTGAAACAAGGATTGAATGGTTTACTGCAAACAGAACTTCCTGACGAGATCTTATTATTATAAGATAATTTTACTATATTTAATTTCAATGATTTAGTAATAACTTCGGATTATTTTGAGCTTTTTACTAAGGGTTTCAAGTTTGTTCCACTATGCCCCTTAAAGTTGACTGATGCTTTAGTGGATTTAAAGTTATTTGTCAGACATTTAAATCTAGCATTACAATTTAAGGGACAACCACACACAAAAGAAGAGCTAGCAAGGGCTAGTACCTACAATCCCCCTCTACACCGCTCTCTTAAGGTTTTTGTGGAGGTGGTGGAAATGGATTTAAGAAAGCAGTGTTTTAGCAGAACACACTCTCCATCTAATAATTTGGACTCTAAGTCACAGCATTTAATTAAGTCCCTTATTCAGGACGGTGTTAGGGTGATGAAACCCGACAAGGGAGTGGGGGTGGTCCTGATGTGTAATTTTGCATATGACACCTTCCTCCACAACATGTTACAGGATGCAGAGCAGTATGAATTGATTTCTAGGAATGAGTTAAATTTAGCCTATTCCAAAATCAATTATTTGTTATCGGACCACCTATTACAGGGAGTTATTAACGAAAGGTTATATAACTATTTACACGTCAATAAACCTAGGACCCCGGTAATTTTTGGAATACCCAAAACCCATAAAGGTTTAGACCCCATGAGATTTAGACCTATTGTCTCAGGGGCTGGAGGTATCACTGAACTGTTGGGCAAGTTTATTGACCACATTACAAAGAAATTCTCTTCTATGCTACAGCATGTATGCAAGGATTCTTGGGATTTTCTCAAGGGTTTAGAAATTAGGTTATTTCATCCTGATTTACTTATGACAACCATTGATATTGTAGAACTGGTCCCCAGCATTCCACACTCTATTGGATTAGAGTGGTTCAATGAAGTTTTGGCCTCTGAATCCGGCCTTAGTTCCAACACAATCAGCTTAATTGTTGAGTTTATGGAAATTGTTCTTGATAATAATTCTCTTTTTTTCAATGGACAACTGTTTAAACAGAAAAAGGGGGTTGCGATGGGTGCTGCATGTATCTCATTATAAGCCAACATCGTTTTGCATTACTGGGAGAACAATTTTATATTTTCCACACATTGGGTACAACACATAGTCCATTATAAGCGATACCTTGATGACATCTGCCTATTGTGGAAAGGAACCCTGAGCAACTTTCTTGAGTTCATGAGTTATATTAATTCTACCACACACTTTCTATCTTTCACTTATAATGTTAGTAAGGACGTACTGAACTACCTGGATATATCAATACAGAAGGACTACTGTAATCACACCTTTAAATCCAAGGTATTTAGGAAAGCCACCTTTTCTAATTCATACCTTCATTTTGACAGTGGTCACCCATTTCACCAGAAGAAGGGCTTGGTTAAGGGGCAATTCATTTGTGCATGTAAGATGTCTAGCACTGATGAATATTTTCTTGAAGAAGTTGAGTTCTTAAAAAAAACTTTTTTTAGAAAGAGGTTACCCTGCCTCCTTGTTTAACAACATGGCCCAAGAAGTGACAGATAATAGACTAACCAAGTATTTTCCACTGTTAGTTAGTGGCTTTCAGCAAGTTGAGCAGTTTGAGAATTTGGATTACTTTAACTTACATAATAGATTTATTCACATATTTTCACAGGATTCCTAACTGGTGGAACCCACAGTGCTTAAACACTGGCCACTTTTGATGCTACACGATGACTTTTAAGGGATAATTCAGGAACGTCCCAAATTTTTGACTAGAAGGGATATTAACCTAAAAGGGTTATTTGACAGAAAGCATCTATCAGATTCAATCATTGTTCCCCTAAACGTGGTACCTATAAATGTGGGGCATGCAAGCAGTGTTCCTTTATCATGAACGATAGTTCTTTTTATCTTCCATCTAGAAAATTTAGATTTAACGCTGACTGATTTTACAACTGCTGAGCAAAAGGGGTGGTGTATTTAGGATTATGCACAGAATGTTGCAGTTTCTACATAGGGAAGACTGAGAGACCCCTTAGAAAAAGAATTTATGAACATCAATATGACATTACAAAAAAGAAGGACACTAATGCTTTTTTTAAACATCTTGCTTCTTGCCCTAACATGAAACTTAAGTTTATGGTTCTTGAACAGGTGACCCAGGATGCCAGAGGAGGTGACTGGGGGGGCCAACCATATTGAATACAAGAGCTTTTATGGCAGCTTAGGGACTATAAACTGCAAAATCCCCTGAGGCTATTAATATATCCAGTGTACTAAAGCTGAGAAGGGCTAGGCTATGATTTTCTTGTTACAATTAGTAAATGTCTTTTATCATATACATTTGTGAATTTTTTTATGAACACATTTGTACATAATTTTTAAATGATTTTTTAGTGTTTTCACTATTTGAACTTTTATTCTGCATTTTCATATGCATACTTTTCACTCACTGAGTTCAGTTACTAATTAACTGCCTTCTTAAGTGGATGTTTGTTGAACTAATTAAGTACCATGTGATCAGATGCTTAAGTATTTAAACTTTTCAGTCACACTACTTTTTATCTTGAGAAAGCCAGGTATTTGCCTGGCGAAAGTGCTTGATTTATTGACCTGTTTGTTGTAAAATAAAGCTGCACTTTGTGCTTTTTGGTTCGGTTCTTCCTGTCTGTGGATTATCTTTTATCTTATTTGCCTTGGTTTCTTTAAAATGATGGAATCCAGAAAAATCCAAATACACCTACTCGGAAGAGTTGGAGAAAACAGGAATGCAGAACAACCGTTTCCTCAGAAGTATGGCATAATAATCCTGTTGACTGCACTAGTGACAATAATCTTTTTGTTGTGGCCATTCCTTTTCCCAGCCACACAAATGGAACTGAATAAGCGTGGAGAGTTGCATGTAGAGTTGCACCCAAACTTCAACACTTACCAGGCAATCAAATATGTGTATGCTGAGACCTTCAATGTTTCGAATTGCTGGATGTTCACAGCTTTGCCATCAGCATATGGGGGGCTTATTGTTAACTTTAGTCCCCTTAGTAGCCAACAAGACCTGGGAAAACTTAGTCTATGATACATCAGATGTCACATCACAAGATAAACTAGCATTGCACTTGTCTATTCGACAGAAGGGGACTGTGTGTTTTTACAAAAATGATACAGTTCAGGTCGGTTGGAGCAAGTGCAATGTGACTGTTCCCTATAGATGCTACAATAGAACTGACAACTTAGGTTCCTATTGCAACACAAGCTATGATTCATTTTTTGAATTGATGCATAGGACAACTGATGAAGTAAAACATAATGCTGACCTCTATAAACAACTGATTATAGTTGACAAAAAAATGTTTCATCCAGAGCCAGGACATAGTAAAGTTACTACCAAAGTAGAAGATTGCTACTTTGTATGTGGTAGGAAAGCATATAAGTGGTTACCTGAGAATTGGTCCAGCAGTTGTTATCTGGGGTACCTGGTTCCGGCCATACGACACACAGCAGTTTTACCTCAGGGGAAAATTCGGAATGTTCGACGAGAAATCAAGAAGCCTGTCAACCCAGTGGGGCAAATCAATGTGGGCTGGAAAAATCATCATGCTGTGGGCTTAGGGAAAAATGAACTGTCACATATGGACTTGGATGATACCATCAGCTCATGGGCAGATGTACTGCCAGCATATGGAGCAACGAAATCAATCTGGGAACTGAGAAAACTGTCTAAACTTCTTGAAATAATGAGCAATGCAACCTTTTCTGCCTTAGAATTGGTGATTGATGAACTGACTGCCATGAGAACTGTAGTGCTTCAAAACCGTATGGCTCTTGACTTCACCCTAGCGGTGAGAGGAGGTACTTGCACTTTAATCCAGGAGGAGTGCTGTTCATATATTCCTGACCACAAACACGAGATAGGCAATCACCTTGAGGTAATTCAGCAGGTGTCGGCTATGACCAAGCCAGGATCAAATCCATTGACGGACTTTTTCCAGAGATTGTTTGGGGGGTGGGGCAGTATCCTAATGAACATCCTGATTGCCATCTGTGTAGGAATGATCCTGCTGGTGGTATATGTGTGCTACCACATCCACTGCATGAAAAGACTGATTAAAGACTTTATAGACATGTCAGTTTCAGAAACCTTATACCAAGGTTCTGAACTTGAAGAATTGCTGAAAAATTTAAAATGCTTTCATAAGTTTAAACTGAATAACTCTCTTAACTGCAAATCCTGAGTAGGAAGAGGTTAGGGGAAGAAAAAAAAATGTTTATGCTTATTTTGAAAGTAGAATAAAAGTATTAAAAGGGGGGAAATGTTAGAAAAATATGTATTAGTAATATGCATGCTTAGTGCATTCGAGGTTTAAAAGGGTTAATACATTTATTCTGTTCACACTGCATGAATCTGCAGAGCTATTAAAAACTTAACAAGAAGCATTCTATTTTCTGCTAATGTCAGCAAATAACAAGAAGTGTTTCATTTCTACTAGTGTCATGAGACTTAACAAAGAGTTATTGATTTTCTGCTTATGCCATGAGAAAGTACACAGCTGCTAGAAGTTTTGATAAAGAACACAATGGATGCTCAAAAGTATAAACCATAGTTAGCATTACTTGTACCTAAGCTAGAAATGTACCTTGAATCTAGGCAAAATGTAACACATATTATAACTGCACAATTGAAGAATTGAAAGTTTGTGGTGGGCTGAAATAAGCCCCAAGGCCAGGTTGTTTTTCTCAAATGTTTTGTAAATCAGCAGATATTCTCAACTAGTCAGCAATTAGTCTAGTAACATTTTCTGTAGAACAATACAGAAAGCTGTGTCTAACTACGTCAGCAATAGAAGTAACATTTCTGTGTGACATGGAAAGAACTGTATAAAAATACTGTACTAATTATTAATGTTCAGACAAACCATTATGCCAGCATGCTTTGTCTCCTGAATTGGTCTTTGAAGTTTTATCCTTTGACAAACCCAACATCCTAATAATGGGTGATTTCAACTACCCCACCATTAACTGGGAAAACCACTCATGTACAAACTCTTTTGCTCAAACGTTTTCTAGAATTCATAAATTCCAATGCCTTAGATCAACTTATTAAAGACTGCCACCAGGGGCAGCAATATCCTAAACCTGGTCATTATGGGCGACCAGTGTTCCACACCAGAGGTCAATTCTGTGTTGGTCAGATCTGACCACAAGCTAATCACCCTAGACATCCACATCCCACCCCATACCTCATTAGTGAAACCACTGTAAAAAATTTCTCCAAAGCCAACTTCATGCTTTTTAAGACAGAAGTGGCAAACTTCATGACACCCATCCAAATGAACAGTAGAGGTACGACTGCTGAATCCAACACAAATGCATTTATAAGCACTTACACAAGTGCAAGGATCATGCTATCCCTAACAGAACCATGATGCTATCCTCCAAAAAAAGGAAGCCAATCTGGTGGTCCTCTGCCATAAACAAACTCTACAACAGAAGAAAGAAACTTCTGCAAAAAAGAGTAAAATCCCATGATTGGAGGAACTCCCTGGTCAGCATCAGTAAGACGCTGGGATCCCTCATAAAATCCTCCAAAGCTAGTTACAAAAACAAAATTGCCACTCTTTCTAAAGACAAGCAGAAAGCATTCTATAGCTATGTCAAGAATCTCATAGGTTCATAGGTTCATAGGTTGGTACTAGGCTATCAGCCCTAGGGCCTATACAAGCCTAGCCATAACAATTCCCTGGCTTCCCACATTATTTACTTTCCTGGACCCTTGTCTAGCAGGGCGACTGATGTGATCCCTGGGGTGAACTTCCTTTCTCACATCCATTTGTCAAGGTTCCTCTTGAAGAGGTCCAAAGAGGCACTCTGCTTGACATGTATGGGCAATCTATTCCTGAGTCTGGGGAGTCTCTGGGTCAGGAACCTATCCCTCCAGCATGTTTTGTTTATTGTGATGACAAGGTTTAGATCCCTGGAGCGTGTAGCTCTGAGGGATTGGGATTTCTTTAAGTGTAGCATGTCCAACAGCCCTGGGTTTGACATGGCCTTGTATGTTAAGCAGAGATCGCCTCTGAGTAGACGATATGTGACAGAGTATAGCTGGAGTTTTTTAAGGCGGTCAGTGTAGGCATCTGCTTTAGGCCTGTGATTCTTTTAGTGAGGTATTTCTGAGGCCTTTCCAGTTGTTGCAGATGTCTTGAGAGGTACATACCAAATGGGGCATTGTATTCTATAATGGGTCTAATGAGGGATGAGTACAGTGGGACAATGACCTCCTTTTTTCTGGATGAAAAGCCCTTCGTGATGAGGTGTGCCACATAGAAGGATTTCCTGACTGTTGTGGCGATGTGGTTATCAAAGGTGAGACCACTGTCCACCTGTGTCCCTAAGTCTCTTATCACACTTTCTGTGTTTAGTGTACTGCCACCTATATGGTAATTCATGGATACATGTTTTTTCCCAAAGGGGATAACAATACATTTCTTGGCATTGAGCTCGAGCCCATGGCAATGACACCAAGCATCTGTTTCTGTAAGGCCCTTTTGTAGAGTATCCACATCATTTGGGGATTCAATAATGGCTCCCAGTTTGCAGTCATCTGCAAACTTTGTTAGCCAGAGTCCCTTAGTGTTGACCTGTACTTCAGAGAAGTAGATGCCAAACAAGAGCGGCCCCAGGACTGAACCCGGAGGTACTCCACTTGTCACTTGTCTGGAGCTGGATTTGGAGTTGGCTACTTTTACAGTGTGGGTTCTATCAGTAAGCCATTTAGCAACTCATTGGGTGACTTAGGGATTAATGCCCAACTTAGTAAGTTTATCTATGATTCCAGAGTGGGGGATGGTGTCAAATGCCTTGGCAAGGTCTAGATAAGCTGTGTGGACCACCTTACCCTTGCCCATGGCTCTGGAGACTGATTCAAATAAGTCAATCAGGTTCAGGAGACAAGATCGGCCCTTCACAAACCCAAATTGGGTGGGGTCCAGTGTTTGAAGGTTGCCAATGTCTTTGTTTGTAAGTTTCATGATAATACGCTCCAGGGCCTTGCAGATAAGGCTTGTCAGACTGATGGGACAGTAGTTTCCGGGATCCAAGGTGGATCCCCCTTGTGGATTGGGATAACTGTAGCTCTGCACCACTCAGTGGGCATGAAACCTGAGGTGAGGCTATGATTAAACATGACACTTAGGTGAGGTGCCAGTTCATATTGTAGTTCATGTAGTACACAGCCCGGGATGTCATCTGGTCCCATGGATGCTGTATTCTTGGCTTTAGAGAGTGCATTTTGTACCTGTGTGGCCGTTATTACTGGAATTTGGCAATCTTCCGGTATTGAGATGGGCCATTTAGGGGAGAGAGGGGGTGAAGTTGGCACTGAATCGATCTGCCAGGATATTGGCAATATCCTTCGGATCAGTATATTTAATGCCATTCTGTTTTAGCTCAGAGCAGATCTGAGCATTGCCATTTAGATTCTTGACATAGTTATAGAATGCTTTGTGGTTGTCTTTGGAATCTTTGGCAATTTTATTTTTCGTAACTAGCTTTGGAGGATTTTATGAGGCATCTCAGTTTCTTACTGAGGCTAGTAAGAGAGTTTTTTGCATCCTGGGATTTTCCTCTTTTCTGCAAAAGTTTCTTCCTTTTGTTGTAAAGTTTGTTTATGGCAGGGGACCACCAGATTGGCTTCCTTTTTTTGGATGAGAGCATTTTGGTTCTATTTGGGATGGAACGATTCATGCATGAGTGGATGTGCTCGTACAGTGCCTTAGTGTAGGATTCAGCAGTTGAACTTTCAGTTCCCGTCTGCATGGGTGTCATGAAGTTTGTCACTTCTGACTTGAGTAGCATGAAGTTGGCTTTGGAGAAGTATTTTTATGGTGGTTTCTTTACTGGGGGGTGGGGGTGGGATGTGGATGTTAAGGGTGATTAGCTTATGGTCAGACCTGACTAACGAGGGGGTGACCAGAGGTATGGAGCATTGATTTCCCATGTTGGTAATGACCAGGTCTAGGATATTGGAGCCCCTGGTGGGACTATGGATTATTTGATCCCGGGCGTTGGAATTTATGAATTCCAAGAACCGTTGCGCAAAGGTGTTGGGACATGAATAGTTTTCCCAGTTAATGGCAGGGTAGTTAAAATCACCCAGTATTAGAGTGTTTGGTTCTATCTTAATATTTTCCAGTATGTTTAGAAAGGTGTAGTGAGAATCGTGGGGTATGGTGGGGGATCTGTAGCAAGCTACAATTTGGATTGCAGTCTTACCTCGTGTTAGTTGCACTTGGAGAATTTCAGACACATTGTGTTGGCCAACTAGCCTGGTGGTGTGAATATCCTTGGTTAATATTGACACTCCTCAACCTTTAGTGTTTCGGTCCTTGTTTGGTGGCCGAAAAGTGTGGTAAGAGTTGTAGCCTGGTATTGCAGGGGTGCTCTCTGGAGCCTTGAACCAGGTCTCAGTTACTGCACAGTTATCGATGTTCTCCATTTTTAGGAGTGCCTCGAGAGAGTGCATTTTGAGGTTTAGACTTCTAGCATTGAGTAGCATTACCTTCAGATTTTGCATGCTTGTACCTGTTACGGTGGTGGTTTTGTCCTTTGAAGTTTGCCTAAAAAAGGCACTGTAGGGGTCGCAAGAGCCTTAGCCAGTAACCTGAATCCCAGGGGTGACAGGTGCAGACCACCTCTGGCAAAGCATCGTGGTCTGTCAATCATGTCATCCCAAGCAGACAGATACTGGATCCCCTTTGAATGACACCATAAGTTTAGCCAATTGTTGAAGTCAATCATTTTATCCTTATATTGTGGTATCATTCTGGGCAAAGGCAGGATGCTACTCAGGGCTAGGGTCATACCTGCCTGGGCCACATGATCCGAGAGCTCTTCCATGTCTCTTTTCATGTAGTCCAGGGAGGTACATCTCAAGTCATTCACTCCAACATGGACAATGACAGAGTCATATTTGTACTTGTTGTGGAGTGACTTGAGTGCATGCATTATGTGGCAGATCCTGGCACCTGACAGGCAGCTGACTGTAATTTTCTCCTTATTCAACCTGGTGAGCGGGACATCAGTGTGCCGGACAATAGAGTCACCTATGACTAAAGTGTTACGTACATTGTCTTGCCTTAGGGGCTGTTGCTGGGTGGCACACTGGTGTTGTGAACTATGTGACACATTGGTTGTGATTGGTGTTTGTTTGCGTTTCAGCTTTAGAGGTCTTTGTTGCTTGAGCAGGTTACAGTTAAGGGCCTCTGCATATGTGGATTTAGTGTTGCTATATGTGGGTGTTGGTGGTGTGGGTTTAGAAGGGCTATGTGTTGCTTGAGGTGTAGTGTGGGTGTTAACCTTCTCCTCTTGACTGTTTAGCACAATCTTAGGTGGAGAGAGCTTTGCTTCCATTTTGGCTATGTAAGTGCATCTCTCACAGGTTGTAGTGTTGGGTGGTAGGAGGAGAGGGTTGTCTGTGTACATGAGGCAATTGCTGCATTGCCCCAGTATGCCCAGATTCACCAGGTGGACAGGAGAAATCACCGGAAGCTGTCCCTTGGACATGCCTGGTTTGGGGCTTTTTTTGTCTTTGTAAAGTATAGGAGCTGTTTCCTTAGCAAGGTACTTTGCAATTATAGGCTGTTTAGTGCCTACAATTAATTTCTCCTTGTTAACAGGGAGAGTTCAGTGTTTGTATGAGTTTAAGGCTTCCTAGTGCTTTCCAGCAGGTATTAGAGAAAGTGCTAGTCACAGGGATGCTTAAAGGTAAGATTGAAAAGAATGCACTCTGCAGTGTGCACTAGAGAAGTTAGATGTGAAAGTAGATAACTTGAGTTTTACCTGTTTAAAAAGTTAAGGTTTAGTGGAGAGTTACTATTTTTAAAACAGCAAGATGGATTGAAAGGGTGGTCACTTTTGTATTTTGGTACTATGAAATACTGTAGGATGGCCAATAAATTTAAATAATTGAAAGGGTGGGATTTCAAGAATGATGATTTTGTGATTACTCACATAAGCCAGTGAAAGTAGAGAGAAATGAGTTATATGGTCAGATTAACATAATAGGCGGGCAACTAGAAAGACATTGGTATTTAACAAGACAACTTAAATGGGTGGAAGGGCGGGAAAAAATTCTGCCTGACTCAGAACAGAGAGAGCTGTGGTCTCTTTTGAAGTTTTAATATGCTGTTAAAACAGAATGCAAGCAAAACACAAGGTAAAGAAAACAAACTACAGTATTCAAAATATAGAAAGGCAATGCAGTAATACAAAAAATAAAAGCAAACTAAAAGCAACACTCAGATCTGCTCTGAGTTACAGCACAATGGCACTAAATACACAGAACCAACTGCTATTAACAACATCCTGGCAGATAGGGTCAGTGCTAACTTTACCACCCTCTCACCCCCTAAAGGGCCTATCTCTCTACTGGAAGAATGCAAATTTCCTGTAATCATGGCTGCACAGGTAAAAATCACACTCTCCAAAGCCAAGAACACAGCATCCATGGGACCTGACAACATCCCATGCTGCATTCTACACAAACTACAGAGTGAACTGGCACCCCATCTAAGTACCATGTTCAGTTATAGCCTCACCTCAGGCTTTATGCCCACTGAATGGTGCACAGTGACAGTTATCCCACTCTACAAAGGGGGATCCACCACAGACCCCAGGAACTAATGCCCCATTAGCCTGATGAGCCTGGTCTGCAAGGCCATGGAACATATCATCATGGAACTTCTAAACAAAGACATTGGTAATCTCCAAACCCTGGACCCCACCCAGTTCACATTTGTAAAAGGTAGCTCATGTCTCCTAAACCTGATAGACTTCTTTGAAGCAGTCACCAAAGCTGTAGATGAAGGTAAGGTGGTTCACACAGCCTATCTAGATCTTGCCAAGGCTTTCAACACCATCCCCCACTCTGGAATTACAGATAAACTCACTAAACTAGGTATAAATCCCTATTTCACAAGATGGGTTGCCAACTGTCTCACTGACAGAACCCACATTATGAAAGTAGCAGACTCCAAATCTGACTTCAGACAAGTGACAAGTGGAGTACCACAATGTTCAGTCCTGGGTCCTCTCCTGTTTAGTATCTACTTCTCTAAAGTACAGGCTAACACAGAAGGTCTTTGGCTAATGAAGTTCGCAGATCACTGCAAACTAGGAGTCATAATCGAAACTCCTAATGATGTGGACATCCTACAAAAGGGCCTCACTGAGACAGATGCCTGGTGTCAAAGCCATGGCTTCAAGCTCAATGCCAAAAGGTGCATCATCATCCCTTTTGGTAAAAACTCTGTACCCATGAACTACCACATAGACAGTAGTCTACTTAACACTGAAAGTGTGATAAGAGACCTTGGGACACAGGTGGACAGTAGTCTCTCCTTTGATAATCACATTGCCACAGTAGTCAGGAAATCCTTCTACATGGTACACCTCAACACAAAAGGTTTCTCATCCAGGAAAAAAGAGGTAATTGTTCCCCTCTACTCATCACTCATTCGACCCATTATAGAGTACAATGTCCCTTTTGGTATGTACCTCACAATACATCTACAACAACTGGAAAGGCCACAGAAATACCTCACAAAGAGGATTTCTGGCCTCACACAGATGCCCTATGCAGACTGTCTCAAAAAACTCCAGCTTTACTCCATCGCATATCATCTACTCAGAGGTGATCTCTGCCTAACATACAAAGCTATGTCAAACCCAGAGCTATTGGACAGGCTCTACTTAAAGAAATCCCAATCCCTCTGAGTTACATGCTCTTGGAACCTAAACCTTATCACCACAATAAACAGAACATGCTGGAGGGATAGATTCCTGTCCCAGAGACTTCCATACTCCTGAACAAAGTACCTATCTATATCAAACAAAGCTCCTCTTTAGCACTCCATGAAAAATCTTGATGATTGGATGGGAAATAGGAAAGTCACCCCGGAGATCAATTCTGTGGCTCTGCTCGGCAGGTGCAAGGGAAAATAATTGTCTTGGATGGAGAAAGCCAGGATACCTTTTTGGCTAGGCTTATATAGGCCCTAGGGCCAATAGTCTAGTACCTACATATGAACCTATGAACCTATGAATTATCATCAGTCCAGTACCATGCAGAACTTTAATATCTTGAGAGTTGTACATGGCTATGCATCCATTTTATAAAGGTTTCCCAACATCATCTCACAAACATCCAGTGATGATATTATCCACTATAAACTGTTCAGCAACATTGCAAAAATCAGACTTGTGCCTTGGTGCTTATGTCAAATACTGAATTCTCAAGGCGGTGCACTTAGGTAAGTGCTCTAATCTCACTGTGATCAACTAGTGTGTGTGTGTGTGTGTGTGTCTAGTCAGAAGAACATAGCCGTGTATCCTACAGTCAATAATACAACCTCATGGAGTACAAATAATTTGACAGTTGTACATGATTACACATCCATTTCAATAAGACCTCCCTACATCTTCTCTGAAACATCCAATGATGATGTTATCCACTATAAATTGCTCAGCAGCTTTGTAAAAGTCATATTTGTGCCATGCACTTGCATTAAATACTGAGATCTCTAGTTGGAGCATTTGCTTAGAAAGGAGTTCTAATCTTAATCTGGCCAGCTTGTGTGTCTGTGTTCACTTGGCTGACATCAACAGACCATTTTACAACATCATGTGGGATACTACCATCCTCCTCTCACTAGACACAATTAATGTCATCAGTTATAAAGTGCTGTTCATCAGTCTTATAACCAGAGTTGTGCTGTGGTGCTTGCTTTAAGTACTGTGGTTTATATATAATTAGATAGGGGTTCTATTCTCATAGCAGTTGACTATGCATGCATTAAACAACCACTACAGTGACAATTTTAGAACAAAATGTGAGTCCACAGCTAAGTCAACCTCTTATCTGAACATCTTGTAGCATACAATGATTACATCATCCTGTATAAAATGCTCTCTGACAGTATTCATAACAAACCTGTGCTGTTGCAGTAACAATAAGTACTGTATTTGTAAGCTATTTTACCTACACATATAGGTGTTCTAATCTGACAGCAGGAAACTTGTGTGTCTATACATACAACTACCACGTTTGAGACAATTTTACACAGGGGTGTGACCCCACATCCTTGCCCTACACTCATCTCAGCATGTACTCCTTAGCATCCAGTGAAGCTATCACACTCCATGAAGTGCAAGATGACAGTGTTACACCAAGACATATGTAGTGTTGCTACTGTCACATTGTATGGCATTCATCTTTTATACCTACACAGGTGTAATATTCAAATCAGGCCCAGTCTACTACTGTGTGCATGTGGTTGGTGCTACATTATGGTTATCATATGATCTTTATAATTGCTTTCTATATTTGTTAGTGTGTTAAACTGCTGTATATGATTGTGGAGCTTTTCTCCCCAGGCCTCTGCTGAAAAAGAGAACCAGCTCAGTCAGACTGCCCCGGTTAACAAATGTTAAGTAAATAATAAATAAATAAATAGATGTAAGGATTTTTAAACATGGTATAATAATGGCTAGGATTTCATGTTATGTTGGACAATAACCTAATAATTTCCTATGACCCTATGGACAGTTGACATGTCAGTTTTGCTGTCACTGACATGTGCTGTATTGAGATGTGGATGTACAGTATGGCTAAAAAAAGGGTCTTACAATCTGTGATAAAGCTAATGTATTTATGGCCATTGATGCTATTGCAGTATATGCTCCTTCTGTAGCAGCTGTAGTAATATGCCTCCAGAGAACTATTGACATGGTATGATACACTTTTATGTTTATTGGTGGTATATTAGGACATGCATTGTTTTAGTGCACCAGATCAACCTTCCACATAGTTCACAATCTGCCATCACAGTGACACTTGGAATATGATACAGGTGTCCATGTGTCTACATACCAAGAATGAATGTTGCGTTACAGACATCAATATAAATTACTGGGGATGCACAAGCCAGTGCATTTCTTTGTGCCGGTCCCAAGCCCAGATAAATGGGGAGGGTTATGTCAGGAAGGGCATCCGGCATAAAACCTCTGCCAAATTACTTATGCATAGAACATTTCATATTTCCATACCAAATTGGTCGAGGCCCAGGTTAACAATGACCATCACCAGTACTGTTAGCCAATAGGGGGCTGGCAGAAATTGGGCTACTGTTGGCTGAAGGAGAAGAGGGGGGGAAGGCATTCCTGAAGGCAGGAAGAGAGGATGAAAGTTAGGAGTGTAGTAGTGCGGGTAGGAACTTTGAATGTTGGCAGTATGACTGGTATAGGGGGGAAGCTAGCTGATATGATGAAGAGAAGGAAGGTTGATATATTGCGCGTGCAAGAGACCAGATGGAAGGGAAGTAAGGCCAGGTGTATAGGAGGTGGGCTCAAACTGTTCTATCATGGTGTGGATGGCAGGAGAAATGGGGTAGGGGTTATCCTAAAGGAACAGTATGCCAAGAGTATTTTGGAGGTGAAGAGAGTGTCTGATAGAGTGATGTCTCTGAAGCTTGAAATTGATGGTGTAATGATGAATGTTGTTAGTGCATATGCTCCACAAGTTGGGTGTGCGATGGATGAGAAAGAAAAATTTTGGAGTGAGTTGGATGAAGTGGTGGTGTGTGTACCCAAGGGTGAGAGACTAGTTATTGGAGCAAACTTCAATGGGCATGTTGGTGAAGTGAACAGAGAGGATGAGGAAGTGATGGGTAGGTATGGTGTTAAGGAGAGGAATGCAGAAGGTCAGATGATTGTGGATTTTGCAAAAAGGATGGACATGATTGTGGTGAATATGTACTTTAAGAAGAGGGAGGAGCATAGGGTGACATACAAGAGTGAAGGAAGATGCACAAAGGTGAATTATATCCTATGTAGGAGGGCCAGTCTGAAGGAGATTGGAGACTGTAAAGTGGTGACAAGGGAAAGTGTAGTTAAGCAGCATAGAATGGTGGTCTGTAGGATGACGGTGATCAAGAAGAGGAGGAGGAGTGTGAAAGCAGTGCCAAGGATTAAATGGTGGAAGTTAAAAAAGGGTGATTGTGAGGTGGAGTTCAGGGAAGAGTTAAGACAAGAAGTGCGAGACAATGAAGAGTTACCGAATAGCTGGGTAACTACAGCACAGCTAGTAAGGGAGACTGCTAGAAAGGTGCTTGGTGTGACATCTGGACAGAGGAAGGAGGACAAGGAGACCTGGTGGTGGAATGAGGAAGTACAGGAGAGTATACAGAGAAAGAGGCTGGTGAAGAAGAAGTGTGATTGTCAAAGAGATGAAGAAAGTAGACATGAGTATAAGGAGATGAGGCGCATGGCAAAGAGAGAGGTGGCAAAGGCTAAGGATAAGGCATATGTAGAGTTGTATGAGAGATTGGACACTAAAGAGGGAGAAAAGGACCTCTACTGATTGGCTAGACAGAGGGACAGAGCTGGGAAAGATGTGCAGCAGGTAATGGTGATAAAGGACAGTGAGGGAAACGTACTCACAAGTGAGGAGAGTGTGTTGAGTAGATGGACAGAGTACTTTGAAGGGCTGATGAATGAAGAGAATGAGAGAGAGAAGGTTGGATGATGTGGGGATAGTGAATCAGGAAGTGAAACAGATTAGCAAGGAGGAAGTAAGGACAGCTATGAAGAGGATGAAGAATGGAAAGGCTGTTGGCCCAGATGACATATCAGTGGAAGCATGGAGGTGCTTAGGAGAAATGGCTGTGGAATTTTTAACCAGATTGTTTAATGAAATTTTGGAAAGTCAGAGGATGCCTGAGGAGTGGAGAAAAAGTGTTTTGATACCTATCTTTAAGAATAAGGGTGATGTGCAGAGCTGCAGTAACTACAGAGGGATAAAATTGATCAGTCACAGCTTGAAGTTATGGGAAAGAGTAGTAGAAGCTAGGTTAAGAAGGGAGGTGATGATTAGTTATCAGCTGTATGGTTTCATGCCAGGAAAGAGCACTACAGATGCAATATTTGTTCTGAGAGTGTTGTTGGAGAAATACAGAGAAGGTCAGAAGGAGTTGCATTGTGTCTTTGTGGACTTAGAGAAAGCATATGACAGGGTGCTTAGAGAGGAGTTGTGGTATTGTATGAGGAAGTCGGGAGTGGCAGAGAAGTATGTAAGAGTGGTACAGGATATGCACGAGTGTAGTGTGACATTGGTGAGGACTGTAGTGGGAGGGACAGATACGTTTAAGGTGGAGGTGGGATTACATCAAGGATCAGCTCTGAGCCCTTTTTTATTTGCAGTGGTGATGGGCAGGTTGACAGATGAGATCAGACAGAAGGCCCTGTGGACTATGATGTTTGCAGATGACATTATGATATGTAGTGAGAGTAGGGACCAGGTTGAGGAGACCTTGGAGAGGTAGAGATATGCTTTAGAGAGGAGAGGAGTAAAGGTCAGCAGGGATAAAACAGAATATATGTGTGTAAATGAGAGGGAGGTTAGAGGATTGGTGATGATGCAGGGAGTAGAGTTGGTAAAGGTGGATGAGTTTAAGTACTTGGGATCAACAGTTCAGAGTAATGGTGAGTGTGGAAGAGAGGTGAAGAAGAGAGTACAGGCAGGGTGGAATGGGTGGAGAAGAGTGTCAGGAGTGATTTGCAACAGACAGGTACCAGTAAGAGTGAAAGGGAAGGTCTACAAGAGGGTAGTGAGACCAGCTATGTTATATGGGTAGAAGACGGTGGCATGATGAAAAGGCAGGAGTCAGAGCTGGATGTGGCAGAGTTAAAGATGTTAAGATTTGCACTGGGTGTGACTAGGATGGACAGGATTAGGAATCAGTATATTAGAGGGTCAGCTCAGGTTGGACAGTTTGGAGACAAAGCAAGAGAGGTGAGATTGCGCTGGTTTGGTCATGTGCTGAGGAGGGATGCTGGGTATATTTGGAAAAGGATGCTAAGGATGGAGCTGCCAGGTAAGAGGAAAAGAGGAAGGCCTAAGATAAGGTTTATGGATGTGGTGAGAGAGAACATGCAGCTTGTTAGTGTGAAAGAGCATGATGCAGAGGACAGGAAGAAATGGAAACAGATGATCCACTGTGGCGACCCCTAACAGGAACATCCGAAAGAAGATGATGATGATGATGATCATCAATATAAATTCATATTGATTACATGGTCACATTAGTCTTATCTCATACATATGTTGTTATTCTGTGATATACACGACCAATGTAGCATGCTTTGATTCAGTTGCAGCCTTGTTGAATTCATTGTATGTGGAGCTGTGTTGCTATACCTAAGGATTGTTGAAGTGGTCAGCAGCACCATTGTGTAACCATTACCATTTCTGTCAGGAAATGTTTGCATGAGCCACAAACACTGATATGGCATCAGGTCACTCAAACACTGCTTGCCCATGAAATACATATAGGCATATGATGTGCAGTTGATATAAGTATGTGACACTGGTACAGTTGTACAACTGTGTGCATAGTACCAGTGTGTGGAATGTGATGATTAACTAAGGTTGTATTTGGAGGTCTTTTCACAAATCAGTTATTCCAATAAATGTGAAAATTTAAGGGAATACACAACTAAGCACAGATCTGTATGTGGATGCCACCAGTCATACCCAACTGGAGGCAATGGACAATCTGTTAGCTGGCAGTTTGTCTTACATTTCAACCCCCTGTCACCACTACCCATCAGCCAAAGTATACATGCAAATATTACTCAGTTTATCTTCTCAGCAGAACCAATCATCTGTGTGCACTCTACAGCTAATAACACAGAATCAATGGGCCCTGACAACATCCCAGGTTGCCTATAGCATGACTCAGAGCATGGACCTACCAGACACAGTTGGATTCATACTACAACACAGCCTCCAAACACCCTGGCTTCCCATACAAGGGTGTACATCAACATGTATGCATCCTTCTGACTGGAGGGATCTTCATCTGATGCTTGCATGTATAGACCCATTCTGACTCTCCTCATCTGTGAGGTAGATCAACAGGTCATCATGGACCTTTTCTAAAAGGACACAAGTAATATCCTACTGTGTACCAAATGCATGTGTTATTTGTTCAGACTATGTCATGCCAGTTGCATCTGTTCAATGTCTCAAGAAGGACAACAAGAGCATGCATGATGATAGCACTTTCATCCTGCGTAACTTGACCTACCAAAGGCATTCGAAACATATCCACACTGAAGTATTACTGAGAAACTGTCATAACTGGTTATAAATACCTACATCACCAAATGTGTAGATGACTGGATCATATATGTGACAGATAAATATGTTGAAATATGTGAAGTGACCGATAGCTATAGTCCAGTGATCTTGTACTTACCTCAGGACTCTCTGCTAGGCCCTTGACTGTTCATTATTTAACTCTCAGACGTCAAGACTGACTTATACATCCTTTGTCCAACCAGCTTTGTAGAGGACTGCAGATTGTGGACAATTCTGAATCCAAGTGTGGTATTAGTATAATACACACAGTATCAACACACACAAAGGATTGCTGCCACAGCCATGGAGACACAGGAGATGAAAAATAATCACGAGGGGATTAATTATGTTATAATAGCAAATCTACCAGCTAATTATAATATATATATTCACACCCCTATGAGCAGACCAAGTGGTATGTGACCTGTATACTCAGGTAGATGGAATGTGGAATGTCTGCCATCATATGCTCGAAGTGGTGACTACTCTTTTCTATGTAACACAACTCATCAGTATGTATGGGACATCCACATCAAAGGGCATAACAGTTCCAGGTTTTCAGCCCTCATCACACCAATAATTGAGTGCAATGCACTCTTATAGATTCATAGGTTCATAAGTGTGTACTAGGCTAATGGCCCTGGAGCCTTTAAAAGCCTAGCCCATCGAAGGGCCCTGACATTGTGCTGCTCGATGTTAGTTCCCAGTGTATCTATCAAATAGAGCCACTTGAGTGATCCCCAATGTGAACTTTTTATCTCCCATCCACTTATCAAGATTTCTCTTGAAGAGGGCCAGTGAGGTTCTCTGCTTGACATACATGGGAAGTCTATTCCAGAGCATGGGCAGTCTCTGGGTTATGAACCTGTCCCTCCAGAATGTTCTGTTGATTGTGGTAATGAGGGTGAGGTCTCTGGAGCATGTGGTGCGGAGGGATTGGGATTTCTTTAGAAGTAGCATTTCTAACAGAGCTGGGTCAGACATGGCTTTGTAAGTCAAATAGAGATTGCCTCTTAGTAGATGATATGAGACAGAAAATAGCTGGAGAATTTTTAGTCCATCCATGTAGGACATGTGTTTAAGGCCTGGGATCCTCTTCGTGAGGCACTTCTGTGGCCTTTCCAGCAGTTGCATGTGTCTAGTGAGGTACATGCCAAAAATGGGGCATTATACTTGATGATTGGCTTAATGCGGGAAGAGTAGAGAGAGATGATGACTTCTTTCTTCTTGGATGCAAAACCCTTGATAATGAGATGTGCCACATAGAAGGACTTTCTGTCCATAGTGGCATTGTGGTGGACGAAGAAGAGGTTGCTCTCAACCTGTATCCCAGATCTCTTATAATGCCTTCATTGTTCGGTGGGCTCCCATCAATGTGGTAATTAGTGGTAACTGAGTTTTTCCCAAAGGGGATGATGACGTGTTTTTTGGCATTAAGCTTAAGGCCATGGTTTCAACACCAATCATTGGTCTAAGTGAGGCATTTCTGTAGGATGTCTACATCACTTGGGGAGTTAATAATGGCTCCCAGCTTGCAGTTGTCTGCAAACTTGGTCAGCCAGAGTACCTCCGTGTCGGCCTGGACTTCTGAGAAGCAGATTCCAAACAGGAGAGGACCCACGACTGATCCCTGTGGGACTCCACACTTGACTGGTTGGCAGTCTAACTTAGAGTCCACTATTTTCACACTCTGGGTTCTGTCTGTGAGTCAGTTTGCAACCCACCTAGTGATATAGAGCTTGATGCCTAGTTTGGTGAGTTTAGCAATAATTCCTGAGTGGGGAATGGTATCAAAGGCATTGACCAGATCGAGGTAGGCTGTATGAACTGCCTTGCCATCATTCACAGCTCTGGTGTCTGACTCAAAGAAGTCAACCAGGTTGAGCAGGAATGATCTACCTTTCACAAAACCAAATTGTGTGGGATCTAGAGTTTGGAGATTCCCTGTATCCTTGTTAATTAGGTCCATGAGGATGCGCTCCATAGCCTTGCATATCAGACTCATCAGGTTAATGGGGTGAAAATTCCCAGGGTCTGTAGTTGCTCCCCCTTTATGGAGAGGGAAGTCTGCAGCAGTGCACCATTTGGTAGGGACAAAGACTGAGGTGAGACTGTGATTGAACAGGCCACACAGATGTGGTGCCAGTCGACTTTGTCGTTCATGTAGAACACATCCAGGGGATATTGTCGGGTCCCATGGAAGCTGTATTCTTGGCCTTGGACAATGCAGCTGTAACCTGTGGTGCAGTAATGCTGGGTGCCTGGCATTCCTCTGGTATTGTGATTGGCCCTTTGGGAGAGAGAGATGGGTAATGTACCTCCCAACACATCTTGCAGGGATGAGTTATTCAAGTGTACCACATTTGCAACAGTGAGCTCCCGCATATCTTATAGACCATACCTAAATATTCTTTTGTTGCATAACCGTTAGTGCTTAATGCTGAGGAACCCCCATCAAGCTGTTATACAAGATGCATGTGTGATATGTGTTCCTATGATGCACACAGTACATACACAGATGACTGATAACATTGATGGCATGGGTTACAGAGAACCTCTTGCTGTGAGGTGACAATGTTATCCACTTATTTCATGTACATTCATGACAGTGTGGATTGTGCCATATGTATGCCATGCGCACATGTTAGCTAGCCAGGATTTCTCATAATTTTAAATACAGGTGTAACAGTGTCCCTCCTAACACCTCCAGCAGATGTTACATGTTGAGGAATGAGTGCTTGATTCATAGATTGCTGACAAATCATGAGAGTTGTACAAGTGTGTTCTTGCAGAACCATCTATAATCACTTACAATCACTTATATTATGTCAAAGACGTGGGATTAATGGTGCTATTATGCTGATATTGTCCATGATTGTGCATGCTTCTGTATACTGTTGCCATGAGCTTGTTGCTACGTGTTCCTGATTGGCTGAGTGCTCTGCTGACATTTCAGTCATATTCAAGCAACTCATTTTGTATACCTTCACAATAAGCACATACCCTTATTGTATATACCATCCTTGCTAAATGTCCTCTCCTGTGATCATGTCAGGATGTTTATATCCCAACCGAGCATCTCCATTGATATGTAACCTTGTGTGGCAGTCACATAATATACAATCACTGTTTGATGGTATCACTATACCCACACAGGAGGTGTACACAGCAGTGCATACTGTATTATGTACATATGTGATTACTGCGCATGCTACAACTGACTTTTCTTTATGTTGTACGTACATTGATGTGCCCTCATCTGCTGTACATTACCATGTTTCACCTGTCTTTTTTCTTTGTGTTCACTCTTACATTTCATCTGTGTGCCCTTTTCAATACACACATTTGCCCTAATTATTTCTAATGCAGTCTATGTACATTTGCTGTCCAGTTGTAAAACTTCTATTCAGTATGTCTGAAACAGGTTTGCAAACTACTTTGCACTGCATAAATGTTCATGTAATGTGTTGGAACTGTAAACATTGCTTTAATAAACCCCCTGATAGTCATTGTGGCTTTCCACATAATGCTGCAGAGCTAGTTTGCCCATAGGTAAACTGGTGTACATGTCTGCAGGTGTTTGTGTTGCTTTACACAGTTTCCTGGCTAGCAGTACTGTTGCTTGCCATAAAACTGCACTTGTTTACATTTAAGAGAAATGCGTGACTTGCATATGCAATTAGCAGCCCTGTTTATCATACAAACATGAAAACTTCAAGTAGGCTTTTCGATAAGCCTACACAGGGTTTATTGAATCCCCAAGTATGAAAAAAAAATAATACATGCATTTAGTTTTCATCTTTGGTGATACTACAAAATACCCTTACAGCTTTAGACTAATTAAGTTCCGTGATTTTTATGTTCCAGGATAAATTTAATATTACCATTTGGATGATTATAATACAGCTCTGTCAAAGCACTGCAAACATTACAGCAGTATTTATTTGTCCTCACTTTCTGTAGGATCATGAAATAAGGATAGCTGTTCAGAATGTGAAATCCTGGCTGCAGCTTATGTAGCAAAACAGCAAAAATAAATAAAGTCCTCCTTCCAGAGGAAAAAAAAAAAAAAAAGTCCAGTTAAGGGTTTAAGTAATCTTTGTTTCAGGATGGATGATTGCTCTCATCAGACAAGAGCAGTCATTCATCTTTGAATAAAGATCTGTTTAAATCCTTAACTGGATTGCCCCCCCCCCCCCCAGAAAGAGGACCTTATTTATTTTTGCTAAGTTTTGCTGTAGCCAGGATCTGACATTCTGAAGTTACCCTTACTACTCATTTTTTTCACTTTTTGTAGGGTATGAACACTATCATATCGTGCCAGAACCTTAGGAAAACTAATTGGCAAGACTCCAGAAGTATTAATCACTCTAGCCACTATATTAAGAAAGAAGTGTTAGGAAAGTGTAAAAAAGCAATGAGGTATATTGAGGTCTTTGATACTGAAGAAAATGCTTTACGGTGAATGAGGTCATAACTATTATAGTTTAAAGTGTAACACTAAGAATGGTACAGCAGCAGTTACAGAATTTGATTTAACAAAATTGCCAGGCTGTCAAAGGTGCAAAACTCCCAAGTTTACATACAAAGCTTAAGTTCATTAGTGCCAGATAGATCCCCTGAGCAAAATAAGTTTATACAGGATAGACAGCTGTCATGAATTATTTTTTTGCATTTCCTGTCATCAGATGTGAACTTGTTTGCAAGTTTTGTGTCAAAGGCCTGATGATATGGAGACAGCAAGGCTCCTCAGCTGCAGTCCGGCAGAAATAATCAAATACCTACTAGCTTCGACTAATTTAATTCATGTTCAAAATATCCAGTATACCTCTCAACTTCTAAAACATCTGGACACAGCCAAAAGTAATGGTGGTATAAAGGCCTACAGTCAGGGGCAGTTTTTAAATATTGTTCTTATACACTAACTTGCTAGAGTAACAGATTTTCCATTAACATACATTTTATGAAGGATATGACTTTCATAAGTTCATAGGTTGTTACTTAGCTAAAGAGCATTAAGACCCTTACAAGCCTAGCCACACACACCAAACCATTTGGTTCCTGGGTCCCATGGGCATCCTGAAGAGAGAGCATATTAGTAAGGGTGGGGGGGGGTTAGTTAGGATACAACTTTTCTTATTCATAGCCTCTGTCCATAAGGGATGAGGGGGAAACTTGGGGTAAATTTAAGATTTCCCATCCAACTGTCACGGTTTCATTTGAATACAGTCAGGGATGAAGTCTGTCATACATGGATGGGGAGCCTATTTCATAGTGTGGGAATCCTTTGAGATACATATCTGTCCCTCCAGCAAGTTTTGTTTATGTCACAAGCAAAGTTCAGATCCCTTGATCTAGTATTTCTGGGGATGTTTGTTTTGTGAATATGCAACAGATCCATCAGGGTTTGGTCTGAGGAAGCCCTGTAAGCCAGGCAAAAATCCACTGTCAGTAGCCTGTAGGAGACTGAATACAGTGACAGAGTCTTCAGGTGATCAGTGTAGGACAGGGTATTCATGCCCTGAATTCTTTTGGTGAGAAACCTTTGTGGGCATTCCAACTTTTGCAAGTGTCTCATTAGATACATGCCAAATGGGGCAGTGTGCTCAAAGATAGGTCTGATAAGGGATGAGTTAAAGCAGTATTATAACTTTGTTGGACCGGTATGCCTTAGCCTTACTTATAACTTGGCAACACAGAATGATGTTCTTGTTAGCTTAGCTACTGTGTTGATCAAAGGACAGACTGCTGCCTACATATGTTACCAGATGCCTCACTAGTCAGTTGACTCTTAGGTGTGTTTTATCGATGGAGTAATTAAATTGCATAGACAGTTTCTCAAAGGGCATTATAATGCATTTTTTGGAATTGGGTTTTAGGCCATTGCTTTGGCACTAGTCATTTTTCTGTGTTGAACTCTCTTGCAAGATGTTGGTGTCTTGGGGATGTGAAGGCTGCCAGCCTAGTCAAATAGAATGTGGTGCATAATTCTGTCATTTGTAAATATGAATGTTGAATTACAGACTTGTTTTCTTAATTGAAAGAATATGCTGTGAAATGTTGAATTTAAAACAATGTAACAACAATGCCCTCTGCTGTAAAGAAAGTTAAGTCAAACATTTCTTGTCTGTCCTTTGAAGTTATAATTACTTCAGGGCTGTCCTTTGAAGTTAAAGATTTGGAGTCATTCCATCTAGGCTAGCACATTCTTTCTATTGTTTTAACTTAAGGAATAATTACTAGAGTTTACATATGGAATATCTTTTATGGCTGTAGTTTCCTGCAGGTGCAAGATAATAAGAATGTAGTATCTATCAGCCTGGGAACACCAGTGAAGTGTAAAAGAAATTGTGTAATGGGAATTAGGACTGAAAATAGCACTTTAAACAGAGAGAATGAGAAGGCATTAAGCATTTTCATCTTAATCATCCAACTCAGAGCACTGTCTTGCTCATTACTAAGTTATCTTAGACTTAGAAATAGTTAGAAACTAGAAAGATTAGACTAAGTATTTTTCTGTGATGTCAGAACCGTACTACTGAATTATTAAGTATTTCTGTATGATCTCTGAACTCTTGACTAGCACTGTTTAGTAGAAAGTATTGTCTTGTGTTTTTATTATTTATTAAATATTTTAAAACCTTTTAACTGTGGCTGGTTTTGTGTAGAGATAATTTAAGCTCTTTAGAGTACTTGTATGCCTTTAGTAAAATTGTACAAATCCATGACTATAGCTTTAGCCTTGGGCTATACTACCATTTGTATAATAATATTGCACAGTAATAATTGGACACCCTTTTAAGGGCCTTTGAGTAGCTAATTATTAGTGGGTGGTGGCAGCTTGTACTGCCGTATAGTCTGGGTAAAAAGGGGCAAAGCTGGAGAACCTGTGCCAGCCTTCCCCAGGAGTGTCTGTGTAGCTGTATACACTCTTCTCATAGTGTGCGTGTGTCAGCTACTTGGGCAGGGACACAAAGCACTGGTGGGACAGAGAGTGTACTAGAGGTTTTAGCTTGCCCACTAGGCTGAGATCTGGACCCTATAGCTGTGCCAGTGGGGAATCTTATTGGGGACCTGGAAAGCAAGGGAACGACCAGCCCCAGACTGACTGTGATCTCTGTGTGCTCTTAAGGAAAATTGCACTTTACTGTGTGTATTTGTTATTCTTTCCTCATATATGAGATGCCATCTCTGGTGTTAGTGGTGAGGATTGAGGCTCCTTGATTGCTGGACCAGGGCACGGGCATCACAAGGGAGATCTATAATAGGTCATCTGTGAACTTGGCAAGCCAAGGGCCTTGAACATTAGCCTTCACTTGCAAAAAGTAGATGCCAAACAGGAGCAGGCATGACACTGAGCCCTGGGATATTCCACTGGTGACCAGTCTCTTGATGGAGGAAGTCTCACCAATCCTGACTTTTGGGTCCTGTCTGTGAACCAGCTGGCAGTCCAGTGAGTTATGCAGGGATTTATGCCATGCTCAGAGAGCATGTCAACAATGCCTGAGTGGAGTATTGTATCAAATGCCTTGGTCAGAGCAAGATAAACAATATACGCTGTGCTACCCTCATCAATTGCCTTGGTGAGCCTCTTAACAAAGCCAACCAGTACAAGTGGCATGCCCTTCTTTTAACAAAACCAAACTGAGATGGGTCCAGTGTCTGTAGGCTGCCAGTGTTCCTGATTATCATTTCCATGATAATTTGTTCCTTGACCTTGTGTATTAGGCTTGTCAGGCTGATGGGTCTGGGTTAGTTTATGATCCACAATTGCGAACGAAAATGACTGATGTGCTCCTCATTCACCTGCAACCTTCACAGCTGTAGGTGAAGAGTGACTCAGGTGGTCCAGATAAGTCATGCTTTAGACTGTCCAGAAGGCAACCTGGGATGTTGACAGGACCCATGGAGGCAGGCTTCTTGGCTTATTGAGTGCTGCCAGCACCTGTTCCTTACTAATAGTTGTGGGAAGTATGTCAGGCAGGAATTCACCAGGTGGAGCTAGGGGTGGGGAGGGGTGGGGAATTGGAGGCTGAAGTTTGAGATGACTTTATTAGCCAGTAGATTTGCTAGGTCACATTGATTGATGTAGGTGGTACCATTCACCACAAGTTCAGCACACTGTTGTGTGTTACCACTAAGGTTATGGATGTAGCTGAAGAAACCTTTCTGATTGTCCTTAACTTGCAAATGTATCCTGACCTCATACAGGTTGGACTTAATTAGACCTTTAAGTTTCATGTCTAGTTATATAAGAGAGCACTTGTCTTTAAGTGAGTTGCTCTTCCTGATTTTAGCCATGAGTTTTCTTTTTTTATTATATTCCCTGTTTAGATGAGGATTCATCCAGTTCAATTTATTTTTAGTATTTGTTTTGGGTTTATTTCTGGTAGGTATAGCAGCCTTTGTGCAGCCATTCACATGTTTGTTTAGGGACTCTGTGAGTAATTCTGCATAGGTAGTTGTGATGTAGGGGCTAGGGTGAGCCTTGAATTTTGACAAACTGTCACTTAATAGGATGTAATTTGCCATAGAAAAGTTCCTAATTTTTACTGGTTTAGCTAGGTTTTCCAGGTTGATTTTTTTTCTTCAAAGACATAGTTTTGCTACCCAGCCTCAATTGTAAGGAAGTGATATAGGGGGAACTGGGGAGGGGCAATGATCTCCTGCAATGGTGAGTACCAGATCCAGTATGTCTGATTCTCTGGTTAGAGTATACACCATGTGTTCCAGGGTGGTTGTGTCAATAAAGTCCTGGAAGCACTGTGTCTATTTGTTTGGTGTCTTGGGGGTGTGAAGGCTGCCAGCCTAGTCAAATAGAATGTGGTGCATAATTCTGTCATTTGTAAATATGAATGTTGAATTACAGACTTGTTTTCTTAATTGAAAGAATATGCTGTGAAATGTTGAATTTAAAACAATGTAACAACAATGCCCTCTGCTGTAAAGAAAGTTAAGTCAAACATTTCTTGTCTGTCCTTTGAAGTTATAATTACTTCAGGGCTGTCCTTTGAAGTTAAAGATTTGGAGTCATTCCATCTAGGCTAGCACATTCTTTCTATTGTTTTAACTTAAGGAATAATTACTAGAGTTTACATATGGAATATCCTTTATGGCTGTAGTTTCCTGCAAGTGCAAGATAATAAGAATGTAGTATCTATCAGCCCGGGAACACCAGTGAAGTGTAAAAGAAATTATGTAATGGGAACCAGGACTGAAAATAGCAATTTAAACAGAGAGAATGAGAAGGCATTAAGCATTTTCGTCTTAATCATCCAACTCACAGCACTGTCTTGCTCATATGTAAGTTATCTTAGACTTAGAAATAGTTAGGAACTAGAAAGATTAGAATAAGTATTTTTCTGTGATGTCAGAACCGTACTACTGAATTATTAAGTATTTCTGTATGATCTCTGAACTCTTGACTAGCACTGTTTAGTAGAAAGTATTGTCTTGTGTTTTTATTATTTATTAAATATTTTAAAACCTTTTAACTGTGGCTGGTTTTGTGTAGAGATAATTTAAGCTCTTTAGAGTACTTGTATGCCTTTAGTAAAATTGTACAAAGCCACGCCTATAGCTTTAGCCCTGGGCTATACTACCAGTTGTATAATAATATTGCACAGTAATAATTGGACACCCTTTTAAGGGCCTTTGAGTAGCTAATTATTAGTGGGTGGTGACAGCTTGTACTACCGTATAATCTGGGTAAAAAGGGGCACAACTGGAGAACCTGTGCCAGCCTTCCCCAGGAGCGTCTGTGTAGTTGTATACACTCTTCTCATAGTGTGCGTGTGTCAGCTACTTGGGCAGGGACACAAAGCACTGGTTGGACAGAGAGGGTGCTAGAGGTTTTAGCTTGCCCACTAGGCTGAGATCTGAACCCTCTAGCTGTGCCAGTGGGGAGTCTTATTGGGGACCTGGAAAGCAAGGGAACGACCAGCCCCAGACTGACTGTGATCTCTGTGTGCTCTTAAGGAAAATTGCACTTTACTGTGTGTATTTGTTATCCTTTCCTCATATATGAGATGCCCTCTCTGGTGTTAGCGATGAGGATTGAGGCTCCTTGATTGCTGGGCCAGGGCACGGGCATCACAAGGGAGATCTATAATAGGTCCCAACTTACAGACATCTGTGAACTTGGCAAGCCAGGGGCCTTGAACATTAGCCTTCACTTGCAAAAAGTAGATGCCAAACAGGAGCAGGCATGACATTGAGCCCTGGGGTATTCCACTGGTGACCAGTCTCTTGGTGGAGGAAGTCTCACCAATCCTGACTTTTGGGTCCTGTCTGTGAACCAGCTGGCAGTCCAGTGAGTTATGCAGGGATTTATGCCTAGCTCAGAGAGCATGTCAACAATGCCTGAGTGGAGTATTGTATCAAATGCCTTGGTCAGAGCAAGATAAACAATATACACTGTGCTACCCTCATCAATTGCCTTGGTGAGCCTCTTAACAAAGCCAACCAGTACAAGTGGCATGTCCTTCTTTTAACAAAACCAAACTGAGATGGGTCCAGTGTCTGTAGGCTGCCAGTGTTCCTGATTATCATTTCCATGATAATTTGTTCCTTGACCTTGTGTATTAGGCTTGTCAGGCTGATGGGTCTGGGTTAGTTTATGGTCCACAATTGTGAAGGAAAATGACTGCTGTGCTCCTCATTCACCTGCAACCTTCACAGCTGTAGGTGAAGAGTGACTCAGGTGGTCCAGATAAGTCATGTTTTAGACTGTCCAGAAGGCAACCTGGGATGTTGACAGGACCCATGGAGGCAGGCTTCTTGGCTTATTGAGTGCTGCCAGCACCTGTTCCTTACTAATAGTTGTGGGAAGTATGTCAGGCAGGAATTCACCTGGTGGAGCTGGGGGTGGGGAGGGGTGGGGAATTGGAGGCTGAAGTTTGAGATGACTTTATTAGCCAGTAGATTTGCTAGGTCACATTGATTGATGTAGGTGGTACCATTCACCACAAGTTCAGCACACTGTTGTGTGTTACCACAAAGGTTACGGATGTAGCTGAAGAAACCTTTCTGATTGTCCTTAACTTGCAAATGTATCCTGACCTCATACAGGTTGGACTTAATTAGACCTCTAAGTTTCATGTCTAGTTATATAAGAGAGCACTTGTCTTTAAGGGAGTTGCACTTCCTGATTTTATCCATGAGTTTTCTTTTTTTATTATATTCCCTGTTTAGATGAGGATTCATCCAGTTCACTTTGTTTTTAGCATTTGTTTTGGGTTTATTTCTGGTAGGTATAGCAGCCTTTGTGCAGCCACTCACATGTTTGTTTAGGGACTCTGTGAGTAATTCTGCATAGGTAGTTGTGATGTAGGGGCTAGGGTGAGCCTTGAATTTTGACAATCTGTCACTTAATAGGATGTAGTTTGCCATAAAAAAGTTCCTAATTTTTACTGGTTTAGCTGGGTTTTCCAGATTGATTTTTTTTTCTTCAAAAGACATAGTTTTGCTACCCAGCCTCAATTGTAAGGAAGTGATATAGGGGGAAATGGGGAGGGACAATGATCTCCTGCAATGGTGAGTACCAGATCCAGTATGTCTGATTCTCTGGTTAGAGTATACACCATGTGTTCCAGGGTGGTTGTGTCAATAAAGTCCTGAAAGCACTGTGTCTATTTGTTTGAGGCAGTGTACATTTCCAGTTTATAGAGTGGTGGTTAAAGTAATCTATGAATATATTGTTTGGTTGGATGGTAAACAACTCTAGTAGGTTTAGATAAGTGTTGTGAGACTCTAAAGGCATAGATAGGGACCTGTAGCTAACCATAATATGGTGAGATACCTAATTTATGGTGAATAGTGCATGCATTAACTGCATGGCATCATCATGTTTAATCAACCTGGAGGCATGCGTGTTTCAAATGTAGATGGAGACACCTCTACCTTTGGCCCCATTCTCTGCTGTTCTTGGTCTACATGTGTGGAAGGTACTGTAGCCAAGCACTGCTGGAGTACTTTCTAAGGCTTTAAACTATCTCAGTCATGGCACAAATATCCACCTTCTCCAGAGTGAGGAGGGCTTGAAGAGTGCAGACTTATTTTGTTTAGGCTCCTAGCACTGAGCAGTAACATTTTATTTTATTTATTTATTTATTTATTTTATTTTACATTTGTTTACCGGGTTAGTCTGACTGGATACATATCTTTTTTTCAGCAGAGACCGAGGAAAAGCTCCACAATTAAGTAGAACAAACAATACATAGTCTAAGATCAGAAACATCAAAATACAGATAGAGGTTTGCGCTTTTAAGCACAAGGAGAAAGGCTATATCTACAGAGACAAGTCAATCTATGGTTATTAAGTTTAGGTGAAACCAGTGAGATTTGGGTGAGGAAGTCCTATAGATAATAAAAGCTTGTAGACTTTTTCACTATGTTGTTAGTTTTGTCTTTTTGCCATTGCCTAAAAAGGCTCTAAGCTGGTGTATAAAGTTTTAGACAGTATCAGAAAGCAGGTGCAGCCCACCCTTGACAAAGTAATGTGGTTCTTTGACCATGTTGACAGATAATGGATTCCCCTGGAGTGACACTAGAAAGTAAGCCAATTGTTAAAATTTTTCATTTTATGCCCATACTGCATCATCACCCTTGGTGAAGGTAGAATGCTGCTCTATGCAAGGCTCATACTTATCTCTGACACATATTCCAAAAGATGCATTATATCTCTATTCATATAATCCAGTGAGGTACATCTCAGGTCATTTACACCTGCATGGACTATAACAGAATCGTATTGGTACCTGGGGTGCAGTGATTTGAGTGCATGCATGATATTGAGGATCCTTGTCCTAGATAGGTAGCTAATTGTTATTTTAACCTTGTTTAACCTTGGTGATTGAGGCATCTGGGTCACACAATGTAGTCCCCAGTGACAACAGTTTTAGATAAAGTATATGCTTGCCTTATGATCTTTGGTCTTGGTAGACCATTGGGTGTAAGCTTATCTGAGAAGTTTAGTGTTGCCTTTGATAGGTATTTAAGTTACTGCTGTGTGGCAGTATTGCCATTAGATAGCTTTGGATGTGTTTGAGATTTGGGAAGGTTTCTTTTAAGTACCTCAGCGTAAGACATGCTGTAGTTGTGTGGGATAAATGGTGTGTGTGAGGGATGTAGTGTGGATATTCCTGACAACCTTGTTAGAATGCAAGATTTTTGCCTCAAAGTAAATTGTGTATTTGCATCTCTCACATACCATTGTGTTTTCTTTAATGGAAACTCAAATGTATGTAATTATTAAGTTACTTCTGTCATTAATATTTTGCAAGAAAACCACAAATTTAATGAGGAGCAGACCAAAATTACTAGGCAAAATTATGAACTTTCTGCAAAAATATGGACAGCTGAGAGGTATGATATCCAGGACTCTACAATCAACATTAGAAAATATAAATACATCCAGAAAAAAAATTGCAACAATGTTTGGCCACACAAAATAAGAGATTTTAATTTAACATGCAGTTTGAAAATGACTACATCCTATCTTGACTCACTCCAATAAAATGTAGTGCCTCTGTTATAAATAACCTGTAATTCAATACTATTTGCTTTTGCTTAAACTAGTTCTGAACATGAAGGCCTCCATTTGAATTCCAGCAGTTCCACCCACATGATCTGTGATCTTCAAGAAGTAGTTTTTATTACTTGCAATTCCAGTAGACAGACTTTGTTATTTCAGAAAACCACATGAACACCAAAACAAAAAAAATGTAATAAGTAATATTACATATTGATTTTATATCCCGTTCACTCTTTTGGCAACACCTATCACTCAGATGTTGCTGTCTTGATGAATTCAGTCTACTGAGATATTTCACCTTTCAGAAAATCTTTCTTAACGCATCTTTGTTCTCCATACTGAATATTTATCCTGACACAACCAAATCCCACCATCTTTAATGTTAACATGTATCCCAGTATTTAAATAGCCTTCTATATCACTGCTTACAAGTTAATAAAAAAATCAGTCAGCTCACATAAAAAACAAGCAAATAAACAGGGAAATAAATTAATAAATGAACATGTAGCTGGACTGTTATTAATCAACTAAATATCAAAAGATTTTTAGATGCAAAGAAAATAAAGCAGTAAGCATGTACAAAATGTGCAAACTGTATTAAAAACAACATTTGAAAATAATTAACTTTAAAAAGTAAGTTATTTACATAACCAGCAATGCACAGATAACTGTGGGCTGGTAAATTACACACACACACACACACACACACACACACACACACACACACACACACACACACACACACACACACACACACACATTTTAGGAAGGACTAAAGCCTAAAGAGGATAAAGAATGTGGTATCCTAATCATAAACTCTGAAGCAAATAAATAATTGAGTTAAGTAACTGACAAGAACGCAGAATTTGTTGCAGGAAAATTATTCAGTACACTACAATAAATCATTTCAACCAACCCACAATCATCTGTGCATTCCTTACTATGTAAAAAAATGTTTAATCATGTTCAGATAATGTGTTTGATATACTTAACACATTTTGTATATGCTTACTGTTTTATATCCTCTGTAGCTTTGTCTTTTCCATGTGATGCAGACATTTATTTATTTTTTTCATCATTAGCATGGTAATATCATCCCTTATGAAGCAATGCCGTGTGATGCTTTGCATAGGCATGTAGGTCCTTCAAACCTATTTGCCTAGCTGCACATTTTGGGTATTTACGTAGAGTTTACAGTCAAGAAAACTACCATTTTAGAAAAAAGTGAAAACAACTGATAGCTTTCATTTTAGGAAGAACTAAAGAATATAAGTCAATATACTTCGTATTATAGAAAAGAAAGTTGCCTCTCTTAAACGTGTAGTAATAGAGGATCAAAAGAATTTGATTCACTACATAAAGTCGTCTGTTCTTTAAAATAATTAAAAGATGTAAGACAAGCCAATACACACACAGACACACACACACACACACACACACACACACACACACACACACACACACACACACACACACACACACACTTTAGGAAGAGCTAAAACACAAATAAGATGTGAAGTAAGTCGTATCAACTTATCTTCTGTTATGAAAAAAATAAATGTTTCTTAAGCTTTTAATAAAAGAACATCTAAAGAATAAAGAAATCATGGAACATGCATTATTAACAATACAGTTTGCAGTTTATAATGCTGTGCCTATGAAATTATACCAGAGCTACAGTCCTGAGCAGTATACCTTAATTTACACATGCACTGCAGTGTCAGTCAAACTACAGTGTGATACATTACTTCTTGAAGTAATGAATATCAGTATTTTTTTTTTAATCATGCTTGCTGACAATGGTATTCGTAGTTTAAAATGTCTTAGGTTAAGGGCTCACTTTCCACTGATGCTCAGAACTTAGCACACAACCTGACACTAAACTGCTGTACAGCACCTAGTACTGTTTTATCTGAATAATTCCTATACCATCAGATTCATGGCTGCGTACACCCTAAGTTCATGTACACAAGAGCGTTTTCACTGATGTAGTAGGTATGTCAGATGCACACTCAATGTCACTGGACTTTAGGTTCTGTTCTGCTTCCCATCATCAGCTAATTAAACAGCATCAACTCAGTGTCCATTACCTGCATGATGCTATTAATAAGTAAGTAAAAACCATATAACACATCCCTCTTAGGAGCTGGATCAGCTTATCCTGTTCCCAGATCCTGTATGCTAACAGGTTTCAGTATTTAAAATTATTGTAGTGCCTGTATTCCATATGTCAGTAACTTACAACCCCCTTCAGTATAAACAGCAGACTGGCCCCACAATGAGATCCTGCTGCTGAAAAGCTTTAATTAGCTATTTGCTTGCCTCTTTCCTTGTGTTAATGCTAATGATCAAATGGGCAAAGATTTTAACATTAGGGGGTATATAAATGAGCCTCATTAGCATTCAAAAGCAGATATGTATGAAATAAAAACGTCTAGAGAATGGTATGTGAAAAAAGGAAGCTGATACATGCTTCAAAAGTATGTAAGCAACTCCTGATGAAATTGCAATAGACAATACTTACATAGTAGCAAGAAACGTTGATCTCTGCAACCTCAATAATGATGTAAAAGTTAAACAAATACTATATTACTATATCACCAATGCTACAAATAATCATCACATATGTGACTCTCTACTGCACCATCAAGACAAGTGTCTAAATACATAGATTTCTTTCACTGGCCGTGAATCGAACTCAGGTCAATTATTTGGAAGGCAGGTGTGTTCGATCATGTAACATGCACATTATGATCTGAGTATAGCTAGATGTCCATGGCAATAATAAATTGAAGGGTATATTGTCAGCCAATGAATGGACTAACCATCAAACAGCTGAACATCGAACAATAAAGCATCGAATGTACACTCGTCGAACTTTCATTTCATTGACAGGGTAAGTAACTACTTGTCGAACATCTCCCCGCCTCACACATGCAAGTGTTTCAAACACCTTTTCTCCACTGCAGTGCAGTGTCAGCATTTTTATATATATATATATATATATATATATATATATATATATATATATATATATATATATATATATATATATATATGTGTATTAAGAGGAGTGTGGGGGTGAGGTCCCCCACCTTGGAGGGTTTGAAATACATTTGTGTGAGAGACAGGGAAGTGTTGGACAAGTAGTTACTTAAGGCTGTTGATGAAATGAAAGTTCAGTGAGTGAACTTCTGATGTGTATTGTTTGATGTTCAGCCATTCAATGGTTAGCCCATTTGATGGCCAGACATAGACCCTAAATTGAAAAGAAAATGCATTAGCAGGAAACTCACTGTTCTACTTGGTAAACGGAAGCAAATTGCAAGTATACCAAATGTGCCTTGAAACAGTGTAACTGGTGTAAATGATATATATACAAGAAGAGTGGATAATGTTTATAAATATAAAGTGGCTGAATGAAAGAGTAAATTTGATAAATAAGGCAGAAGGCCACTAACTCAAGTTATACACTGCTAAGTGAGTAGCAGGGAAAGGAAAGGCAGAGGAATGCAATGAGTGTGGGTGATGTGGTAGGACAGATGACAGCAAAACTAGAAGTGGAAAAGGACAGTACTGCAGATGAAAGGGTCAGTAACTACAGGAACTCTGATAACGGTAAGAAATGGGATGGCAATACTGAGGGGATATGAAGTTAGTGGCCATAGGAGAGAGGTCAGGATGTCAGAGAGAGAGAGAGAGAGAGAGGAGGAAATGTTGATAGAAGATGGAGGAGAAGTTATGTTTTAAAGAAAACCATTTATACCTGAAAAGGATGTGGGAAGGGAAATGCTTGTGACTGATAAGATAGGGCAAGTCAGTCCACAGTAACAATATGGTTTACTGACAAGACAAGACATGATGGTTAGTTTGAAGCCCTGTCTATAAAAAGATGATTATTCATTTTTTTTTGTTATGAAAGCACCATAACTTGAGTCTTCCTGCTATTTTAGTAGATGATTTGTTTTATATTAAGACAGAGCAGTATCCATCCACTGTTGTGTTTCTAAACAGTTAAACCAGATCAGAAAGTCTAAAGCATTAGCTGTTCTTTTATAGCTGGTTAAAAAGTCTTGGTTTTCATCACCATCATGGTGAAAGTCTTCCATGGACACTATTACAATTTGCTGTATCCTTGCGAGCTACATGCTCTAGGGACCTAAACCTTGTCACCACAATAAACAGGACATGCTGGAGGGATAGATTCCTGTCCCAGAGACTTCCCATACTCTGGAACAGGCTACTCATCTATGTCAAGCAAAGTTCTACATTAGCACTCTTTAAGAAAAATCTTAATGAGTGGATGGGAAATAGGAAATACACCCTGGGAATCACTTCTGTGTCTCTGCTTGACAGTGGCACAGGAAAATAACTTTCTTGGGTGGCGTAAGCCAGGGAATCTTGTTGGCTAGGCTTACGTAGGCCCTCGGGCTGATAGCCTAGTACCTACCTATGAACTTATGAACCTATAAATAATTTCACTACCTAAATTACTTCCCTGGTCATCTATCTAACCAGAGAATCAAGGCTCTTCTCTCCATGCAATACTTCTCTCTTGATTTATGGATGCACCACCATAGATAGTAGTGGTTGTAAACTTCTTTCTATGCAGTCCTTCTCTGGTGATTTATGGTCATACCACAGATTGCACTGGTTGCAGATTTCTGTCCATGCAATCCTTCTATAGTGATTTATAGTGACACCATAAACAATACTACTTGCAGACTTATCTCTGTGGACTCCTTCTCTGTTTCCCTATGGGTATAGCATAAATAGTACTGGTTGTGGACTTCTCTCCATGCAGTCCTTCTCTGGAGATTTATGGTCACTCTGGCAGACTACAAACATATCACAGACAGTATAAGTTGCAGACTTCCCAATGTGTGTCCTTCTCTGGTGATTTATGGTCCCACCACAGTTAGTACTGGTTGAGGACTTCATGCAGTTCTTCTCTTGTGACATCTAGACATACCACAGTTAGAACTGGCTGAGGACTTCATGCAGTTCTTCTCTTGTGACCTCTAGACATACCATAGATAGTACTGGTTGTGGACTTCTCTCCATGCAGTAATTTCATTCTCTGGTGACCTGTCGACTCATCACATTTAGTACTGGTTGCAAACTTCTCTACATGCAGTCCTTCTCTGGAAACCTACGGACATATCACAGACAGTATAGGTGGCAGACTTCCCAACATGAAGTCCTTTTCTGGTAATTTACGGCCCCACCACAGTTAGTACTAGTTGTGAACATCTGTCAATGTAGTCCTTCTCTGGTGACCTATGGACATACACAGATAGTACTGGTTGCAGACTTAACTCCATGCAATCTTTTTGTGGTGATTTATAGTCACACCACAGAGAGTACTAGTTGCTCTCCCAGCAGTAGTCTTTAGTTTCTTTATGAAGTCCTTGCTTATTACATGAGTATCTCACCTCCACGTTTACTTACCAACACTTCCAAAGAGATCTCACAACCAAAAGTGAGAAGATCTTAATTCAATAATCGAAGCTACAAGATAATGTAAAATAGTGACAAAAATAAAAGGATTGCAGAAATTCATGATCCTGGGTAGATCTCATTCTGTGGCACACCCAGCAGCATAAAAATAGCATTTTTCAAAGATGCAAGCAAACAAAATTGTTTTGTAAGGTAGTAATCTTCCATCTTAGCCAACACAAACTCTTGAACTGGGATACATTAGCTCAAACTGAGCCAAATTTAGGCAGTATAATGTAAAACCACTGCATTACTTCAAGCTGTCAAAGGCTTCAATGTCCATTGTATTAGAATGGAATGTTTTTATAGGAGAGAAATAATTTCCAACTAGCTCTGATGAGATAAGTCATCCTAAAGGAATCCTTCCACTCACTTCCTTTTAGTTAAGCAGTTGTTGAGAAACAGCTTTGGAAAGTGCTCAAAATGAAATGCTGAGAGGCCACATCTGATAAAGGAATCTCTACTCCATTTCCTCACTTACTTCAGTGTTTGATGCTAGATGTAGCAGTATCTTAAACTTCATAAACCTCATCAAGAAGAAATAATGAGGTTCCAGGTCAGAAGCTATAGTAACTCCCTTCATATGCATGGCCCCTGACTTTACAGTTAGAGATTACTGGACCATAACTAAGGCCATCAGCCCAAGTTTTTAAGATAGCAGCAGTCACATGACTAGCTGACCTCCTTTCTTTATCCTCTCTATTCTCAGACAAGCAACATGGTTTTCAGCAAGAAGACAGACACATCAGTAGTTAGTAATTTATTTTAACACTAAACTATCTTAACAAATGCAAGATTCAGGCCATATAACCTAAAACCTCCATTTTCTATGCTGCTTTCCTCATGGCAGTACATTCTAAGTACCAGTGCTTGTCCATAGCCTGTATTTTGTTGGATAACTGGTGTTCCCATGGCCCAAAAGCCAAAACCAAAAAGAAATGCATAGTCATACCCTCTGAAAAACACCTTTACCCCATAGGTTGGCATATAGGTGAGCACAGAAGAAGTTGGCAGAAGAGATCTATGTACTCATCACTCATCAGACCAATGATTGAGTACAATGCTCCATTCGAATGTATCTGACCCGACACCTGCAGCAGCTGGAAAGGCCCCAAAAGTTCCTCACCAAAAGGATAAAGGGTCTCAAAAATATGTCTTATGTTGCCCGACTGAAAGAACTTCAGCTCTATTCAGTCGCTTACCGCCTGCTCAGAGGTGACCTGTGCCTGACATACAAGGCCATGTCAAACCCAGATTTGATGAACATGCTTCACCTCAAAAAATCTAGATCCCTCAGAACAACAAGGGCGGGAGACTTAAACCTTGACACGGTCATTAATAGGACATGCTGGAGGGACAGATTCATCACCCAAAGACTCCCTATGCTGTGGAACAAAATCCCGGTACATGTGAGGCAGAGCACCTCGCTGGCCATGTTCAAGAGAAATCTTGACCAATGGATGGGAGATCGCAGATATACCCCAGGGATTACCTCAGTGTCTCTGCTTGACAGAGGCACAGCAAAACAATGGGCATAGTTTTCTTCAAACTAAAGGGGTGGTGAAAGCCACAAAAACTCTGGGCTAGGCTTATAAATGCCCTTGGGCAGATAGCCTAGTACAAACCTATGAACCTATGAACTTATGAACATGTTCTTAAGTTCCTCAGGATATATTTCTGAGCTATAATACTTTCTTCTTAACTCACCCACTTAGTGGTTCTTTCAGGTTCACATTTTATAACATATTTTTCTTTCTTTCCACTCACCCTATTATGTTGTATGTTCTCATAATTAAATGCTTGTAAAAATTACCTTCATAATTTTTCAGTTTAAATCTTGACAACTACTGTTGATATGATCTATGGTCTATCATATCTGATGAATTTTTGTTCCTCTTGTTGTATCTGTAAAACCCAGTTTGGCCTAAAACTGGTCATTGTTTATCAGTGCCCTACCCTAGCAAACAAATTTAAACACACTAAAGATATGCTCAATAAAGATAATAACATCCTGAACTTTATAGACAAAGGACAACATGCATGCACAGAGATTATCATCTTCTTTAGGGAATATCAGAAAAGCAAAACAATTCAGTTTGCACACATTCTATGTACCTCTGTTACGGCTGACTTTTTCATAGTAGTTGCCATCTTTACTTCAAGTAACCAGGCTTGGTCCTTTACCTTCACAAATGTTACTGTAGGAGACAAAAAGTATTCTTTATAGCTTCAGGATCTTGCTTCCTCATCTTCTGTTTTTCTCACCATTCTATGAATATTGACAGTTTCCAAGCTCATCAGAGAAATATCCACATAGTGCATTATGTACAGTGATGTAATGAGAGTTTGTGCCATCCAGGGCTGTCTTTGAGTTTGCCACCTCTCCCCCTCACAAAAATCATAGTCATATGCCCCCCATACAAAGCCCCCCACCCCCATGGCCATTCCAGTGTTCCTTTACTTGGCTATTTCTCCCCATTTACCATAAAAACTGTAATGTGCATATTGCTTTATGCCTACTTCTACAATGATTATTTGGATTTCATTAAAAAAAACTTTTATTTTAAAATTTATAGCACAAACACTGATAGACATCTGCTAAACAAAGTAATGCAATCTGACAATGAAACCAGACTTAGCATTAAAGCTTCTGGGCCCTTGAAACTCACATTTTTTAAACAGCATTGAAACCCACATTCAAAGAAAATGCATCTGGTCAGTGGCAGATAAAGATTACCTTTGGGCTGTTTTCAAATCATAGGTCCTTTTCACACATATTTAAGACCATGCAAACATACACGTGTTCTTTGATTCACCTTCCTGATTGTATTAAATTATATTCCTTGTATAATACAACACACTTGTTAGAGCATGTTTCAAATTTGTTTTGAACATTTTTCCAGTAAGCAATGAAACAAAAATGTATGAATCAATTATGACAAAATTGCCCAGTTCAGAACATTTCTGTGACACCCATGCCCTGGCCCAGCAATCAAGGAGCCTCAGTCTTCACCACTAACACCAGAGAGGGCATCTCATATAGGAGAAAGGATAACAAATACACACAGTAAAGTGCAATTTCCCTTAAGAGCACATAGAGATCATAGTCAAGTCTGGGGCTGGTTGCTCCCTTGCTCTTCAGGTCTCAAATAAGACTCCCCACTGGCACAGCTATAGGGTCCAGATCTCAGCCTAGCTGGCAAGCTAACCTCCTGTACCCTCTCTGTCCAACCAGTGCTTCGTGTCCCTGCCCAAGTAGCTGACACACACACACACACACACACACACACACACACACACACACACGCACACACACACACACACACACACACACACACACACACACACACACACACACACACACACACACACACACGTTGAGATAAGTATGTATACAACTTCACAGACACTTCTGAGAAAGGCTGACACAGATTGTCCAGCTGTGCCCCCTATACCCAGACTATACGGTAGTAATTCCTGCCACCAGCTGCTAATAATTATCAGCTACCCAAAGGCCCTTAAAAGGGTGTCCAATTATTACTGTGCAATATTATTATCCAATTGGTAAGTGTGACTAAACAGTCTTAAGCCTTCATCTAGCTGGACCGGAGTCAAATTGTAAAACATCAAAGGCAGTGATGAAATTCAAAGAAAGATGTGAAATGCTTGACTTAGTTTTCCTTGCAGCAGATGGCAATGTTGCTACAATCTTGGTCTTCAACATTTTAGTATTTTCTTTCATTTAAGTAACAAGCCTGTATTTTACATTTATATTTACAAATGCCAGAATTATGTATCAAATTCTATTTGGCTAGGCTGGCAGCCTTCACCCATCTCTACCCAATCTTCACAATTTCCATCATAAAAGTCTACTCAAACTTCTGTGATTACAATCCACCAATATCAGTAAATATGCACAATCTCTGCAGAAGTAAAAGTCATCTAAATAATTCCACATTAGCGATATCTGTAACTAATGAAGATGTTGCTGCTAGCAAACAACTTTATATTTCATTGTTTCATTTACAAATAAAGTGTCAGTTGCCCTTGAAGAATAAATTGCCTATGTTACATTATAAAAATGATAAGCTGGTAATATTGCAATAGGAAATGGATGGCGAACTGATAACAGCTCCTTAGTTACTAGGTGTCTCATCCAAAGGAAGACATTCTCGGGACTGCAGCATCCATCCCCCTTAAACAACACAGTACAGTGTACAGTATCAAAAATCCATCTACATACTGTGGGAGTAGAACCCACAGCCTTCCACATCAAAATTAAGTATACTATCTGTTGTACTACTAGCAATGCAAACAGACTAGGTATAAGCAGTACCAAATGTCTCTTCCCCTAAAGCACTCAGCTCCTTGTAAAATCCACTTGACACTCAATTATATGTCTCAACTTTGCAGCACAAGAAATCTGGAAAAAGCCAAATGTATTGGGGAGGAAACAAATGTATAAAACCAGGGACAAATTTTTAACATTGCTTGTATAACCTTAGAAAGCTGCTAGAATAAAATGATGTGTGTTAACATGCATTTCCTGAAATATAAGAAGCCTGAAACTTAGATGGCATTATTTAGTGAATTAATTTCTCACTGATTTGCCAGAAAACCACAAATTTTAAGAGGAACAGACAAAATATATGAGCCAAATGTGCAGCATCCACCCCCTTTAAAGTACAACACAGTAGAATATCAGCAATTAATTTACATACTGTTGGAGTAGAACTCACAACCTTCTGTATCAAAAGCAAGTACACTACCTGTTGCACTACAAACAATGCAACCAGACTAGATATAAACAGTACTAAACTTCTCTTCCCCTGAAGCTCACACCTCCTTGTAAAATCCACTCTACCTCTCAACTATACAGATTTTCAAAGAATGTCCAGATTTTCACTTCATATTTTAGCTTGTTACTCATAAAATTGTGCTTTTCTGGTAAATAGTTGCCAAATCGTTGAGGACTGAAGTCAGAAAAATAATGGCAGACATTTGAGATTCAGACTCCATACCTTTTAGAAAATTCATGCTAAAACAAAACCTGTTATTCTATCAACTTCCTAAGTTTGTAAGAACAAGGAAAAATGTTCCACATTTTTGGGCCTTTGTTCCCTTATTATTTATGGCTTTGTCCAGATTTCTTGCTCTAAGAGGTCGAGACCTATGCACTCAACTATCTGTCAACTTTGCAACACAATAAATCTGAAAAATGCTAAAATTTAGTGGGGTGGGGGGCAAAGGCACAAAACCAGGGAGACATTTTAAACATTGCTTGTACAACCTTAGAAAGTTGCTAAAATAACATGTTTTGTGTTACCATGCATTTCCTGAAAGATACTTAGACTGAAACTTAAATGTCATTATTTAATGAATTCACTTCTCACTGATTTGCCAGAAAACCACACATTTTAAGAGGAACAGTCCAAAAGTATAAGCCAAACATTTCCAAGCCAGACAGTTCCTTGAATGGGTAGAGCCTGGTACAGGGTTTGAGCCTGAGTGACAACTAACTGGGGTATTTTACCCACACACACACACACACACACACACACACACACACACACACACACACACACACACACACACACACCTTTCGCTTACTTGCTACAGCTGACTCCTGATAAACTCATGCACGCACAAGAACACCTGCCTACATAATTCTCCTTAAAGCTGCAGAAATACACTCACTATACACTGTGATCTTAAAGCTGCAGAATTATGCTCACTACACTGAGAGCTGCAGAAACATGCTTGCTATACACTGTGATCTTAAAGCTGCAGAAATACACTCACTATACACTGTGATCTGAAAGCTGCAGAAATATGCTCACTACACTGAGAGCTGCAGAAATATGCTTGCTATACACTGTGATCTTAAAGCTGCAGAAATATGCTCACTACACTGAGAGCTGCAGAAATATGCTTGCTATACACTGTGATCTTAAAGCTGCAGAAATAGGCTCACTACACTGAGAGCTGCTAAAAAAGATCTCCTTACTTGTTTGCATTTGAAGTCACTCCACACTCGGAATTGGCTTGGTTCCTGGCTTGTGCATGAAAGTAGTGTTTAAACTTCACATATGGCATGTCAGGAAAAGCATAAACATCCACTAGGCTCCTGGCTTGCGCGTGAAAGTAGTGCTTAAACTTCACGTCAACAGTGATGTGAATGGACTGGAAAAGAGCCACCTGAGGGGACTGCCCCTCATGCCCCCTCCTAGCTATACACATGCACACACACACACACACACACACACACACACACACACACACACACACACATATATATATATATATATATATATATATATATATATATATATATATATATATATATATATATATATTTTTTTTTTTTTTCTACTTTCATCATCCAAGAAAAGTCATCAAAAACATAATATCAATAAAACCACAGTTATCATAAAGGAAACTTTCGTCAAATTCAAACAAGCTAAGAGATTAAGAAGATTGATAGCCTTTAATTCCTGTATCACAGAAAATCAACCACAAATACTAGAAAAAATTAAATAAATGTAAAAAATTATCTGTCTGAACCAAAGAAATATGAAAACAGAGAATTGCGAAATCCTTAATCCAGAAAAAAAGCACAAAACTACACAAACTGAAAAATTAGTTTCAGCTGGAGAGATGTACCGAGGCCCCATCTGTCTGAACTGAAATAGCTCAGCTGGATGGAAAAAAATCCTATTGCAGTTATAGAAAACAATAGGGGTGGGTCCCTTTTGCCCTGGCCAAAATTCCCCCTAGTCAGTATAAATACTATCCTGGGTGTGTACTGAAAAGAGGTCATTAGTTTAGCGGGACTAACCTGGTCAACAAAGTATAAAAAGCAGATAGCTAGACAGACAAACAGGCAGACAGATAAACAAATAAATAAGTGAAAGATGTAGAGAATCTGGAGTGTTTGGTATTGACAGTCTTTTGCCTCAGAAACTAACCAATGTCCAGGCCTTATCTGCTGTTGATTCCATCTACTGAATATAAATTATTTGTTAAAGAGATTGCCACCTCAGCTTCCAGAAAACAACTATTAACAATGACAGTCACCAGAGAAGGTCAACATGGGTCTGAATTTAGGTGCCTGAATGTCAGCATTCACCAGAGCCCTAACAGATGATCATGTGACTGAAAAGATAAAAAGAAAATAAATACTTTTTCCACTGGAAGGGGGAGAAGATTTTTATACCTCGCAAGCACATTTCCTCAAATGTATGCTGATTTTGATGGCAGATCCAGCAGGAACACTCCCACAAGACATTTTTATCTCAGTGACCATATAAAACTCAAGAAAGCTCCTTGTATGACACTCTAATGAGCTCTCTTTCACAAAAAAGGCATTTTGCACAGCTACTAAGATGCCAGCTGCTAAGACCTGGATACCACTTATGTTAAGGACTTTTGGGGAGGGCTTAAAACATAACAAGTTATATGCACCTACTGAGGTTCCTGTTTAAAAATATGCAGGTGTAACTTACAATCATAATAACTGCAAGTCTCTTTGCAGTGTAGTTTAAAATCTGAACTTGCTGCTACTATCTCCATGGAGAGCAATACCTTAAAATTTGTTTTCAGGAACTGAGGGTACTGGAAACATTTGGTAAAAAAGTTTCACCCATAGTGTTTCATTAAAAAGAGCACCAAATAACAGAGAGCATATGATTATCTAAACATATACAATCATCATATCACTTACACACTGAAAGCTTTACAAGAGAAAGACAAATTTAAAAAGGTACAATATCGTCATGCAAGTCTTACTTTTCAAAAAGTTTCTGCAACAAAAGGCAATTTCCCAGAAAAGCACGTTTTTGTAAAGTAATTAGGTTCCCTGGTGATCTGTCATCATCTTCATTAATATCCACAAAAGAATGCATATATAAATTAATGGTTTAAGGCCTGACAGCTGTCTCCTTCGCATCTCCTTAAGCACCCCTGCCCATTTTACTAATGTGTCCCTGACCTAATCCTAACACTAAACTTTACCTTAGAAAATCATTTTCCATAGCACTAGTACTATTTAGATAAAGTTGGTTTGAATCCAGTAGAAGGGTTTTTGTAATACAGTTGCAAAGCAAGCCATGTTTTACATTTCAATCTTTTTGTTTATTATTCCTGATTTTAGATAAGGTTTTTCAGAATGCTGACATTAATCAATCCCCATTCGATGCATTTACATCTTAGCCATTAGAAATAAACCCATAGCATACACACACACACACACACACACACACACAAATATATATATATATATATATATATATATATATATATATATATATATGTATATATATAGAGAGAGAGAGAGAGAGAGAAAGTGAGAGAGAAATAAAGAAACACCAGGAAAATCTGTGTGTGTGTGTCTGTGTGTGTGTGTGTGTGTGTGTGTGTGTGTGTGTGTGTGTGTGTGTGTGTGTGTGTGTGTGTGTGTGTGTGTGTGTGTGTGTGTGTGTGTGTGTATGTGTATACATATATAAAAATATATATTTGTATATATGTATGTGTGTGTGTGTGTGTGTGTGTGTGTGTGTATGTGTGTGTGTGTGTGTGTGTATGTATAGACAGATATATAGATATGCAATTTATTTTAGAAAACTGGTGGATGGCAACTGAAATGCATTTTTGAAGAACAGATGTTTTCCAAATGAGTAGTAATATACAATGAGAGCACTGTATCATGTCCGTGTAATCAGCACTGTATCATGTCCATGTAATCAGCACTGTATCAAGTCCATATAATCAGCACTGTATCATGTCCGTGTAATCAGCACTGTATCATGTCCGTGTAATCAGCACTATATCAAGTCCACGTAATCAGCACTGTATCATGTCCGTGTAATCAGCACTGTATCATGTCCATGCAATCAGCACTGTATCAAGTCCGTGTAATCAGCACTGTATCAAGTCTGTGTAATCAGCACTGTATCATGTCCATGTAATCAGCACTGTATCAAGTCCATATAATCAGCACTGTATGATGTCCATGTAATCAGCACTGTATCAAGTCCGTGTAATCAGCACTGTATCATGTCCATGTAATCAGCACTGTATCATGTCCATGTAATCAGCACTGTATCAAATCTGTGTAATCAGCACTGTATCATGTCTGTGTAATCAGCACTGTATCATGTCCGTGTAATCAGCACTGTATCAAGTCCATGTAATCAGCACTGTATCATGTCCGTGTAATCAGCACTGTATCAAGTCCATGTAATCAGCACTGTATCATGTCTGTGTAATCAGTACTGTATCAAGTCTGTGTAATCAGCACTGTATCATGTCTGTGTAATCACAAGTCTCCTTGAAGCATGAACAAAAATGTGAATGGCCTTCATGTTTTTTTTTCACTTTCTAGACAGACTCCATTTATCAAGTGTATTTAAAAAATATGACAGAAAATATCAAAAAGTAACTGCAATTAGCAGCTGCAAAGAGCTGCAGTTATAAATTTCACTTCACTATCTGTGGCTCTTAAAAATACATGTTCACTGAACTTTTGTAAATAAAGAAAAACGAATGCAGTTAACTACATTAGAAGGATGAGTGTGTGTGTGTGTGTGTGTGTGTGTGTGTGTGTGTGTGTGTGTGTGTGTGTGTGTGTGTGTGTGTGTGTGTGTGGCATGTGCTAATGTATGTGCACTTCAGTGTATTTGTGAGTGAGTCTGTCTGTGCCTCTGCATGTGTGTGTGTGTGTGTGTGTGTGTGTGTGTGTGTGTGTGTGTGTGTGTGTGGATGGGTGTGTATGAGTTTCCTCATATGTGTGTGGGAAATTCCCTGCTTCAGGTTCTCTAATTGGATCCATATATGAAACGTTGTGTGTGTGTGTGTGTGTGTGTGTGTGTGTGTGTGTGTGTGTGTGTGTGTGTGTGTGTGTGTGTGTGCGAATACTTTGAATACAAAATATCTCCTCCAACAGCTATTACATATACTACAGCAACTATAAAACATTAGAAAAAGCTACTTCACATCAAAAATATATTAAAAAAATGAATATACAAATAGTAAAACAAATGCAAGACAAATTAAGAGATAACCAATTCTAAGCACAATAATGTCCTTCATGGTGGGTTCATATGTTCATAGTAGGTTACTAGACTAATGGCCCTAGAGCCTTTACAAGCTTGCCCATGTTATACCTGAGTTAACCTAATTGACCCTGGTTAGATGGTCTTTATTTGCAGAGTGAGTCTATGATCATCACTGACTGCCCCTGTCCATAAGGGAAATAGGAGCCACCCTTGGGGTGAATTTATGGTCTCCCATACAATTGTCTAGGTTGCCCTTGAATAGGGTTATTGAGCAGCTATACTTCACATGAATTGGAAGGTTATTCCAGAGCAGTGGCAATTTCTGGCAGATATAGCTGCCTCTCCAGCATGTTCTGTTAATGTCACAGGCTAGGCTGAGATCCCTGGAGTGAGTGACTCTTGTCCCATTTGATTTGCGGATGTGCAACATTTCAGTTAGGGCCTTACTAATGAGATGCACAATGCAGAAGACTTTCCTTACCCTTGTGGGCACATGGTGATACAAGTTTAGATTAGTATCAACCTGTTTACTCAAATATCACACTACTGGGTTACAGCTTAGAGGGATGCAGTTAATATTGTAGTTAAATGGAAATTCTTCTTTGTCAAAGAGATAATAACACACTTTTTTTGCATTTAGTTTTAAACCATGGTGTTTGCACCAATTATTTGTCTGTGATAGCCCCTTTTGTAATATTTTAACATTGTTGGGGGACTCAGTGATTGCACCCAGTTTGCAATCATCAGCAAACTTGATAAGCCTCAGACCATCAACATTAGCCTAAACTTCCAAGAAATAGATTCCAAACAGTAAAAAGGCAAGCACAGCTCCTTGTAGTATGCCACTAGTAAATAGCCTACTGGTAGAGGTGGAATCCCCAACTTGGACTTTATGCATTCTGTCAGTGAGCCAATTGACTACACATCTAGTGATGTAAAGTGTTAATCCTCAGCTGGGACAGTTTCTAAATGACACCTGAGTGGGGGATTCTGTCAAAAGCCTTGGCTAATTCAAGATAGGTGTCATGCACCGCTTTGCCTTTATCCAGGGCTTTGGTGACATTCTTTGAGAAATCTACATGGTTTAAAATGCATGCTGTACCCTTAATGTAGCCAAATTGGGTTGGGTCAAGAGTTTCAAGGTCACCTATGTCCTTGATGATAAGGTCCATGATGATTCTTTTCATGGCCTTGCAGATGAGGTTGGTTAGGCTTATGGGTCTATAGTTCCTAGAGTCAGTTGATGGGTCCCCTTTGTGAAAGGGAATTACTTGCTGCTCTCCACTCTGCTGGAACAAAGCCAGCAGTCAGGCTGTGGTTAGAGAGAGTGCCAAGTGGTTCTGCTAGGTCTTGTCTTAGATTGTTTAGTAAGCAGCCTGGGATGTTATCTCGTCCCATAGATGCCATATTTTTGGCCTTGGAGAGTGTGGGTATGGCCTGCTCGCTAGAGATACTAGACAGAGGACTAGTGCCATGTATGCCTTGGGGTATGGCTGGTGGGGACAGAAGGGTGAAGTTTGTGCCAAATCTATCAGCTAGCATGGTGGCAATTTCTTCAGTGTCAGTATGAGTGGTACCATCCACTACAAGATCGGCACAAAAGCTGGGCATTCTGTTTTAGATTTTTGAAGTAGCTAAATAATGCCTTATGGTTATCCTTAGCTAATGATGTTAAGATAGCCTTGCAATTAGCTTTAGAAGACTTTACAAGATACCTGATTTGGTTGTTCAAGCTGTGGAGGGTGTTCTTACTCTGATGAGCCAATTTCTTCTTGTTCTTAGACAACAGTTTCTTCCTCTTGTTATATAGCCTATTTGTGCTTGAAGCCCACAAGGATAGCTTGTTTTTTTTTTTTTTTGATTGTTTTGATCCAGTCAGGTATAGCCAATTCTGTACAGTTATTTAAGTGTTTATATAGGTCATTTGTATACACTTCTGCATAGGAGTCAGTGTTGGCTGTGTTATTAAGGGGAATTAAGCTTTTTATACCATTGCTTAGTAGGCTGTAGTTTGCTTTGGAGAATTTTTTTTTTTTTTGCTCCTGTGTGGATATCAGGTCCAGTTGCTACTTTGAGTAAGACTGATTTATGATCTGATCTTACCAGGGAGGGAAACTCACAGGGGTAGTGCAGTGATACCACCATGTTGGTGTTGGTTAGTACTAAGCCTAGGACATTTGAACCCCTTGTGGGAGTGCAGAATATCTCTTTCAGAGGATTTGCATTGACAAAGTCCAGAAACCTCAGAGCAAGCATGTTTGTGCTCATTTATGTTGCCCAGTCAATGGAAGTAGAGTTGAAATCACCCATGACCAAGATGTTTGGCTGAATAGTGAGAGAATCTAGTAAGTCCAGGTAGGCTTCAGTATCACCCAAGAGACAATTTAACCAATGAAAAAATATGTTAAATGTGCAGCCTAGATAATTTAAGTATCTATCTCTCACACAGAACAAAAACAACAGGCCGAGCAGATTTCTTAAGACAGCTAATATAATATAGCAAGTAAAACAGAAAGCAACTCTCTCAGTAAGTCACAAGAAATAATGAACTTTACATGTGTGTGGCATGAAGCCACACAACACATTTGGGTGGTCCATTATTCACCAGTGATGACCACTCTAGAGGGCAATAGTGCTTGTTTGTTTCTTACAGTTGTTAATCTGTTAACAAAGTAAGTGAACTGGTACAAGGACTGTTTTCAGTCATGACCAAGGCCTTAATACCTTCTTCTTCTTTCGGCTTTTCCCAGTTAGGGGTCACCACAGCAGATGCCTTAATACCAAAGATATAAAAAGAAAAAAATTAAGAGATAGCAATACTTGAAACACATGGTGATACATTGGTTTAGGTTTCACAACTCCCCAACATGGGTAGTGCAGGGTTTCTTGTCTCCATGCAAAAATATTATCTGTGCTGTTTGTGGGTGTTGTTTGGCTTCTTTTATGGGTTTCAACAGTCTGGTTCATCAATTAAATAAACTTGAACCGTGTGTGTGTGTGTGTGTGTGTGTGTGTGTGTGTGTGTGTGTGTGTGTGTATATATATATATATATATATATATATATATATATATATATATATATATAGTTTACTTTTTCCAGATGGCATTCTGTCGAACTGGGATTGCAAAAGTCAAATTGTCCAGTTCACGGAAGGCCAAACCAAATATCTTTGACACCACAACAGTGAATGCTAGTGTGCATTTGCTGTTGTGAGGTCAATGTTCTGCTTTGAGATCTGGCGATCGGGAAATGTACCCATTTCCTCACTGTAGTGCGATCTTGAAGTCTGTATATATATATTTAGCAGGGGGTGTGGGGGTGCAGCATATATATATATATATATATATATATATATATATATATATATATATATATATATGAAAAGAACAGTTCAAAACAACTTATCCCATTTTACATTCTGAAACAATACTGGCTTTTGCACACAGGCTGGAGAATGTCAAAGATGATTTCTTATTCTTATTTCTGTTATTTTTTTTCCTATTTGTTCCAGATGGCAAACAATCACATTATTTATCTCTCAGTTTCTTTAAATGTCATTCTGTATTTATGCGAAAATTGTAATCTCCCCACATGTATCTGTGATTCTTTCCCCTTTGATATACAGCTTATTTATTCTCAGTTTAAGGCATTCTCTGGGCTACACATATACTGGGATTCATGGATGTAACATCTGCAGAACCCAACTATTTTCAGAAACCAATTAATCACACCTCCAGATTTCATTTACATACTTATAACGTAAACATTGTATTTGTAAATGCCTTATAAAATATTTTACAGAGCATTTGCAGTATTCACTCCTCACTCACATTTGGACTTTGCAGCATCCATATCTGCCATGAGTCACCACTTTCTCCTACTGAGACAATAGAAAGCCATGCTTAATTTCCTAAATCTCTTAATTATTTTTGCATCTGAAGCCTACAACACCTCTTCTCCTGACTGCACCAGAAAGTCATATTAATTTACTTAAGAAGCTTGATTTCAGTGAGTGAGTGGCCGTCTTCAAATCAATCAGCCACAATTAAGAGATAATTCAACAATATGTTCCTTATTGCAGGATAGAAGCATGCCAGAGGTGCACTTGGAGCCAAATTTAGTTACCTCAGTGTAGGCATTATAGCTGACAAAACACACCATTAAAAATATTAGTCATACAGCAAATCTGATAAACATTATGAAAAAAATAACACATGCATTTAGTGCTTACCTTTGGTGATAATACACAATACCCTTATAGCTTAAGACTAATTATGTTCCGTCATTATTATGTTCCAGTTTAATTTACTATTACCATTTGGGTAATTAAAATACTGACCTGGCAGAGTACTTCAAACATTACAGTAGTATCTATTTGTCCTCACTTTCTGTAGTATTATGGAATAAGGATAACTGTTCAGAATGTGAAATCCTGGCTGCAGCTCACTTAGAAAAACAGCAAAAATAAATAAAGTCCCCATTCCAGAGGAAAAAAAAAAAAAAGTTCAGTTAAGGGTTTAAATAGATCATTGTTTCATTATGGATGATCCTTCCCATCAGACAAGAGCACCCATCCTTATCTGAATAAATAGCTGCTTAAACCCTTAACTGGATTATTTTTTCCCTGTGGAAAGGTGACTTTATTTATTTTTGATACGTTTTGCTAAGTTAGCTGCAGCCAGGATCTGACATTCTGAAAGGTTATCCTTACTGCTCATCTTATAATTTGTCATGCAGGCTGTTGAGGCTGCAGGATGAGATAGCAGATCAGTGCTTGATGGATTCCACTGTCTTTTTTTTTTTTACACTTTTTGTAGGGCATGAACACTATCATAACAAGTATCAATGCCTCAGGGAAACAAAATGACAAGACTCGAGAAGTATTAATCACTCTAGCCACTATATTATGAAAGACGTGTAAGGAAAGTGTAAAAAAAAAAAGCAATGAGGCATAGTGACATCTTTGATACTAAATAAAATGCTTTACGTTGAATGAAGTAGCAACCATTACAGTTTACAGTGTAACACTAAGATTGGGACAGCTGCAGAATTTGATTTATCACACTTGCCAGCCTGCAAAGATGCAAACTCCCAGTTTTGCATCATCAAATTATGTTCATTAGTGCTGGATACATACCCTCAGCAAAATAAGTTTAGACAAGACATACAGTTGTCATGAATCATTTATTTGCATTTTCTCTGTCAGATGTGATCTCATTTGCAAGTTATGTGTCAAAGCCAGAAGATATGAAGCCAGTAAGCCCCATAAGCTGCAGTGCTGTGGAAATAATTGAATATCTATTAGTGTCAACTAATTTAATTCAAACTGCAAAATATCCAGTATACCTTTCAACATCTAAAAAATCTGAACAAATCCTAAAGTAATGGTGTATAAAGGCCTACAGTCAGATGCTGTTTTTAAATACTGCTATTATTAACTTAGGAACTTGCTAGAGTAACAGGTTTTCCATTAGTATGCATTTTCCTAAAGATATGACGTTCATAGATTCATAAGTTGTTACTAGGCTAACAACCACTAGGGCCCTAACAAGCATAGCCACGCGCCCCAAACCCTTTTGGTCCTGGGTATCCTAGGCATCTTGGGGCGAGGGCATGTTAGTGATGGGGTTAGTTAGGATACAACTTTTCTTATTCAGAACCACTGCCCATAAGGGGCAAAGGGGAAAATGTGGTTACATTTACAATTTCCCTTCCAATTATCAAGGATTTGTTTGAAGACGGTCAGGGATGAAGTCTGTTTTACATGGATGAGGAGCCCATTCCATAGTGTGGGGATCCTTTGAAACATATATCTGTCCCTCCAGCAAGTTCTATTTATGTCACAAGAGAAGTTTAGATCCCTGGATCTAGTATTTCTAGTGATTTTTGTTTTGTGACTGTGCAACAGATCCATCAGAAACACCAGAAACTAACCTAATTATTAAACTATTTCATTTAATGTTCATACTGTGGCATCATCCTTGGTGAAGGTAGAATGCTTCTATATGCAAGGCTCATACTTATCTGTGACACATATTCCAAGAGATCCATTATGTGTCTTTTCATATAGTCCAGTGAGGCATGTTTTAGGTCATTTACACATACAAGGACTATAATAAAATCATATTTGTACCTGAGGTGCAATGATTTCAGTGCATGCATGATAACTGTGGATCCTGGTTCCAGATAGGCAACTAACGGTTATATTCTCCTTGTATGACCTGGTGAGTGGGTCATCTGTGTCACACAATATAGCCCCAGTGACAAGAGTTTTAGCTAAACTATACACTTGCTTTATGAGCTTTGGTCTTGGGAGACCATTGGGTATAGGCTTTTCTGAGAAGTTTGGTGTTGCTTTTGGTGTGTGTTTAAATTATTGCTGTACGGCAGCATTGCCATTAGATGGCTTTGGATGTGTTTGATAGTTGAGAAGGTTTCTTTTAAATACCTCAGCATAAGACAATCTGTGTGTGGGTATGGTGAACGGTGTGTGTGTGGGATATAGTGTGGGTATACCTAACAATCTCATTGAAATGCAAGGTTTTTGGTTCTAAGGAAATTGTGTATTTACATCCTTTACATGCCATGGCATTTTCTTTAATGGAAACTCAGATGTGCGTGTCATTATTAAGTGACTTCCATCATCAATATTTTGTCAAAAAAACACAACTTTTATGACGAGAAAATGAAAAATATGACACAAAAATATGAACTTGTAGCAAAAATATAGACAGTTGAGAGGTTTGATACCCAGGACACTACTATCAAAATTAATCAATATAAGTTCATATTTTTGCTTCATATTTCCAGAAAATTTCAGAGTGTTTTACACATAAAATAAGAAATTGTAATTTACCATGTATTTTGAAAATGACGGCATCCTGTCTTGTCTCACTGCAGTGAAAATGCAGTATCACACACCTTCATAATGCAACCATCAGACTGAACAACTTCCAGATGTCAAGGTTTGACATTTTGTTCTGTAATCTGTCATAAAATACTATGTGCTTTTGCTTAACCTAGTTCTGAAAATGAAGGTCTGCACATGAATTCCAGCAGTTCCACCCACATGATCTGTGATCTTGAACAAGTAGTTTATATTAATATGAAAATGGACATGTATCCAATTGGATTCTCCCGGTCAATGAATGTAAAATAAATATTACTTGCAATTCCGGGTATCATTACTAAGATGGACTTTGCTATTTCTGAAAACCGAATGAATACCAAAGCAAAAAAAATGCATTTTTTAAAAACTAATATTATATATTATATATTGCATTTTGTATTCCCTTCATTTTTTTTGTCAGAATCTATCATTTAGATGTTGCTGTCTTGATGAATTCAGTATACTGAGATACTTTACCTTTCAGAAAATCTTTCTTTAAACATCTTTGTTCTTCTTACTGAAAATGTATCTTGATACAACCAGATCTTACCATTCACCAGGTTGTAACACAGCTATAACTCTAAAACCAGTTTTAGTGAGGTTACAATATACTAAATTTTAAAGTATGGATTTTATGTACTGTTTTTTAATTATTTATTCCAATTTTGTCATTTAATTGCATCCACCGCATGGTTGGCTGGTTGTGATCATGTGCTGGTTTTGGCGCCTATTTAAATTTAACTGCTTTGATTTTTTAAATGTTTGTAGTATTGAAGAAGGGTATAGTTCCAAAAGCTTTGCTGCTATTATTAAAGAATTTTCTCAATGTCAGCAAATGAAAAACAGACAGACACACACATACACACACACACACACACACACACACACACACACACACTGACACACACATTTTAGGATGGACTAAAGCACAAAGAAGATGTAAAATGTGTTATCTTATCCTGATCATAAATGCAGAAGCAAATAAATAATTGAGTTAAGTAAATGACAAGCATGCAGAATTTGTTGCAGGAAAATCATTCAGTTCAGCAAAATAAATAATTTCAACCAACCCACAATTAGTGCATTTCTGGTTATTTAAATAATCTATCCTTAATCATATTCAGATGTTGTTTAATATAGTTTGCACATTCTGTATATGCTTACTGTTTTATGTCCTATTTAGTTTTCTCTTATCCGTGTGTTTCACACATTTTTTTTTTCATCATTATCATGATAGTATTATTCTGTATAAAGCAATACCATGTGATGCTTTGCATAAACATGTAGCTCATTCAGACCTATTTGCCTTGCTGCATAAAGCACATAGTTTGCATTTTGGGTATTCCTGAGAGTTACAGTCAAGAAAACTACCCTATTAGAAGAAAAGAGAAAACAGCTGACAGCTATCATTTTAGGAGGAACTAAAGAATGAAGATGTAACATAAGTCAAGTTACTTTGTCTTGTTGAAAAGTCGAGTTTCTTAAACTTGTAATACTAGAGGATCTAAAGAATATGCTTTTCTACATAATGTCTGCTGATCTTAAAAAAATAATTAAAAGATGCAAGCTAAGCCAGTGCACACACACACATACAGACACACACACACACACACACACACACACACACACACACACACACACACACACACACACACACACACAGTTTAGGAAGAACTAAAGCACAAATACGATGTAAGGTAAGTCGTATTGGCTTATCTCCTGTTATGAAAAAAGTTAAAAGTGTTTCCTCAGCTTCTAATAATAGAAGTTCTGAAGAGGAAAGAAATCATAGAACATGCATTGCTAACAATACATAAAGTCTTTGGGACATGCAGAGTTTTAAAATATTTGAAAGATAGATGGATAGATTGATAGATTGATAGATAGATTGATAGATAGATAGATAGATAGATAGATAGATAGATAGATAGATAGATAGATAGATAGAAAGACATACAGCTAGATAAATAGACATATATTGGTTGCCGCTGTTACACTGTCACAAAAAAGGTGCTCACACAGGGTAAACAAACCAGCAACCAGAACCAATCCAATAACAATGATAAATCCAATAAACAGATGCTGGAATGAAATGAGCTGTATAGGATAAAGCACATCCAAACTGTAACATAAAACAGGTTTCACCCGATAGTGCTTCTTCAGACCATAAACATTCATAAACTACAAAAAATTTAAATACCATATTTGGCGGGAACAAACACATATCTCTCCATTCTTAAAGTGATAGACCAACATAACATAAACATATAAGAACTATACTATAAAATATACATATAAATGTATATACTGAACTGATTCCTATTATTCAATGTATATAGAAAACCGTACACAAATAATATAGGCATACATGCATAAAATGCATAAACATGTACACTGCATCTATAACATATCACATTCAAGCATTAAAAGTATGCATAAAATATACTTAAAAACCTAGTGCACTCCTAATTGATCTTGAGCCTTCTCAACCTCAAAAAAGGTTTAATAGACACTTTGTCATTTAGACCAGGATATTGATCTGACCTAAATCTCACAATCCATTTAATTTCCTGACCTTCAGTTGTTGTTGTGTCTTTCGACTTTTCCCGGTTAGGGGTCGCCACAGCGGAACTCCAGTCTGCTAATGATTGGCAGTAGATTTTTATGTGCTGAGTTGCCAGCCCTGATGCACAACCTTCAACAAAGGTACGCCCATTCACACATGTCTCCACACAGAAGATGCTCTAGCTGAGAATTGAACAGGACAACGTCTTACTGTGAGGCGACAATGCTACCGCAGCATCACCACCGCACCAACTTCCTGGCCTTCAGTATAAGTCTAATATCCCCACCACTATGGCTGGGGTGTATCTTCTCTACAACCCTAAATCTAAAGGTATGGGTGGCATCAATATCTAATATATGTCTCGACAGGGCATTAATAGTTGACTTAATCCTGATTTGATAAAGGTGCTCACGGATTCTATCCCTCACCTTCTGATTAGTCTTGCCCACATAGAACATCTGACAAACCTCACAGGAGGAAAGATAAACAACATTTTCAGACATACAATCAGCAGATACTCGAAACACATACTTAGATGAAACAGAAGTATGAATGAAAACATTGTCAGAGTCAATGAACTCACAAAAATTGGATTAGATGCAGTGTACATGTTTATGCATTTTATGCATGTATGCCTATATTATTTGTGTACTGTTTTCTATACACATTGAATAATATGAATCAGTTCAGTATATACATTTATGTGTATATTTTATAGTATAGTTCTTATATGTTTATGTAATGGAGGTTTATCACATTAAGAATGGAGAGATATGTGCTTTTTCCCCGCCAAAGATGGTATTTACATTTTTTGTAGTTTGTGAATGTTTATGGTCTGAAGAAGCCCTATTGGGTGAAAGTGCTAACCTCTGTCTGTGAATAAACCTGTTTTATGTTACAGTTTGGATGTGGTTTATCCTATACAGCTCTGTTTCATTCCAGCATCCGTTTATTGGATTTATCGTTGCTACATTGGTGTGCTTAAGACCTACAACTCAGTGACAGGCATTGTCCTCAGTGTTAAACTTTTAGTTATGTTATTACTTTAATATACATTTTGAAAACAAATAGAGGAAATGTCTATATTTGTTTACTTTTTTATGTATTTTTCAAACACAACACACTGAAAGCTTATGTGTGCATCATTTCATGAGAATAACAGTTCAGATAACAACGTGAGGTAGGGTTTTGCCACTTTATAAAGTATTGCTAGGACTTAGGACTCTAAATTGACCAAAGTGAAAAATGTTTGTATGCAGTAGAGAAATATATGTATTTCACATAAAATAACTTGGGCAGTAGTGTTGTTCTATGAAACCTTTTGTCTTATGACCTGAGCTAGTATTGTAATTAAAACTGAAAGCAATGAAGTTGATATTAAACATCAAAAATACACTACAGTTTGACATTTGATGGAAGTGTGACACAGTGGAATATATGCAATAATTTTAGCACTGTAGAGCCTATGCAATAATAGTAATAGTATCTGCATTAATTTGTATCATGTATACATTATTATAAGGATATATACTGTAATAGAGATGAGGTAGGAAATAAAAGATGATTTTAGGGTAGGTGGTTGTAGCATTTTGTGATAATAAAAAAACTGACTATAGTGAGAGTCAGAGAAACTAAGGGACTGTTTGAATATGAATTAGGTATAATGAAAGTGAATTACTGAAAAGTTAGATTATGACAGGAATTAAAATGGTTCTTTGGGGATACTGCAGGTAAAGAAGTTTGAAGATAAATGTGTATGTCCAAACTTAACTGGAAAAGGACAATGTTTAAGGTAGATAGAGATTCATCGATGGTGATCTGTTTAATGTTTAGATCGCAAAAGTAAGAGGGGGGCAGTTAACAGACAGAAATATTTTTTTAAGTTCTATAAGCCTCTCTCTATGTTAGAATATGCAACATCAGTAATGATGTATAAATAAGCTGATGTATTAAAGCAAGTCTTGAGCCATGTTGTTTTGGGAATAGTAAATACTGGAATAAATTAATTAGTTGTCTGCACAATCATTTTGCAAATAGTTTTGCTGTGGGTAAGATTGCTTTGGTGTATAGTGATCACATTTCATGACTTTAGTTACTTTAAGGATTGAGATAATAATGGAATATTTCTGCTGTTTACTGATGATACTAGTGAAGATAGAAAAAGGTATTTGTCTCAAAGGCTGGAAAGTACAGCAAAGTGCTTTTTTAAATAACATCAAGTGTAATTGCTCAGAGGTAGAAGAGGACTTTTCGGGAGCTTTGCTATAAAGTGTACTTTCTATTTCTGTTTTGTGATCTGAAACTGAAGGGGGGCAAAAAGTTGTCTTTAGAAGGTGAGGATGGATAAAGCTTGTTACTGGTGGGTAATTTGGGGGATAGAGGAAAAGAAAGAGGTTGGTAGAACAAGACATGATTTGCGAAATGCCTTAACTGCTGTTATGTCACTACTCCAATTATTACTTTACTTGTCAAAAAATACTTTCAAATCACAGAATAATGAGGAGGATGTGGTCATTTTCCTGCTTGTTGGCCTTAGTTTCCAGTTTATAATACTGTGCCTATGTAATTCTACCATATTCTCTAGGGCATAAATAAGCCTAGCCAAAATGTTTTGGCTTACACTTAACTGTGCCTCTGTCGAGCAGGGCCACAGAAGTGATTCCCGGGGTGAATTTCCTGTTCCCCATCCACTCATCAAGATTCTTCTTGAAGAGCACTAATGAGCAGCTCTGCCTCACATATATGGGGACCTTATTCCAGAGCAGGGGGAGTCTCTGGGACATGAATCTGTCCCTCCAACAAGCCTCTGCAGTATAAACAGCAGACTGTGTCCCACAATGAGATCCTGCTGCTGAAAAGTTTTAATTAGCTATTTGCTTGTTTCTTTCCTTTTGTTAATGAAATAAAATGGGTCTATCAAATGATATATCAAATGAGAAAGCAGATACAGCCTTCAAAAATATGCAAGAATCTCCAGAAGAAGTTGCTATAGACAGTATTTACATGGTAGCAAAAATCTCTGACTTCTGCAACCTCATTAATGATGTCAAAGTAAACATAAACTATAGAACTATTATCAACAGTGCTACAAATAATCCCCACATATTTGACTCTCCTCTGCACAAGCAAGACAGGTGTCTAACTGTCCATTTTTCTTGAACTGGCCAGGAATCAAACCCAGGTCAACTGCTTGGAAGGCAGCTATGTTCAGTCATGTAACATGCACATTATGCTCTAAATACAGCTAGATGTCCACAGAAATGATAAATTGAAAAGAAAGTGCATTAGCAGTAAACCCAATATTCTACTTTGTAAATGGAAGCAAAGTGCAAGTATACCAAATGTGCATTGAAACAGGTAACAGGTATAAAGAATATATATATATATATATATATATATACATATATATATATATATATATATATATATATATATATACATATATATATATATATTTGTTTAAAATGTGTAATTTGTGTTGAATTTGTCATGTTTTAAATGAAAATAGGTGGGGGGCTTTGCCCCCCCACACTCCCCCCAAGTATATATATATATATATATATATATATATATATATATATATCAACTCCAGGGTCGCACAACATTGGGTAGGGGAGTAAATCCCCAGGTTTTTGCCATGAATACTAGTTGTCAACCAAATGAATGTCGATCAAATGGTCTGTTGATCTTCTGAGGTAGATCCATATGTATATATATATATATATAAGTGTACCAAATGTGACTTGATACAGTATAACAGGTAAAAGGATATATACAAGTATACCAAATGTGCCTTGATACAGTATAACGGGTAAAAGGATATATACAAGTATACCAAATGTGCCTTGATACAGTATAACGGGTAAAAGGATATATACAAGTATACCAAATGTGCCTTGATACAGTATAATGGGTAAAAGGATATATACAAGTATACCAAATGTGCCTTGATACAGTACAATGGTAAAAGTATATATACAAGTATACCAAATGTGCCTTGATACAGTATAACGGGTAAAAGGATATATACAAGTATACCAAATGTGCCTTGATACAGTATAACGGGTAAAAGGATATATACAAGTATACCAAATGTGCCTTGATACAGTATAACAGGTAAAAGGATATATACAAGTATACCAAATGTGCCTTGATACAGTATAACGGGTAAAAGGATATATACAAGTATACCAAATGTGCCTTGATACAGTATAATGGGTAAAAGGATATATACAAGTATACCAAATGTGCCTTGATACAGTATAACAGGTAAAAGGATATATACAAGTATACCAAATGTGCCCTGAAACTGTGTAACAAGTATAAAGGATATATGCGAGAGTAGTGGGCAACTTTTATAAATCTACTGTGGCTGATTGACAAGGAAATTTGACAAATAGGACAGAAGGATACTAAGTCAAGAAATACAATGTTCAGTTAGCAGCAAGGAAAGAAAATGAAAGGCAGAGGAAAGGAATGAGTATGAGAGAGAAAGGTAGGGGGGATGACAGCAAAAACAGGAGTGGATGAGGCTATACTGGGGAGAAAAGGGCTTGGTAATCACAGGAACTCTGATAACAGTCAGAGATGGGATGGTAATACTGTGGTGGTATGAAGTGAGTGGCTCTAGGAGATTGGTCAGGAGGTGAGAGAGAGAGAGAAGTGGAAATGTTGATAGAAAATGGAGAAGTTAAGAGTTATAGAAAACCATTTATACTTGAAAAAGATGTGGGATGGGAAATGCATGTGACTGTTTAGATAGGGCAAGTCAGCCTACAGCAACAGTACAGTTTACTGATAAGATGAGACATGATGGTTAGTTTGAAGCCTTGTCCATTAAGAAGACTGCTATTCATTTTTTTTGCTATGAAAGCACCACAAATTGAGTTTTATTGCCATTTTAGTAGATGCCATGGTTTACATTAAGGCCGTGCAGTACTCACCCACTGTTGTGGTTCTAAATAGTTGTACCAGGTCAAAAAATCTCAAGCAATAGCTGTTTTTTTTATAGCTGGTTAAAAAGTCTTGGCTTAAGTTGACACTTTGTTGAAAGACTTCACCAAACACTATTAGAATTGCAGTAATAAAAAAGTTTTTTATCAGCCATGGTGAGCCCTATCTGTTTTTGACTTTTATATATCCAGAGAATTAACACTCTTTTCTCCATGCAATTCTTCATTGTGACCTATGGTAGTGGTTGTGGACTTCTCTCCATGCAATCCTTCTGTGGTGATTTATGGTAATACCACAGACACTACTAGTTGCAGACTTCTCTCCGTACAGTTCTTCTCTGATAACCTATGGTCCCACCACAATTAATACTGGTTGTGGACTTCTTTCCATGTGGTCCCCTCTGATAATCACTGGACATATCACAGTCAGTATAGGTTGCAGTCTTCCCAACATGCATTCCTTCTCTGGTGATTTATGATCCCACCACAGGTAGTACTGGTTGCGGACTTCTCTCCATGCAGTTCTTCAACTTGTGACCTATAGACACACCACAGATAGTGCTAGTTGCTCTCACAGCTGCAGTCTTTAGTGTCTTTATGATGTCCTTCCATATCATTTAGGTACCCCCTCCATGTTTACTCACCAACGCTTCCAAAAAGATCTCACAGCTAAAAGTGAGGAGATCTTAATTCATTAATCAAAACTACAAGATAATGTAGCATAGTGACAAAAAGAAAAGGATTGTACAACTTCAGGCTTAAGCTTAATGCCAAAAAATGCATCATCATCCCCTTTAGGAGAAACACAGTTCCCACTGATTGCCACATTGATGGGAGCCCATTGAACACTGAACGCATTATTAGAAATCTGGAGACACAGGTTGACAGCAACCTCTCCTTCAACCACCACATTGCCACTGTGGTCATAAAGTCCTTCTATTTAGCACATTTCATTACTAAGTCTTTTGCATCCAGGAAGAAAGAGGTCATCATCTCGCTCTACTCTTCCCTCTTTAGGCCAATCATCGAGTATAATGCCCCATTTGTCATGTACCTCACTAGACACATGCAACAGCTGGAAAGGCCACAAAAGTACCTCATGAAGAGGATCCTAGGCCTTAAACATATGTCCTACATGGACAGACTCGAAAAAGTCCAGCTATTCTCTGTCTCATATCGTCTACTAAGAGGAGATCTCTGCTTGACTTACAAAGCCATGTCTGACCCAGCTCTGTTAGAAATGCTACATCTAAACAAATCCAAATCCCTATACACCACATGATCCAGAGAACTCAAGCTCATTACCACAATCAACAGAACATGCTGGAGGGACAGGTTCATAACCCAGAGACTACCCATGCTCTGGAATAGATTTCCCATACATGTCAAGCAGAGCACCTCACTGGCCCTCTTCAAGAGAAATCTTGATATGTGGATGGGAGATAGAAAGTTCACCCCAGTGATCACTCCAGTGGCTCTACTTGATAGAGGTATTGGAAACTAATGTTGGGAAGCACAATGCCAGGGCACGTCTATGGGCTAGGCTTGTAAAGGCTCCAGGACAATTAGCCTAGTACACACCTATGAAACTATGAACCTATGATCCTAGGTAAAGCTCATTCTGCAGTACACTCAGCAGCATAAAAACAGCATTTATCAAAGAGACAAAAAACAAAACTTTTTTGTAAAGTAATAATCCTTCATCCTAGGCAACACAGACTCTTGAAATGGGATACATATAGCACAAACTGAACCTAATTCATATAGCATAATGCAAGACCTCTGCTTTACTTCAAGCTGCCAAAGGGTTCAGTGTCCATTTTGTGACAATGTGAGGTTTTGCAGCTATGCCAGGTGAAGTAGGACAGCAGATATGTAACATATGTCAGCATAGCTGGCTGGACATTTGCAAATAATTTTATGTCATTTTTATATAAAACTTATTTGTACAGATGCTTGTGTTGAAAAATGTATTTGTAAAGCTGCTTGTGTTAAAAATGTACCAACAGTGTGTCTTGCTGGACAGAAGAGAAATATACATGTATGTCAGACTGTACTACTGTAACTGATTAAATGTATATATTGTAACACAGGATACTGGAAGAGAAAAGGTTAAGCTCAGTCACAGCTAACTTTTAGAAAAATATCCTGAAATTAAGTTACTTAATTTAGGCCATAAATATTGCATCTTACTGTTCTGATTGCAGCCAGAGAGAAAATGTATGTGAAAACAAGGAATAGGAATCCTGTTGTAGTGTCCTTTGCAATGAACTAATTGCTAGCCTGGAAGGGTGGAGGTGTTGAAATGGTTGTATGGCTTTCAGATGCTGTAACACATCTTAGCAAAGCTCTGTTTATGTGTATGGTAACACGTATGTGTGAGGTTCTCATTCTTTTTCTAATAAAGCGGGCAGTATGGGAACCAGAAGTCAGATGTCTAGATGTATGTTATGATATTCTGTAATCCAGCACTAAAATGATGTTTTAATACTAGATGAGACAAAAGTCTCAGACCTGCCTTTTTGAAACCTGACATAGCGGGATTACTCACCTACTTCATCTTGCCTTGCTTTAGTAAGTAATCAGCAAACAGCAATTCTTTAGATCTTTCAGGAAAATATAGTGAGATTAATTAAGTACTATTTCTCTGTATCTATGTGAATCTGTTCATCTCTGATTTTAATATTTCCTGCACTTGAAACTCTGTTGTTTATTGTAAATAAAATATTTAGCATTTTCGTGTTCTTTTATTATTTATTAAATATATGTAAACCTTTTAATACAGAAAGAGGTTCTCTGGTTCGATCCTCGGCTGGGGTGCATTCTGTGCGGAGTCTGCATGTCCTCCCTGTGGTCGCGTGGGTTTCCTCCGGGTGCTCCGGTTTCCTCCCACATCCCAAAGACATGCTGCAGGTGGATTGGCCACACTAAATTGGCCCTAGGTGTGTGTGTGTGTGTGTGTGTGTGTGTGTGTGTGTGTGTGTGTGTGTGTGTGTGTGTGTGCCTTCTGTGGAAGGTTGGGCACCGGGCTGGCAACTCGACACTGTAAAACTCCACTGCCAATCATGAGTGGACAGGTGATCCACTGTGGCGACCCCTAACCGGGAAAAAGCCGAAAGAAGAAGAAGAAGAAGAAGAATATGTAAACCTTTTAATGTGGATGGTCTTTTAGAGAATGTTTTAACTTTTGAGAGTACTTATATCTATTTGGTGACACTGTTGCCACTCCTAGAAGCCTTACTGCATTAGTCAACACTACTATTTGTATCAGTATTAATTTCACTCAATATAATTGAGTACCCTTATAAGAGCCTTAGAGTAGCTGGCTTTGGAGTGTCCTGGTGGTAGGATCTACCTTACAGTCTGGACAAAGGGGCATAGCTAGTAAATCTGTGCCAGCCTTTCACAGGTGTGTGTGTGTGTGTGTGTGTGTGTGTGTGTGTGTGTGTGTGTGTGTGTGTGTGTGTGTGTGTGCACGCATATGTGTGTATGTTTATATGTGTGTGTGTGTGTGTGTGTGTGTGTGTGTGTGTGTGAAAATCAAATCCCAAAGAGTGTGTGTGTGTGTGTGTGTGTGTGTGTGTGTGTGTGTGTGTGTGTGTGTGTGTGTGTGTGTGTGTGTGTGTGTGTGTGTGTGTGTGTGTGTGTGTGTGTCAGCTACTTAGAGCAGGGGACACAGAGCACTGGTTTCACAGAGAGACTGGTGGAGAACTTGGCTTGGGACACTCGGCTGAGGACTGAACTTTTTAGCTGCATCAGTGGGAAGTCTTGTTGGGAGCCTGGGGAGAGGAGGGGCACCCTTATCCTGGACTGATTGTGTTTCCTGTTTGCTCTTAAAGGAAACTTTGCTTGGTGCAGAGAGCTGTGTCTGGAAATATTGTATGTACCTATCTTTGTTTAAAGTGAACGTCCCTCGCTGGTGTCAGTAGTGTGGATTGTGGTTCTTTGATTACTGACCCAAAGGGGGATATGACATATTGGTGTCAGTGGTGGGATATTAACTAAACTTCTGTAGCCTGTAGGTAGTTGTCACTGAAGGTGTGTGTACTCTTAATAGCCACAAGGCAAACATAGAGTTTCATTTTTACAACAGTTTAATTTATTTTTTGTTAGTTTAGTTTAGTCTTAGAAAGCAGGCAAAGATGTCAGCAGAGGATTATATCAAGCTGACAAAGAACCAGTTGACCAAGGTGTGCACAGCCAAAAGACTGGTACATACCCACATGACTAAACAGGAAATTATTTCAGCCTTAGTCAGAGTACAGACTAGAAACCAGAAGGATTACCAGTATGGCAAAAGGATAACCAGTCTGTTAGTCGGAATTTATAGCCCTCAGAAATAGGACAGTTCACCTTTTATCTTTTCCTCAGAGGACTTAAAAATTATTCTGGAGTTAAAGAGACTTGAACTGGAGTCCAAATATTTGCAATTAGAATCATCAGAGAGACTGCAGCATTTGTAGGCTGAAGAAAATGGGAGACTGTGGCATTTGGAGGCCAAAGAAAATGAGAAGCAGAGCGAACATGACAAGGAGATGCTGACTCTTCGACTGGAACATGGAGGTAATGGGGGAGCGAATAATTGAAGCCCAGAAGCAATAAATGTCAGTAAATGTCTTGCATAGTTTACAGAGTGTGATCATTTTGATATTTTTATTCATATATTTGAAAGAGAATGTAAGCAGTATAATGTTAGCCAAGGGCTCTGGCTATGGTTCCTGACCCCCTGACTCCATGGTAAAGCTGCAACTACTGTTTATAAATTGTTTGATAATGATTGTTTAAACTATGTAAAACAATATTTACTGAAATGTTTAAGTTAACATCTGAAACTTACAGAAAACAGTTTCATGAGCATAGATGCAAGGCAGATGAAAGTGTATGTGATTATGTTGCTGAGTTAAGCACTTGTTTTCATAGGTGGGTGAGTGGGTGTCAAGTAACCACTTTGGAAGAGCTGGAAGACCTTTTGGTGAGGGAACAACCCCTTATCACTTTGCCTGAGGACAATAGAATCTGGTTGGCAGACTGGAAGTGTAACTCTGCAGATGAGCTGGAGAAAAAGGGGGATCACTACTTAGCAAGCAGAGCATCAATGCACAAAAAGGGGATAAGCAGTGCTGCCCATGGTTATAAGGAACCCATGGTGGGCAGCTTGAAACACCCAGGGTCCAAAATAATAGGGGAAGTCACTAGCTCAGGTATACAGTCAGGATCAAGGGTTAGATGTTTTAAATGTAACCAGTGGGGCCATGCATCATATAAATGTCAACAGAAGCAAGTTGGGGAACAAAAGGTGGGGGGAGCCAGCAAGTTGGAATAACAGTAAGCTAGTGGTAAGCTGTCTATAGACAACAGGGGTACCAAACCATCACTGGAGTTTATATCCTATCTTAGTGTATGGAAAACAGGCCATTGTTAAGAGAGACACAGCATAACCATTGTGAAGCCTGTAATGATTAAAAAGGTGTGTACTTTCTTGGGCAGTCCACTCCAGTCACAGATTTAGGATGCCCCATTTCAAATGCCTTTAGCCAGAGTTTACCTTGACTGGGATGGTGGAAAAGGAAGCAAGCAAGTAGGTGTGTTTGAGGATATCCCTGTAGATGTCCTGAAAGGGAATGATTTTGGTAATGCAGTACCTTGTGTGCATGCAGTTTATCTCATTACAGCCAAGTGACGTCTACAGGCGTTTCTGCAGTTACATCCTACTGCTCCTCTAGGTGTCAAATATTACTTGTTCATATCTGCATTAATAATTCCAAAACTATGCTACCTACAAGGTATCAGAATACTTTATATTGAAGTATACATGATGGCAGACACAACTGTATTGATATTTGACCTCTGTCAATTAGTATTCGTTAGAACTGTAAGGTGATAACTTAATTTTTAAAGGCTGAAGCCGCACCCACTGGGAGTTAAAGGTACACACTCAAAAGAGCTCTATTGGAGGGAATGAGATGCAGTCAGGCTTGGAAACAGGCATGTGGGTCTGGTAGCCTGGGTGAGATGCAGACAGACTCCACACCTGAAGCCAGGCCTGGTGAGGTGGCTATTTCAGGGAAGGAGCTCCACTGTAGCAGTGAGCCTGAAAGTGATGTACTGATGTTCCTTTGGACAGAGTGAATGCAAGGGCAGAGGTGAGTGGTAGTGCTCAGGCTGACAGGGAGATACCAGTGTCAGATAATACCAGGCTTCCTGCAGAAAGGGAGCTGGGAAGGATCACAAAGATAGAGTTGAGACAGGCTCAGGTCACGGACCCTACATTATGAGGATTGAGGGAGGTGGCTAAGGAGGCATCTGATTTTCAAGGAAAAGGGGAGTCTGTATACTGGAGCAAAGGGTTACTGTATGCAGAGTGGATTCCTGAGGGATGTCTAGAGGTGAGGTAATACAGAAGTTGGTGGTGCCTAGATCCTTCCATCTGGCACTCTTAGCCATAGCCTATGACATTCCTTTTTCAGGGCATATGGGCATAAAGTGTACCAAGAGATGTATTATTGAAAACTTTTATTGGCCTTGGTTTGCAAGGGATGTAACAGGGTACTGCAGGACCTGTGAACAGTGCCAAAAAGTAGGCAAGGCAGGAGACAAGATCAAAGTGCCTTTGATGCCTTTGCCTGTGATTCAGGAACCATTTCAGAGGATAGCCATGGATACTGTGATGCCTCTGAGTACCCCAAGTTGCACAGAGAAGAAATATATCCTGGTGGTAGTAGATTATACTACTAGATACTGTGAGGTGATAGCTCTGTCCTCCATCAAGGCACAGAAGGTGGCAAATGTTTTGTTAGAGATTTTCAGCAGGGTAGGTTTCCTGAGAGACATACTGACTGACAGACCTGCTGGCTTGTCTGTGTGAATGTTGTGGGGTAAAGCACCTAAAGACCACCCCTAACACACCAGGCTAATGGTTTTGTGGAGATGTTAAACTTTCCACTAAACACCATGCTACAGACATTTGCAGACCAGTTTAAGGGAACGTTGGACAAATATTTGCCCCATCTGTTGTTTGCATTCAGAAAGGTACCCCAGGAATCCACAGGTTTCTCACCCGTTTAGATGTTGTATGGGCATAAGGTGAGGGGGGACTTTAAATTTGATTCATGATTATGAGTAGAGGAGTGAGTGTCCTAAACCTCAGGACAAGGCTTAGGGAGATCATGGGCTTGGCCCAGGAGAACCTAGCAGGAGTCCAACAGTAGAAAAAGGTATGGTATGGTATGACAGGAATGCTCGAGCTCGCGAGTATGCTGTGGAAAAGCAAGTTATGGTTCTCATTCCTGTCAGACAGAGTAAGCTGCAGGCAGTTTGGAAGGGACCCTTCAATGTGGTAATGAAGGTCAGTGATGTTAACTATATTTTAGAACTGCTAGGCAAGAGGTAGAGGCACAGACTGTACCATATTAACATGTTGAAGCCTTACCATGATAGGAAGGCCCTGGTTCTGAGTATTTCCAGTGGATGGCAGGAGGATTGTGGGGATCTATGGCTATCCTGAGTCAGCCAGCAACATTCCAAGTTACCAGGGTGGAGACTAGGGTTGCAAGCTTATGACATGACAGTACAACACTGTAGTGGGGTCAGCAATGCCAATGCAGATAGCATCTGAGGACATGGTATGCATTAATGTATTCCCAGACAGGCTCATTCCTCTAAAGCAACATTTCTCCAGGATTACTTGAGTATCTAGCTTGAGTCTTCAAAGGGAGGAGAGATTTATTTATTTTATTTAACATCTGTTTACCATGAATGTCCAATTTGGAACAAAGCTGATTTTCAGTGGAGGCCAGTGGAGAAACACTCCAAACGCATGTCTTTATAACATGGGAGGAAATCGGAGCACCTGGAGGAAACCCACATGAACTCAGGAAGGACATGCAGACTCTGCACAAAAGGCATCCCAGCCGAGATTTAAACCAGAGAACCTCTTGCTGTTAGACAGCAATGCTACCACTGCACCACTGTGCCATCTAGATGTGATTATGTGAGGTATTGCTAGCTATGCCAGAAGAAGTAGGGTAATGGATGTGTAACATATGCCATCATAGCTAGTTGGAGTTTTGTAAAGACTTATATGTTATTTGTATGTCAAACTGATTTGTACAGAAACTTGTGTTGAAAAATATATTTGTAAAGCTGCTTGTGTTAAAAATGTACCAACAGTGTGTCTTGCTGGACAGAAAATATGCATGTATGTCAAACTATATACTATTGTAACTAATTAAATGGATATATTGTAACAGAGGATACTGGAAGAGAAAAGGTTAAGCTCAGCCCCAGCTAACTTTTAGAAAAATATCCTGAAATTCAATTACTTACTTTAGGCTATAAGGATTGTTTCTTACAGTTCTGACTGCAGCCAGAAACAAAATGTCTACGAAAACAAGGACTAGGAATCCTGCTGTATTGTCATTAGCAGTGAACTAATTGTTACCCTGGAAGGATGGAAGTGTTGAAATGATTTTGTGGCTTGTAGATGAGATAACACAGCTTAGCCAAGCTCTGTGTGTGTGTATGGTAACACAGTGTTGAAATGATTTTGTGGCTTGTAGATGAGATAACACAGCTTAGCCAAGCTCTGTGTTGTGTGTGTGTGTGTGTGTGTGTGTGTGTGTGTGTGTGTGTGTGTGTGTGTGTGTGTGTGTGTGTATGGTAACACATACATGCAATATTCTGGTTCAGTTTCTAATAAAGGGGGTAGTATGGGAAGCAGCAGTCAAATGACCAGATGTATGTGATGTTGTTCTGTAATGCAGAACTGAAATGATGTTTTAATACTAGATGACACTTAAGTCTCACAGCTGTCTGTTTTTGAAACCTGACATAAAAGGATCATTCACCTACTTCATCTTGCCTTGCTTTAGTAAGTGAACACAAAAAAGTAATTCTTTAGATCAGTCAGGAAAATCTAGTGAGATTAGTTAAGTACTGTTTTTCTGTATCTGTGTGAATCTATTCATCTGTGATTGAAACTGTGGTGTTTATTGTAAATATATATTTATCATTTTCATGTTCTTGTATTATTTATTAGATATATTTAATCATTTTTTGTGGCTGGTGTTTTAGAGAATGTTTTAACCTTTGAGAGTACTTATATCTATTTGGTGACAATGTGGCTGCTCCTGGAAGCCTTACTGCATTAGTCAAACACTACCATTTGTATTAGTATTAATTTCACTCAGACTAGACTGGCTTTGGACTGTTCTGGTGGCAATATCTACCACATAGTCTGGGCAGAGGGGCACTTTCCCGTGTGTGTGTGTGTGTGTGTGTGTGTGTGTGTGTGTGTGTGTGTGTGTGAGTGTGTGTGATTGTGTATGTGTATGAGTGAAAATCAAACCTCAAACAGTGTGTGTGTCACATGCTTGGAGCAGGAACACAAAGCACTAGTTTCACAGAGAGAGTGGTGGAGGACTTGGCTTAGGACACTTAGCCGAGGACTGAACTCTATTGCTTTGTCAGTGGGGAGTCTTCCTGGGGGCCTGGAGAGAGAGAGAGAGAGAGAGAGGAAAACACAGACCCCAGACTGAATGTGTTCACTGTGTGATCTTAAGGGAAATTGTGCTTGGTGCAGAGAACTGCATCTGGAAAAACTATGTGTACCTATATTTGCTCCAAGTGAATGTCCTCACTGGTGTCAGTGATAAGGATTCAGGCTCCTTGATTACTGGCCTAAAGGGGATATGTCACAAATTGTACTGGAATGGAATCTATTCATAGGAGAGAAATTCTGTTCTACTAGCTCTGATGAGATAAGTCATCCTAAAGGAATTCTTCCATTCTCTTCCTTTTAGTTAAGCAGCTGTTTTGAAAGAGCTTGGGAAAGTGCACAAAATGAAATGCTATGGGTCCACATCTGATGAAGGAATCTCTGATTTGTTTTTTTACTTACTTATCTGTTTGGTATTAGATGTGGCACTATATTAAACTTCATAAACCTGAGCAAGAAGAAATAATTAGTTTCCAGGTTAGAAGCCATAGTAATACCCTTCATGTGCATGGTCTGCCTTTACACTTGGAGATTACTGGACCATAACCAAGTCTATTAGTCCAAGATTTTAAGGTAACAGCAGTCACATGACTAGCTGACCTTTCTTTATCCTGTTACTTCTCAGACAAGAAACATCAACTTCAGTAAGGAGACAGGGCATGCAATAGCTTAATTAAGGTCATTTATCTTAACGTAGGCAATGCAAGTGCCTGATTCAGGCCATATAACCTTAAACCTCCATTTTCCTATGCTGCTTTCCTCATGGCAGTACATTCTAAGTAGCAGTGCTTGTCCCCGGAATGTATGTTGTTGTATACATCCACTTCACTTCATCAAGATATATTTTTGTGCTATAATACTTTGTTCTTAACTCAACCACTTACTGCTACTTTTAGTTACACATTTTTACTTATTTTTCTTTCTTTCACTCTCCGTATTATGTTGCTATAACTCTCAGCCTCTTAGCACAAACAAATGTTCAAAGCCAAACAAAACTGGGGGGCAAAATCCAGAAAGGAGGATCAAATTTTAAATATTAACTCTCAGATAATTGGAAAGTTGCTAGAATAAAATGTTTTATGTTACCTTGTATTTAATGAAGGATATAAAGCCTTAAACGTAAAGGCTTGTCATTATTTAGTAAATTCAGTCCTCACTGATTTGCCACAAAAATCCAGAAAATGACAAATTTTATTAGGAACAGACCAAAAATGTAAGAAAAAATATCTGGACATTCCGTGAAAATCTGGACAACTGAGAGATATGTATGTTGTATGTTCTCATATTTAAACACATGTAAAAATTACCCTTATAATTTGATATTTTAAATCTTGGCAACTACTGTTGATATGATGCATTCTCTATCATATCTGATGAAGTGTTGTTCCACTTGTTGTATCTGTAAAGCCCAGGTTGGCCTACAGCTGGTCAATGATCATCAGTCCAGCACCCTAGCAAACAAATTTAAACAAAGTAAAGACAACTGCAATAAAAATAATAGCATCCTGAATATTATAGACAAAGGACCGCACACATAGACATAGATTATCATCTTCTTCAGGGCATGTCAGCAAAGCAAAACAATTTGGTTTGCACACATTCTATGTACCTCTGTTAAAGCTGGATTTTTCCCAGTAGTATCCATCTTTACTTCAAGGAACCAGGCATGGTCTTGTACCCTCATAAATATTAATGTAGGAGGCACAAGTCTTCTTTATAGCTTCAGGATCATCCTTCCTTGTCTTCTGTTTTTCTCACCATTTTTGTGAATATTGACAACTTTCGAGCTTATCAGAGAAAATGTGTCCACATAGTGCATTATCTATCAGTCATTGTATATATATATATATATATATATATATATATATATATATACACATATATATATATATATATATATATATATATATATATATATATATATAAAACTATAAAGAGATATAAATGTGTATATGTATGCGTATATATATATATATATATATATATATTTTTTTTTTTTTTTCATTGTCTACTTTCATCATCCAAGAAAAGTCATGAGAAACATAATGCCCATTTAGTCTTGCACAAATTGGAAATTGGCTTACAATAGACAAATATAAACAGAGTTATCATAAAGGAAATTTTGTCAAATTCAAACAAGCTAAGAATTTAAGAAGATTAACAGCCTTTAATTTTTGTGTCACAGAAAAGCAACCATATTTCCTAGAAAAGAAAAAAAAAGCATGTGTCTTAAGCAAAGAAAGATAAAAACAGAGAATTGTGAATCTTAATTCAGGAAAAAAAAAAAAAAAGCAGAAAGGTAGACAAACTGAAAAAAAAAATAGTTTCAGACACCCTTTGTAAGAGATGTCTTAAGGCCCCATCTCTTTGAGGTGTTGGTAGCTTAGGTGGATGGAAAAGATCCTATCGTGGTCATAAAGAACAGTAGGAGATGTTCCCTTGTCCCCTAGTCGAATTTCCCCTAGTCAGTATGAATACTATCCTGGATCTGCACTGAAAAGAGGCTATTTGTTTAATGGGACTAGTCTGGCTAACAAAGTAAAAAAAAAAAAAAACAGATAGACATATATCACGCAGAAAGATAAAGAAATGAAATACATGAATAAGCAAGTTCAGGATGTAAGGAATCTGGAGTTTTCTGTATTGATAGTCTTAAGCCTCAGAAATTAGCCAAGGTCCACATCTTATTTGCATTTGATTGCATCTACTGTTTGTAAATTGCTTGCTAAAGAGAAACTAAATAGGACCAATGACAGTTACCACAGAATACCAACATGAACATGAATTTAGGTGCCTGAATGTGATCATTCATCAAAGCCCTAACAGATCATGTGATTAAAAAATAAATACTTCTTTCCATTGGAAGGGGAAGAAGACATTTGTGGCTTCCAGACACATTTCCCCAAATGTATGCTGATTTTGAGGGCAGATCCAGCAGGAACACACCTGCAAGACATTATGTTCTCTGTGACCATATAAAGCTCAGAAAGGTTCCTTGTATAGCATTCCATTGAGCTTACTTCCATAGAAAAAGGCATGCTTTACAGATAATAAGATGCCAGTTACTAAGACCTCCATGCCACTTATGTTGAGTACTTTGGTTGATTTCCTAAAACATAACAAGTTATACTTACCTATCCAGGTTCATGTTTTAAAATAAGCAGGTGTTGCTTCCAAGCATATTAACAGCAAGTCTGTTTGTACTGTAGTTTAAAATCTGACCCTACTACCATCTGTGGTACCCCAACTCTGGCCCAGTAATCAAGGAGCCTCATTCCTCACCACTAGCACCAGTGGAGGTTATACATTGGGAGGATGACAAGTACACACACACACAGTAAAGTGCCATTTCCCTTAAGAGCACACAGAGACCATAGTCAGTCTGGGGCTGGTTTCTCCCTCTTTGTCCAGATCCCCAATAAGACTCCCCACTGTCACAGCTATAGGGTTGAGATCTCAGCTGAGTGGCCTCCAGCACCCTCTCTGTCAAACCAGTGCTTTGTGTCCCTGCCCAAGTAGCTGACACACACACATTCTTTGAGCTTTGATATATATGCACACACACATATATGGGAAAGGCTGGCACAGGTACACTAGCTATGCTTCCTTCTGACCACACTATAAGGAAGTTATTGCCACCACCCACGTCCTTATCAGCTACTTTAAGGCCCTTACCAAAGGGTGTCCTATCTTAGTAATGTTACTATCAATACAAATGGTAGTTTGATCAAGAGCAAGGCTGTTAGGAGTGGCCTACACAGTGTCACCAAATAAATATGCAAGTAATCTCAGAACTTAAATATGTGCCACAAATACCAGCCACAATAAAATGTATAATATATTTAATAATAAATAATAAAAGAACATGAAAATACTCACTAAATAATCACAGTTATATCAGAGTTAAAAATCACAGGAAATGCTTAAAACAACATTACAGGACAGTCTCAAATAGATAAAACAGCTAAACTATACTTCACTATATTCCTGACTGTATATAAGAGAAATTACTGTATCCTACTTAACGTGCTTACAGAGCAAGCAGGCAGATGTGGTGAGTGGATGTTCTTGTCAGGTCAAAGGCAAAATACAAAATGCTATCTTTCTCTCAGAGACTTCCCAGATTAATATCCCAAATATTACTACTGGGGTACTTGCAGAACAACATAATTTCTTGTCACCTGATTTCAGTTCCCAGGCTCAAAAACAACCACTGATGCTAGCTGGTAGCATTTTGCATCTACATGTGAAAATACATAAACAAAGGCTTTTTCTCAGATGTTTGCAGATCCTGGAAGTCATAAAACAATAAAACACTCACAAGACAATGCAGAGAACCTCCAATTCCAGACAATGTGTCTGTTATTGCAATGAAACTGAAATATAACATCCTTTTATTACGTGGTTATAAAGTAATTTAAGTTGAGCTATTCTTCTGAAGTTACCTTCTTGTGTTTCAGTCCCCATTGTTAAAATATATACAACTAAACAGTTGCAATAGTGTATATACATTTCTGCTCTATTCCAGTAGGGTGCACTGTGGATACTGGTATTCCAGTGGATACATCTTAGCTCAGTACTTTACAAAATATCACTTCAGCACACATCTAATACATCTGCAACACAAGCATCTTACATGAAACATGTTGATATTCACCAATGACATATAATTATTTACAAAATTCCAGATAGCTGGGCTGGCAGTATCTCCTTCTGTCACACCTCTATGAAAATCCCATTAATATTCAGAAATGACACATAACCACTTATAAATCTCCAGATAGCTGGGCTAGCAGTATTTCCCTTTGTCACACTTGTATATAAATTGTATTAATAGTCACAAATGACATATAATTATTTATAAAATTCCAACTAGCTGGGCTGGGGGTATCTCCTTTCTTGACTCCATCTATCTCCATGGAGAGCAATGCCTTATTATTTTTTATGGAATTGAGGCTACTGAAAACATTTAATAAGAAAAAATAGTTTCACCTATAGTGTTCTATTAATAAGAGTACCAAATAACAGAGAACATATGATTACTCTAAATGTATTTGTTTTATTTATTTTATATTTGTTGTCTGGATTAGTCTGACTGAGTTGAAATAGCCCTTTTTTCAGCGGAGATCCGGGGAGAAAAGCTCCAATACATTATACAGCAATTCTTCAAAAAGGTTAACAAAAATTAAACACTTATATCATACCACATACATACTGAAAGCGTTATAAGAGAAAGACAAACTTAAAAAAGGTACTATATCATCATTCTATTCTTAATTTAAAAAAAAATCTCTGCAATAAAAGACAATTTCACAGAAAAAACACTTTCTATCCTGAAATCTTATACCCACAAACACAGTAAAATGATCTGTCACCCTCTTTTCTTTAAGATCCAAAAAACAAAACATATGCAAACTAATTTTTTAAGGCCAGAGAAATGTCTCTCTTTTGCCTCTCCTTAAGCACCCCTGCCCACTTTATAATGTGTCTCTCACCTAATCCTAACATTACACTTCACCTTAGGAAATCCTTTTCCATAGCACTAGTACTATAGATACATATTTGGTTTGAATGCAGTAGCAAGGTTTTTGTGGTACAATTGCAAAAGAAGCCATGTCTTACACTTCAATCTTTTTGTTTCTTTTTTATTATTTCTGATTTTAGGTAAACTTGTTTAATGCTAGCATCAATCAATCTTCATTCGATGTTTGTACATTTCACTCATTATATATAAACCCATATGATATATATGTATATGTATATATATATATATATATATATATATATATATATATATATATATATATAGATAGATAGATAGATAGATAAGCAGGGCTAGCCACCTGGCAGTGTAAACCTTGCCTTTAGATGATTGTCACAGTTGAAGTGACACCCAGACCCCATGTGCAAAAATGGGAAAAGGGGTTGAAGTTGGATGGATTGATATATATATATATATATATATATATATATATATATATATATATACATATATATAGAAAGAGAGAGAGAGAGAGCTGCACACACAAACACACACACACACACACACACATATATATATATATATATATATATATATATATATATATATATATATATAGATATATAGATATAGGGAGAGACAGTAATAGAGAAAGTGAAGGAGAGCAAAGACTAAAGAGAGAAACAGCAGGAAAATCTTTCTTATTGACAATAATAGCTATACATAACTAAAATATGTATATGTGTAAGTATGTATGTATAGACAGGTAGATAGGTAGATATATAAGCAATTTATTTTAGAAAACAGGTAGATCACAACTGAAGTGCATTATTGGTGAACAGATATTTTCAAAAAAGTAGTAATTTACAAGAAGAGCCCTGTATAAAGTCTGTGTAACCTCAGCAGGATATTACTTCTCTGTGAAGTATGAACAAAAGGCAAACGGCTTAATGGTTTGTTTGTTTTTTGCTTGCTAGACAGGCTGTGTTTAGCAAGTGTAGAGAAAAAATTATAACAGAAAAAAAGTAACTGCAATTAGCAGCTGCAAAGAGCTGCAGTTATAAATTACAACTCACTATCTATGACTCTTAGAAATACATGTTTAATGAACTGTAATGCAACTAACTGCATTAGAAGGATGTGTGCGCGTGTGTGCATGTGCGTGTGCGTGTGCGTGTGCGTGTGTGTGTGTGTGTGTGTGTGTGTGTGTGTGTGTGTGTGTGTGTGTGAGAGATTCTGTCTGGGCCTCTGCATTGGTGTGTATTTATTTCTTGTATGTCGTAAATTTCCTTCCTCAGGTCCTCTAACTGCATCCATAAAACTTAATGTGTGTGTGTGTGTGTGTGTTTATGTATGTAAAGACATTAAATACTTGCATAATGGATACTTTGGATATAAAATATCTCCTACAACAGCTATTACATATACTACAGCAGCTATAAAACATCATGAGAAGAAACTAATTTATGCCAGAAATATAGTAAAAAAAACAAATATACAAATAGTAAAACAAATGCAAGACAAACTAAGGGATAGCCAATTCTAAGCACAATAATGCCCATCTTGGTGAGCATTATTGAGGAAATAATGGACTTTCCAGGGGTGTGGCATCAAGCCTCACAACATACCTGGGTGGTCCATTATTCAACATTGATGACCACTCTGGAGGGCATTATTGCTTGTTTGTATATATCTATATCTGCATCTATCTGTATATATATATTACTATCAAAATTCTGAAACACTGTTGTTCAGGTAATGACTTACTCGAAAAAAAGGTTGGAAACTGAAAAACTTGTTCACTCCAAACAATGAAAGCGATAATGTTGGTAATTCAATTTCAGCATTACTGACGTTACCCAATTTACCTTGTGGTCTGGTGATTGCCTACAAACGTCTTGCAGGGAGGCAAGCAAGCCTACATTCCCCCCTGCTAATTATATATTCCAGCTCTGACATTGCACTGTAATGCAATCACCAATCCAGTTGTAAACACTGATGCTCAAAATCAGGAATCCAAACTATGTCTCAACCTTTTCAGAGGTGACAAAAAAATCAACTCGGAATTTTAAACTTTTGCACCTATACTCTTGACTATTTGAACAACAATGAAGTAAGTTTCCAGCTTTTGATATTAAAACCATATCTATCTATCTATCTATCTATCTATCTATCTATCTATCTATCTATCTATCTATCTATCTGTCTATCTATCTATCTATCTATCTATCTATATACATTATTATATTATTATTATTATTATATTATTATTCTGAAGAAGTCCAACATATTAAATTGGATGAAAGCGCTAATTACTGGCTCTCAGTGTGTTTTTTCAACATTGCTATTGGATAATTTTGATTTTTACGAAGTTTTTTGGATGTATATATATATATATATATATATATATATATATATATATATATATATATAGATATATAGATATATATATATATATATATTGGTCTACTGTATATAATCGAAAACTCACTTTTTCAAAAATGAACAGTAGACCCACAGTTACGAGAAAGTGCACTTAAGCAAAAGTGCACTTCCATCGGTTCAATGAACCTATAAAAAACAGAGAAACACTGTTTTTGCAGGGGGGCAACCCCCCTGCATCCCCCCCACTTAATTATACCAACTCCGAGATTGCACTACAGTGGGGAAACACGTGAATTCCCTTTCCCCATTGTAGTGTGCTTCACCACCTGTGTTCCTTAATGGTTCATTGAACTGTTCTTTGCAGAAGTGCACTTTTGCTTAAGTGCACTTTCTCATAACCAAGGATCCACTGTTCGTTTTCAAACAAGTGGATTTCGGTCTTTTACAGCAGACCCATATATATATATATATATATATATATATATATATATATATATATATATATATATATATATATTTAGGAATAGAACAGTTCAAGACAACCTATCCCTTCTTTATTCTGAGACAATACTGGCTTTTGCACATAGGCTGGAAAATGTCAAAGATGACAGTTTGCTATTATTTCTGTTCTTTTGTCTCATATTTGTTCCAGGTGGCAAACAATCACATTATTTATCTCTTGGTTTCTTTAAATGTTATTCAGTATTTATGTGGAAGCTGTATCTCCCCATATATAGTTCTGAGTCTTTCCCCTTTGATACATGACCTATTTATTCTCAGTTTAAGGCATTTGATGGGCTACACAATGGTATTCATGGATACAGCACCAGCAGAACCCAAGTATTTTCAAACACAGATTCATCACACCTCCAGATTTCATTTACATACTTATACTGTAAACATTGTATTTCCAAATGCTTTGTGAAATATTTTGGAGAGCATTTACAGTAGTTACTCCTCACTCACATTTGGACTTCACAGCATCCATATTTTCGATGAGTCATCACCCAATCCTACAATAGAAAGTCATGCTTAATTGCTTAAATCTCCAAGTTATTTTTGCATCTGAAACCCACACATCCTCTACCTCTGACTGCAAAAAAAAAAAGTCATATTAGTTTGTTTAAGATGCCTGATTTCAGTGAGTGGCTGTCTTCTAGTCAATCAGGCATTATTAAGGGACAACTCGACAATATGTTCCTTATTTCTTGATAGAGGCATGCCAGAGGTGCACTTGGATGCAAGTTTAGTTATTCCAGTCTTGGCATTATAATTATCATTTGACAAAACACACCATTAAAAAATTTAGTTTCACAGCAAATAAGATAAACATTATGAAAAAAATATCACATGCATTTAGTGTTCATCTTTGGTGATAAACACAAAACACCCTTATAGCTTAAGACTTACTACATTCCATGATTTTTATGTTCCAGTTTAAATTTAATATTACCATTTGGGTAATTATAATACTGCCCTGACAGAGTACTTCAAACATTACAGCAGTATTTATTTGTTCTCACTTTCTGTAGTATTATGGAATAAGGATAACTGTTCAGAATGTGAAATCCTGGCCACTGCAAACTTAGCAAAACATAGGCAAAATAAGTAAAGTCCGCTTTCCAGTGGAAAAAAATAATCGAGTGAAAAAAGATCTTTGTTTCATGATGGATGACATAAGTCTTAACTTCTTATAGCAAGAAATCTGGACAAAGCCATAAATAAAAGTGGGACAAATGCCCCAAAATAGGGACAATTTTGAAATATAGCTCTTACAATCCTAGAAAGTTGATAGAATAATAGGTTTTGCATTGACGTGAATTTTCTGAAGGATATGAAGTCTGAAACTCACATTTCTGTCATTATTTTCTAACTGCAATTTGTAATGATTTACCACTAATTTGCCAGAAAACCAAAAGTATGTTAAAAAATGGAAGAAAAATACGAGACCAAAATTTGAACATTCTGAGAAAATCTGTACAATTGATAGGTATGATGGATGATCGTTCCCATCAGACAAGGGCAGTCATCCTTCTTTGAATAAAGATCTGCTTAAACTCTTAACTGGATTGTTTTTTTTTCCCCCTGGGAAGAGGACTTTATTTTTGCTAAGTTTTGCTCAGTTAGCTGCAGCCAGGATCTGACATTCTGAAAAGTTATCCTTACTACTAATCATATAATTTCTCTTGCAGACTATTGAGGCTGCAGGTTCAGATAGCAGATCAGGGCTGTATGGATTTCACTGCCTTTTTTTCACTTTTTGTAGGGTATGAACACTATCATATCAATATATGTCAATGCCTCAGGGAAACAAAATGGTGAGACTTCAGAAGTATTAATAACTCTAGCCACTATATTAAGAAAGAAGTGTAAGGAAAGTGTAAAAAAATGAGGTATAGTGACGTATTTTTGATACTTTATAATGAATGAGGTACTAGCTATTACAGCTTAGAGTGTAACACAAAGAATGGGACAGCATCAGTTAAAGAATTTGATTTATCACATTTGCCAGGTTGTGAAAGATGCAAAACTAAGTTTACATCCACAGTTTTTGTTCATCAGTGCTGGATAGATTCCCTGAGCAAATTAAGTTCAGCCAAGATAGACAGCTGTCATGAATCCTTTATTTGCATTTTCTGTCATCAGACGTGAACTCGTTTGCAAGTTTTGTGTCAAAGGTCAGCAGATACACAGCCAGTAAGGCTCATCAGCTGCAGTCCTGCAGAAATAATTGAATACCTGTGAGCATCAACTAATAAAATTCAAACTTCAAAATATCCAGTATATCTCACTTCCAAGAAATCTTGACAAAGCCAAATGTAATGGTGGCATGAGGCCCACAATCAGGGGCAGTTTTTAAATATTGTTCTTAAACACTTTGTAACATGCTAGAGTAACAGGTTTTACATTTTATTAGCATTGTCATAAGGATGTGATGTTTATAGATTCACAGGTTGTTACTAGGCTAACAACTGCTAGGGGTCTTACAAACCTAGCCGCGCACCCCAAACCATTTGGGCCCTGGGTATGCTGGTCATTTTGGGGAGAGGGCATATTAGTGGGAGGGGTCAGTTAGGACACAGCTTTTCTTATTCATGGCCTTTGTCCATAAAGGTGAGGGGGAAGACTCAGGATAAATTTAAGATTTCCTATCCAGTTGTCAATGTTTTGTTTTAATTTGGTGAGAGATGACATCTGTTTTACATGTATTAGGAGCCCATTCCATAATGTGGGGATCCTTTGAGACACATATCTGTCCCTCCAGCAAGTTCTATGAAGTTCAGATCCGTGGATCTAGTATTTCTGGTGATGTTTGTTTTGTGAGTATGCAACTGATCCATCAGGGCTGCATCTGAAGAAGCCCTGTAAGCAAGGCAAAGATCTCCTCTCAGCAACCTGTATAAGACTGAATACACTGACAGAGCCTTTAGGCAATCAGTGTAGGACAGGGTATTCATTCCCTGAATTTTCTTGGTGAGAAATCTTTGTGGATATTCCAACTGTTGCAAGTGTTTCATTAGATGCATGCCAAATGGGGCATTGTGCTCAATGATAGGTCTGTTAAGGGTTGAATAGAGCAGTAGTATAACCTCCTTGGACCTGGATGCCATGCCCTTACCTACAGCCAGGCAACATAGAATAATTTTCTTATTATCTTAGCTACTGTGATGATCAAAGGCCAGACAAATGTTTACATGTGTTACTAGATCCCTTACTAATGAATTGACTCTTAAGGGTGTTTTACCGATGGAGTAATTAACTTGAGTAGACAGTTTCCCAAAGGGCATTATAATGCATTTTTTGGCATTGGGTTTTATGCCATGGCTTTGGCACCAGTCATTTGTCTGTGTTAAAACCTCTTGCAAGATGTTGGTGTCTTGGGGAGAATCAATAATAGATCCCAGTTTACAATCATCTGTGAATTTGTTGAGCCAGGGGTCTTGAACATTAACCTTGACTTCTAATAAGTAGAAGCCAGAAAGGAGCTGGCCTGAAACAGAGCCCTGGGGTACTCCACTGTGAACAGTCTCTTGGTGGAGGTGGTCTTATCAATCCTGACTTATTGGGTCCTGTCTGTGAGCCAGACAGCAACCCAATGAGTTATGCAGGATATTTATGCCTAACTTAGAGAGCATGTCAACAATACCTGACTGTAATATTGTATCGAATGCCTTGGTCAGGTTATGATAGCCAACATACACTGTCTTGCCCTAGCCAATTGTGTTGGTGAGCCTCCTAAAGAAGCCAACCAGGTCAAGTAGACATGTTCTTCTATTAACAAATCCAAACTGGGATGGGTCCAGTATCTCTAGGTAGCCAGTGTTATTGATTGTTATTTCCATGATAACTAGTTCCATGGTGTTGCATATTAGGCTTGTTAGATGGATTGGTCTGTAGTTCCCTGGGTCAGTTTATGGTCCACCATTGTGGAGGGTAATGATTGCTTCTGTCCTCCATTCTCTTGGGACTTTCAAGACTGTAGCTGAAGACTGTCTCAGGTTGTCCTGATAGGTTGTGTTTTAGACTGCTCAAAAGGCAACCTGGGATGTTGTCAAGAACTATGGAGTCTGGGTTCTTTTCTTATTGAGTGCTGGCAACACCTGACCCCTGTTAATATTTGGGGAAAGTATGTTGGTCAGGAATTCACCTGGTGGAGCTGGATGGAATGGGGGGGGGGGTAAAGTCTGAGATGAATTTATCATCCAGTAGATTTGCTATGTCACCCAGATCAGTGTATGTGGTACCATTCACCACAAGTTCAGCACACTGTTGTGTGTTGTCTTGAAGGTTCTGGACATAATTGAAGAAGGTCTGGTGATTATCCTTAACCTGCAAATGTATCCTGACTTCATAGTTGTCTTGATGGACTGAATTAGACCTGTAGGTTTCTTGTTTAGTTGTATAAGAGAGAACTTGTCTTTCAGGGAGTTGCTCTTCCTGATTTTGTCCATGAGTTTTCTTTTTTATTATATACCTTGTTTGGATGAGGATTCCACCAGTGCAGTTTGTTTTTAGTGTTTGTTTGAGGTTTATTTCTGATAGGTACGGCAGCCTCTATGCAGCCACTCATGTGTTTATGCAGGGACTCTGTGAATAAATCTGCAAAGGTAGCTGTGGTATAGGGGCTAGGGGGAGCCTTGCATTTTGAAAGACTGTTACTTAATAGGATGCAGTTTGCCTTAGAATAGTTCCTAATTGTTACAGATTTAGCTGAGTTTTCCAGGTTGCTTTTTACTTCAAAGAACAGAGTTTTGTTACCCAACCTCACTAGTAAGGAAGTGACATGGGGAAGTGGGGGTGCAATGTTCTCCTAAGATGCTGAGTACCTGAACCAGTATGTTTGATCCTCTGTTTGGAAAGTGCACTATCTGTTCCTGGGTGTTTGTTGCAATAAAGTCCAGGAAGTACTGTGCTGGTGAGTTTGTGGCAGTTAAGTTTCACAGTCAACAAAGGGGTAGTTAAAGTTACCCATGAATAGGGTGTTTGGTTGGATGGTGAGCAATTCTACTAGGTTTAGGTAAGAGTCATGAGATTTTAGGGGCATAGATGGTGACCTGTAGCTAACCATGATATAATGAGGGACCTTACCTATGGTGACTGGCACAAGGATGAACTCCATGGTGTCATCCTGTTTAAACAACCAGAAGGCATGCTTGTTGCTAATTCAGATGAAGGCACTTCCACATGTGGCCCTGGACTGTGCTGTTCTTGGTCTGAATGTGTGGAAGGCACTGTAGTCTTGCACTGATAGATTAATTTCTAAGGCTTTAATCCAAGTCTCTGTGACTGCAAAGGCAACTACATTCTCCAGAGGGAGGAGAACTTGAAGGATGTGTACTTTTTGTTTATACTCCTAGCACTGAGCAGTAACATTTTAAGGTTACTTGTAGACTTTTTCAGTATGTTGTTAGTTTTGCCTTTTTAGCATTGCCTAAAAATTCTGTAAGCTAGTGTATAAAGTTTTAGCCACTATCAGAAAGTCTAGGGGAAGCAGGTCCAGCCCACCCTTGGCAAAGTAGTTTGACCCTTTGACCATATCTTCCCATGCTGACAGACACGGGATTTCCCCTGGAATGACACCGGAAACTAAGCCGCATATTAAAATCTTTAATGTTATGTTCATACTTTGACATCATCCTTGGTGAAGGTAGAATGCTGCTCAATTCAAGGGTCATACTTATTTGTTATACATATTCCATGAGATCCATTATGACTCTTTTCATATAGTCCATTGAGATATGTTTTCAGTCATTTACACCCACAAGGACTGTAATAGAACCATATTTGTACCTGAGGTGCAGTGGTTTGAGTGTCTGCATGATATTGTGGATCCTGGCTTGAGATAGGCAACTAATGGTGATTTTCTCCTAGTCTAACATGGTGAGTGGGCATCCATGTGCCAGACAATATAGTCCTCAGTGACAAGAGTTTTTGGTAAAGTATACACTTGCTTATGAGCATTGGTCTTACCATTGGGTATAGGGCTCATTTGAGACGTTTGGTGTTGGTTTTTGTATGAGTTTAAATTAATGCTGTGTGGCAGCATTGCCATTAGATGGCTTTGGATGTGTTTGATATTTGAAAAGGTTTCTTTTAAGCATATCAGCATAAGACAATCTGTGGGTGGTTGTGGTAAACGGTGTGTGTGTGAGGGATGTAGTGTGGGTATTCCTGACAACCTTGTTAGAATGCAATATTTTTGCCTCCAAGGAAATTTTGTATTTACATCTCTCATATACAGTGGTATTTTCTTTAACGTTAAAATCAAATGCATGTCATTATTTTTTGTCAAATATTTTTACTGATTTGTTTTTTTAGAATTCATAATACAAAGTCTAAATTAGAAATAGAAACATATATATTAATTTAATCAACCATACAAAAAAGAAAGACCCAGAAAACATTAAACTAAAATACAACAAAAACTATTTACAAGGGTGTCTAAGAGAGCAGAAAGAAGAAAAATTTTCAGATTAGAGTTCTATTTCAAACTATATAAAAGTCAATTCTTTCAAGTACCTTTGTCACTTTTATCCAAGTATTATAATAAGCATTGAATCTCTAAGTTGTTGTCTTGATTGTAGCTACTTTCATTCAAGAAACATTGAAAGTCATGTTTTTGAGTTCTTTAAATGGAGAAGAAATCTCATTCTTCCAATGTATAATAATAGTTTTATGAACAATGGCTAATAAGATCCAAAGTAGTGAATATTTAGTTTTAGGAACACATTTAGGTATAGGGGCATTGAACAAAATCCATAATTTGGTCAACTGAAATTTGTCATTGAAATAGTTTGCAAGAAATAATGATTTTTTTCCTAAAATTGTCTAAGTTACATTCATAAAACATGTCTTGCCAGATAGCTTTCACTTTTAGCTTGCATCTCCAACATCATATTTCTTGATTAAACATTAATTCCATTTTATGCGGTATAATATAAATTATGTGAATAGATTTCTAAGAAAATAATCTCCATTGTAATGAAAGAGAGGTTTGAATTGAAAAAATTAAGATATGTTTTTTTTATCATTGTCTGTAGGGAGATGAGTATTAATAGTTTTATAATAATCCCAGTAGCTTTCTTTATTATTAGATTTCATATTCTTATGTTATATAAATTAGAAAGTTAGCCTTTTCCTTGAGCTGTTTAATTACCCATAATAATACCAAATTCTATAAGTTTAGGAATGTTTTGCCTGGTTAATGGATACATTGAATCAGTTTTAAATGTATGTCATTATTAAGTGACTTCCATCATGAATATTTTGCTAGAAAACATCACATTTTATGAGGAGAAGACCAAAAATATTAACTTTCTGCAAAAATATGGACAGTTGATAGGTATAATGCACAGTGCTCTGCAATCAAAATTAGAAAATGTAACTAAAATTGCTAGAATGTTTGACCACATAAAATAAGAGGTTTTAATTTACCATGCCTTTTGAAAATGACTGCATCCTCTCTTCTCTTACTCCAATAAAAATACAGTATTACACACCTTTATGAGCCAGACCTCAAACTGAATTACATTCACATGTCATGGTTTGACATTTTGAGCCTGTTATAAATAATCTGTGAGAAAATAATGTTTCCTTTTACTTAAACTAGTTCTAAAAATGAACTCTGCTTTGGAATTCCAGCAGTTCCACCCACATGCTCTGTGACCTTGAGCAGGTAGTTCATATTACTTGCAATTCTAGGTATCATTAATAAGATGGACTTTGCTATTTCAGAATACCATATGCATACCAAAGCAAAAATGTGTACTGTCGGCGCCGACCCACCCCCGGCTCCAACGCTGCCTGGCTCCAAGCGTTCTGAACCCAGAAAGCAGGTCGGAGAAGGAGCTATTGGAGCAAAAAAAGGGTGTCGAGCTCCCCCTGAAGGGGGGGGGGAGCAGGAGCACTCCCATCTGCAGCTGGGCCTTGATGAACCTTCTCATCATCCGGTCCAAGTCTGCATCAGACAGGCTGTAGGTGGATCTCGACGAGGCCACCGAGGCAGGCCTGGAGTGCTGCCTCGATGACCTCGATGGAAATCGGGTCTCCTCCTCCTCCAGTCCCGGGGAGAAGCATGGTGATCAGAGCCAAGGAGGAGAAGACCTGGAAGCCGTGGAGGGAGAAGTCCGCTTAGCTGGGGGGGCCGAAGCGGAGGCCTCGGCCTGCCACTTGTGGTGCTTCTCCCTCCGTTTCTCCCTCCTGGCCTCCCTATCCTCCGGCGCTTTAGTGGGAGTTTGAATCCCGGCCGGAGGAAGGGGGGCAGGAGTGGCCACCACCACAGGCTGGGGAGGTGACACGGGAGTAGCGGAGGCTGAAACCGACTCCGGGGGCAAAAGTCCCACAAGGACCAACTTCGACCTCCACTCTTTCAGTGCCCTGGGGTTGAACCCTGCACAAATCGTGTATCCTGAGGACAGGTGTTCAACCCCAAGGCACCAAACACACCGAGTGTGGCCATCCGCCGGTGAAAGCTTATGGCCACACTCGGTGCACTTAGAAAAAATGGGCTTTGGGGCCTCCAACATTTTTCAAGAAAAGAAATAACTACACAAGCACACCAGGCCCCAAAAACACAAGCAACACGCACACACACTGCGACCAGTGAGGGGAGGAAATACACTAAAAAAGAATAAAATTAACAAAAGGGGATCCTAAACACACACACTATCTTAAGAAAAGAAAGATTTTCTATTTTAACAAGTCTTTCTGAAAACTTATCTGAAAATCACCAGGAGCTCTGAAATCCAACTGTTTCTTCTAAGAGCGGCAAACTAGATCTGAGGTCAATTGGGGTTGGCAGGGGATTATGGGTGAGGGGAGGAGCTAGGAGCTCGGATCCATAGCTGTATAAATAGTTGCTGGCTCGGATCCGATATTGGATCCAAGACCCACAGGTTGCTGACAAATGTAGTCCCTACTCCAGATATAATGTTTCCTTTTACTTAAACTAGTTCTAAAACTGAACTCTGCTTTGGAATTCCAGCAGTTCCACCCACATGCTCTGTGACCTTGAGCAGGTAGTTCATATTACTTGCAATTCTAGGTATCATTAATAAGATGGACTTTGCTATTTCAGAATACCATATGCATACCAAAGCAAAAATGTTTTTTTTTTTTAAAGTAATATTATATATTGCATTGTATATGCTCTTCATTCTTTTGAAGAACTTATCATTCATATGTTGCCGTCTTGATGAATTCAGTCTACTGAGATATGTCACCTTTCAGAAAATCTTTCTTAACGTATCTTTGTTGTCCATACTGAATATTTATCCTGACACAATCAGACCCCACCATCTTTAATGTAAACATGTATCCCAGTATTTAAACAGCCTTTTGTGTCACTGCTTACAAGTTAATAAAAAATCAGTCAGCTCGCGTAACAAACAAGCAAATAAACAGAGAAATGAAGGAGTAAATGAAGGAGGTGCTGGGCTTCTATTATTCAACTAAATATCACAAAGATATTTGGATGCAGAGAACATAAAATAGTAAGCATATACAAAATGGAAAACTGTGTTATATAAAACATCTGAAAATAATTAACTTTAAATGTAAATTATTTGCATAAGCAGAAATGCACATATAATTGTGGGCTGATAAATTAAAGACAAATATACACACGCACATTTTAGGATGGACTAAAGCACAAAAAAGATGTAAAATGTGATATCCTTATTATAAACTTGGAAGCAAATAAATAACTGTTAGGTAACTGACAAGCATGCAGAATTTGTTGCAGGAAAATCATTCAATACAGCAAAATCAATCATTTCAATCAACAATTATCTGTGCATTTCTGGCTATGTAAATAATTTAGGTTTAATCATTTTCATATGTTGAGTTTAATATAGTTTGCACCTTTTGTATACGCTTACTGTTTTATGTGATCTGTAGCTTTGACTTTTCCATGCGTTGCAGGCATTTGTTTTATTCATCTTTAGCCTGGTAATATCCCTTATGAAGCAATACCATGTGATGCTTTGCATAAACATGCATATCCGTCACATCTATTTGCCTTGCTGCATAAAGCACATAGTTTGCATTTTAGGTATTCCTGAGAGTTACAGTCAAGAAAACGTCCGTTTTAGAAAAAAAGAGAAAACAACTGACAGCTATCATTTTAGGGGGAACTAAAGAATGAAGATGTAAGGTAAGTCAATTTACTTTGTCTTGGTGAAAAGTCGAGTTTCTTAAACGTGTAATACTAGAGGATCTAAATAATATGCTTTTCTACATAATGTCTGCTGATCTTTAAAATAATTAAAAGATGCAAGCCAGGTCAACACACACACACACACACACACACACACACACACACACACACACACACACACACACACACACACACACATGCATGCACATATTTTAGGAAGAACTAAAGCACAAATAAGATAAATTGAATCAGGTTATCTTATGTTATGAAAAAAGTTAAAAGTGTTTCCTAAGCTTGTTATAATAGAATATCTAAAAAAAGAGAGAAATCCTGGAACTTGCACAACTAAAATATATATTTGGGACATGCTAATTTTTAAAATATTTGAAAGATAGATAAATAGATAGATAGATAGATAGATAGATAGATAGATAGATAGATAGCTAGATAGATAGATAGATAGACTGACAGACAGATATTGGTTGCATCTTTTACTACATTGATGTGTTTAAGAGCTATAACTTTCTAACAGATATTGTCCTTAGTGTTAAACATTTGGTTATGTTATTCCTTTAATATACAGTGTGAAAACAAAGAAAGGAAATGTCTAAATGAATTTAGTTTTTGTAGGTAAGTTTCAAATACAACAGGCTGAAGGCTTATGTCTGCATCAGTTCATGAGAATAGCTGTTCAGATAGCAACATCAGGTAAGGTTTTTGCCACTTTATAAAGCATTGCTAGGACTTTGGACTCTAAACTGACTGAACTGAAAAAAAAGGTTTATATATGGTAGAGAAATATATGTATTTCACATGCAATAACTTAGGCAGTAGTGTGGTTCTATTAATCCTTTTGCCTTATGAACTGGACTAGTATTGCTTTTAAACTGAAAGCACTGGCATTGATATTAAACATCAAAAATACACTATTTGTTACATTTGTTGGAAGTGTGACAAAGTGGAATATATCCTATAATTTTCACACCGTATAGCCTATGCAATAATATTCACAATATCTGAATTTGTATAAGTGATATATATGTTATTATAATGATATATACAATAACAGTGATGATGTAGGAAAATGAAGGCAATTTCTGAGTAGGTTGTTGTAGCATTCATACTGGATAGTAATAAAAGACGACTATAGTGAGTCTCAGAGAAGGTAAAGGACTGTTTGAATATGAATTAGGTGTAATGAAAGTGAATTAATGAAAAGTGAGATTATGATAGGAATTAAAATGACTCCTTGGGGACACTGCAAGTGAAGAAATTTGAAGACAAAGGTAGATGTCCAAACTTAACTGGAAATGGAGAATGTTTATTCTAGATGGAGATCCATTGATGGTGTTCTGTCTAATATTTAGATTACAAAAGTGATTAAGAGGGGAATTATTTTTTAAGGTCTACAACAATCATGTCAGTATGTAAGCATCTCTCAATGTTAGAATACACAGTATCAGTAATGATGTATAAAGAAGCTGATTTATTAAAGCTAGGCTTGAGCCATGTTGCTTTGGGAATTGTACATGCTGATCATGGAATAAATTAATTAGTTGTCTGCACAGTAATTTTGCAAATAGCTTTGCTGTGGGTAAGATAATTGCCTTGGTATATAGTGATTATGTTTCATTAGTTTAGTTAATTTAAGGATTGAGATAATAATGGCAGACTTCCACTGTTTATTGACAATGCCAATGAAGATAGAAAAAGGTTAATTATGTAGCTTAAAGGCTGGGAAATATAGCAAAGTGCTTTTTAATATAAGGTATGGTATGGTATGGTAGCAACAAAAAATAAAAAAATAAGTAATAAATCCAAATACAATGACCAAAGGAAAGATCCAACACTGGTTTATTTGCAGTTTCCCTAGCGCCTCAGCTCACGCCTTCAAGGAGAATAACTTCAAAACCATTCCTTAGATATTTATATCCTTCTTTAACAATCAATTAAATAATTAAACAATTAATCAATGATTCATAAAAAAACTTTCCAATTACAGTCCACATTTACACCACTAGGTGTCATTGTTCCATATTTCAATATAAAAACAGTCTCTTTATATAAAAGTTTTTGTTTAATCACTTCTTCATTACTATCTACTGCTATATGTTCTAAAATAGTTGCTAACAAGCCCTCTGGGTCACTATTGTGGTAGTCTTTAAAGTGCATTGCTAATGGACTTTCTATTTTCTTATTCTTTATGTCCCTTATGTGTTCTTGAAGTCAAACTTTGAAAGCACATTCACTTTCTCCTATGTAAAATAGCCCACAAGGACATTTTAATGCATATACCACAACCTCTGCATTACAAGAAAATTTACCATTTGATTTAAAATACTTGCCGTTAATATATTCAAATGTTTGACTAACATATTTACAAGAAATATATTTCCCACATTGGTAAGTTCCTAATGATTTCATCTCCATTTTTAAATTAATTTGTGGTCTACAATATCTAGCATGTACCAGCATGTCTTTAAGATCCCTACCTCTTTTATAGGAAAATGTCACATTTTTAGGTAATATTTCTAATAAATCTTTATATTTAAATAGGGAAGGCCAATACAATTGTATAGCCTGTTTAACTTGTCCTGCTATTAAATCATACATTAGAACCATATATATTTTATCTGGTTTCTTGATATTTTGTTTACAATGTAAATATTGTCTCCCTTCTTTACCTTTATTTGCTTTAGCTTTCCTTAAAGACAATTTTACTTCCTCTGCATCATAGCCTCTTTTGGTAAATAACTGGAAAGTTTTTTCTAACTCTATCTCCACATCTTCATTGTTATTACACAATCTCATTACCCTGGTGAACTCACCATATGGTAGAGATTTAATAAGATGTGAAGGATGGTAACTATGTCCATCTAAGAAATGTAAATCATTCTCAAATATCCGATATATCTTCGTCACAATTCTGCCATTTTCTTTGCCTTCCAAAGTTAGATCCAAGAAATTTACTTTATTGCCTAACTGAAAACCATCAAATTTCAACCCAAATTGATTTTTTTGCAAATTCTCCTTAAAATTAAATACTTCTTGTATTCCTCCCTTACATATAAAAATTAGATCGTCAATGTAACGAAAATACTTTATTACATATTTTTTATAAAAACTCATCTGATATAAAAACTCCAATTCAAAAGAATTCATCAAATTCAGCAATGCACTTTAAAGACTACCACAATAGTGACCCAGAGGGCTTGTTAGCAACTATTTTAGAACATATAGCAGTAGATAGTAATGAAGAAGTGATTAAACAAAAACTTTTATATAAAGAGACTGTTTTTATATTGAAATATGGAACAATGACACCTAGTGGCATAAATGTGGACTGTAATTGGAAAGTTTTTTTATGAATCATTGATTAATTGTTTAATTATTTAATTGATTGTTAAAGAAGGATATAAATATCTAAGGAATGGTTTTGAAGTTATTCTCCTTGAAGGCGTGAGCTGAGGCACTAGGGAAACTGCAAATAAACCAGTGTTGGATCTTTCCTTTGGTCGCTGTATTTGCTTTTTAATATAAGACTGAGTGTAATTGCTCACGGTAAAAGAAGTTTTTTTACAACTTTTGCTAGAAAGTGTACTTTGTATTTCTGTTTTGTGAATCGAAACTGAAGGGTGGCCAAAAAGTTGTCTTTAGAGGATGAAGAAGAGGGGGGCTTGGATAAAGCTTGTTACTGGTGGGTAATCTTGGTGAAGGAGGAGAGGAAAAAGGTTGGTAGAAGAAGATATGACTTGTGAGATGCCACAGCTACTATTATGTTACTAGTTTAATTGACAAATAAAAAAGAATAATGTTTCGAGCAAAGCATGTAATTTTTTTCCTTCTTGTTGGCCTTAATTGCCAGTTTAAAATACTTTGCCTATGTAATTATACCATAGCCACAGTCGTGAACATATACCTTAATTTGTACATGTACTGTGGTGTCAGTCAAACCACAGTGTGATACATTACTTCTTGAAGTAATTAATACTTGTGTTTTTTAACTCATGTTTACTTAAAAAGGTATTCATAGTTCTGCTTAAAATGTCTTCTGTCTCTGAAAGATAGCATCCTGCAGTAATGCCACAGTAAAGTAATCTCTTCCCGGTATGTGTCAAACAGCAGTAGAATATGCTAACAGAATCTGGTACACTTAGGTTAAAGGCTCACTTTCCACTGATGCTCAGAACCTAGCACAGAACAAGACACTAAACTGCTGTGTAGCACTTAGTACTGTTTTATCTCAATAATTCCTATACCATCAGATTCATGGCTGCTTATACCCAAATTTCATGTACACGAGAAAACTTTCACTAATGCAGTAGGTATGTAAGATGCAAACTCAGTGTCACTGAACTTTATGCTCTCTAATGCCTCCCAACCTCAGCTTATAAAACAGCCTCAACTCGGTGTCCATTACTTTAATGATGCAATTAATAAGCAAGTAAAAATCATAGAATACATCCCTCTCAGGAGCTGAATCAAATTATCATGATCAAGGACCATGCATATTAACAGGTCTGATTATCTGAAATTATTGTAGCTCCTGTATCCCATCTGCCAATAACTTCCAAACCCCTGTTTTATAAACAGCAGAATGCACCCCACAATGGGATCCTGTTGCTGAAAGCTTTTAGTTAGCTATTTGTTTGTTTCTTTCCTTGTGTTAATGCTAATGGCCAACTGAACAGAGATTTTATTATTGCGGGTACATAGATGAGTCTCCTAAACATTCAAAAGCAGATATGTATGAAATAAAAAGGTCTAGAAAATGATATATTAAACGAGGAAGCAGATACTTGCTTCAAAAGTATATAACCAACTTTTGAAGGAATTGCTATAGGCAGTATTTATACAGTAGCAAGAAACTTTGATCTCTGCAATCTATACCTCTCAACTTTTATAGCAAGAAAACCGGACAAAGCCATAAATAAAAGTGGGACAATGGCCTTAAAATTGGGACAATTTTTAAAAATTGCTCTTACAAACTTAAAAAGTTGAAAGAATAACAGGTTTTGCAGTAGTATGAATTTTCTGAATGGTATGAAGTCTGAAACTCAAATGCCTGTCATTATTTTCTAACTTCAAACGTTAATGATCTGCCACTAATTTGCCAGAAAACCACAATTGTATGAAAAACAGACCAAAAATGTGAGGCAAAAATCTGGACATTCTGTTGAAAATCTGTACAGCTGAGAGGCATGCAAGTGCAACCTTATTAATGATGTAAAAGTTAAACAGATAATATAGCACTATACCACCAATATTACAAATCTTCTTCTCCTTCTTTTGGCTGTTCCTGTTAGGGGTCACCACATCAGATCATCTGTTCCCACTTCTTACAAACAATCACCACAAATTTGACTCTCTGCTGCACCATCAAGACAGGTGTCTAAATGCCCAGGTTTCTTGCACTGGCCAGGAAACAAACCCAAGTCATCTGCTTGGAAGAGAGCTGTGCTCAGCCATGTAACATGTACATTATGTTCTGAATACAGCTAGATGTCTATGGCAATGGTAAACTGAAAATAAAATACATAACCAGTAAACCCACTGTTCTACTTGGAAATGGAAGCAAAATGCAACTATATATGAAACAGTGTAACAGGTATAAAGGATATATACAAGTATACCAAATGTGCCTTGATACAGTGTAACATGTATAAAGGATACATACAAGTATACCAAATGTGCCTTGATACAGTGTAACATGTATAAAGGATATATACACAAGTATACCAAATGTGCCTTGATACAGTGTAACATGTATAAAGGATATATACAAGCATACCAAATGTGCCTTGATACAGTGTAACAGGTATAAAGGCTATATACAAGTATACCAAATGTACCTTGATACAGTGTAGCAGGTATAAAGGATACATACAACTATACCAAACATGCCTTGATACAGTGTAACAAGTATAAAGGATATATACAAGTATACCAAACATGCCTTGATACAGTGTAACAGGTATATAGGATATATACAAGAGCAGTGGGTAACTTTTATACATATACTGTGCCTGAATGACAGAGGATATTTGACAAATAAGGCAGAAAATCACTAGGTCAAGTAATACAATGCTGAGTGATTAGCAGGGAAAGGAAAGGCTGAGAATGGGAGATGGAGGTAGGGAGAATGGCAGCAAAAATAGGAGTGAACGAGGGTATTTTGCAGAGAAAAGGGCTTGGTAATTACAGGAACTCTGATAATGGTAAGAGATGGGATGGCAATACCAAAGAGAGATGAAGTGAGTGGCTGTAGGAGATTGGTCAGCATGCCAGAGAGAGAGAGAGAAGAAGTAATGTTGATAAAAGATGGAGGAGAAGTTACGTTTTAAAGAACACCATTTATACTTGAAAAGAATGTGAGATGGGAGATGCTTGTGACTGTTTAGATAGGGCAAGTCAGCCCACAGCAACAATATGATTTACTGTTAAGATGAGACAAGATGGTTAGTTTGAAGCCCTGTCTGTTAACAAGATGGTTATTTTGTAATGAAAGCACCATAACTTGAGTCTTCTTGCCATTTTATGATTTGGTTTATATTAAGGCAGTTTAGTATACACTCACTGTTGTAGTTCTAAACAGTTATACCAGGTCAGAAAATTTCAAGCAATAGCTGTTATTTTATAGCTTGTAAAAAAGTCTTGGCTTTCATTGCCATCTTGGTGAAAGTATTGAGTGGACACGATTACAGTTTGCTGTATAAATAATCTCACTACCTAAATTACTTCCCTGGTCATCTATGCATCCACAAAATCAAGGCTCTTCTCTCCATGCAGTTCTTCTCTGGTGATTTATGGACACACCATAGATAGTACTGGTTGTGGACTTCTTTCTATGCAGTCCTTTTCTAGTGACCTATGGGCATACACAGACAGTACAGGTGGCAGTTTTCTCTCCATGCAATCTTTCCATGGTGATTTATTGTCACACCACAGATAGTATTGCTTGCAGACTTCTCTTCTTGCAGTCCTTCTCTGGCGACCTCTAAACATACAGCCAGCATTCAGAGTGGTGGGAATACAACTTCTTTACTGTGATAACAAAATCCAAGGGTATATGCAAAGCATATGCCTAGTAAATCAGACCAGTGAAAACATTTTCACTGAGGAAGGCAAGTTTGTGTTGCCAAAACCAGTCTGATTTTCTGGGTATATGCTTTGCATATACCCTAGGATTGTGTTACCACAATAAAGAAGTTGTATTTCCACCACTTTGAGTGCTGGCTGTAGTTTTTGAATTTGGAAGTCTTTTTAGCCATTTGCACCTGCCATACTTATGGAAAGATTGGCTGACTTTTGTTTCTACCTGTAAACATGGCAAAATCAAAAGGCAACAGAACAAACCAAAAACAGCAAACTGCAGCAGGGACTGTTATGTTGACTTATGATGAAGTTCCATTAAGTTATGAGACAAAAGCACTTACCATATTTTATTTGAATGTTTCTTTAATAAGACATCATTTTATATCTGGATTTGCCACATTTACAACATTTTTGTAATTTTTTTATGGGAACTTAAACTTGATGACCCAAAACAGATCCTCCTGCAGTTTGCTGTTTTTGACCTGTAAAGATATCAAAGATAGCACTGGTTGCAGAC